>NC_053498.1:130713871-131041371 GCF_905171775.1 Rana temporaria
CCCCCTCTGACGAAATTTGGCTGCCACAAGAGGGAAAATACAGGGGATTTGTGCCAATATATGCCAGCCCCACTAACCCTCCTGTTCCCGTTCCTCTCCTTTCTGCTTCCTGGGTCCCCCTTGCTCCCCCCTTTCCCATTGTTTCAGGATGGAGAGCAGGGAAGAGGCTGGTAAATATGTCACACACTTTGGTGTTGGAGCTTTGAGGTGCACACCCAAATGCAATAGACTGTGCACACCTATGATTGGGATGCCTTCACACACACATGAACTTTAATGACATCCCAGTCTTAGTCCCGATATAACATCTTTGGGATCAGTGCCTGACCTCACAAATGCGCTTCTGGAAGAATAGTCAAATATTCCCATAGACACTCCTAAATCTTGTGGACGGCCTTCCCAGAAGAGTTGAAGCTGTTATAGCTGCAAAGGGTGGGCCAACTCAATATGGCAGGCGTCCCAATACTTTTGGTAATATAGTGTAGAAGCCACCCGCCACTATGCTGGTCTGCCTGTGACCTAGTGTATTCCAGTGGTGAGCTGAGAGCAAACCCCATCTTAGGAAACAGGGTCTTTCCTCATGTGACTGGTCCTGTGCCGATAGACTGGGGACAAGTCTTTACTGTAAACAGGATTTGTCAACCAAGGCACTGACTTTTTATTAAAAAAAAAAAATTAACAGAAAAAAAAAAAAGATAATAGTGTATATTGCAAGGATTTTTTTACATATACGTGTACCAGCTGGCAGTGTGCATGCATGAGCATCTTGTTGGCTATGGAGACACCTGCAAACTGGCAGGGGTGGGAGGTGGAAAGCGGTGTCCTAGGGACCAGGAGAGGGGAGAAACGGATCATTTTAAACATGAACCATGTAATGCAAGTATGGATCCATCTCCTCTTAAAAAAAAAAAAAAAAATGGGGTAATATAACTTTAAACTTCTAAACAGCCCATTCAAAGTTAATACGCTGAAATGCACATGGGGCACACTGCATTGTAGCACAGCACAACGTAATTAAAATGCAGCCAACACATGTAACATGGTGCAGATGACCCTAAATTCTATGCATTAAGCGGAGTTCTTACAAAAAAAGAAGTATACAAATACTGCAGCTGCTGACTTTTAATAATCAGACACTTACCTGTCCAGCGATGCGGGCGAACGAAGCCCCGCTCGTCTCTCCCTCCTCTCTGCGGCGCCGGCATTGTCATTGTGGATTTACAGCCGGGCACGCATTGCGCGAGCCGTGCTGCGCACTGTGACTGGCCGAGTAATCATCTGGGACCTGTGACGTGTCCCAGATGATTGCCAAGAGGGAGGGGTGAACTTCCTTGGGGCAGTGCCCCGTGAGAAGTGGGAGCTGAAACCAGTGGCTTTCCGCCCCCCCAAAATAAATGACATGCCAAATGTGGCATGTCAGGGGGTCACTTTCCCTTAAAGCGGAAGTTTCATTTTTGGGTGGAACTCCGCTTTAAGGTAAAAAACTTTTGTGCAGCGCCCCCCCCCTATACTTACCTGAGCCCCATCTCAATCCGGCTCTCCCAGTTCTCTCTCTCTCTCCTCATTAATGCACACAGCAGTGGGAGCCATTGACTCCTGCTGCTGTCAGTCACAGCTAGTGAGCCAATGAGGAGAAAGCGGGACCAAACCACGCTGGAGCCCCTTCCGTAGACTCCCATGTTAAACAGTGATTTCTCCGGTAACTTTGGGGACCCGGTACCGGTCGTCCGTAGGACTCCTGGACCCCAAACTTGGCACACATGTTGCCCCAGTTCTCCTCTAGAAGTGTGCGAAGTTTGCTGTCTAGGGGACCACCAATTTTTTTTCAAAGCTGGGCACCCCTTATGTATACTCCCATGTTAAACGCAAGTCTAGTCATGGGCACAGTGAGGCATGGGCACAGTGAGGCATGCAGATGGACACCCTAGGCTTATACTCGAGTCAATACGTTTCCCATTTTTTCGTGATAAAATTAGGTGCCTCTGGTTATATTCGGGTCGGCTTATACTCGAGTATATACGGTAAGTAAATTAGAACCACTTTAATTGGAAGACGGGGCAGAGCGTTGTCACCCTATAAAGGAAGTGTCTGAACAAATACCTTCCTGGCAGGATCACCCGCTTCTATTTTAATGACTGCTGCAGATTTAAAATGACTTGGAATGACTCTAGCACGTTCAAGCATAAAAACAAGTATTTAGTGAATGGGTTTACTGCGTAAAGAACAAAAACCACACAAGAATGTTAATAGATGGTAAGCTCTCAGGAGCAGGGCCCTGGGATTCCTCCTGTACTGTCTGCCTTCATTGTAAGTGCGGCGTAGGCGGTTGGCACCATATAAATCCTGTATAATAATAATAGTTGAACACGCAACGACTTCCTACCATCTCTGGGCCTTTTCGATCGGTAAGATGGAACCTGCACACGTGTATGGAATTCTGTTTTTCGGGGTCTTATTGTTTTTATTTCATGCTGTTTTATTCTTCATTAGGTGTCAGAGTAAGTCCTTGCCATTCTCGGCAACCCTCAATCATATCCGACGCATCCGCCGCGGATGGTGACAGGTCGTCAACACCTAGTGATATCAACTCGCCAAGGCACCGAACGCATTCCCTCTGCAATGTAAGACGGTAGTGTAGGTCTCTCTTTTTTTTATTCCTCTATTCCATCCATTCCTGAGCCTTTTCTTGTTTATCTGTTGCTGTCATTGTGCATGCTGGATGCCTGTCTGCATAGACTGGAAGAGGAGAGGATGACGGGTAACGGCCGCGTTCCATCGAGCAAAGTCGCCCGTGTGTCGTTTCCTGGATACAAAGCCGAGGAATTTGAGTTGACATATGGAAGTGAGGAAAACGTATATGTGTGCGAATAAAGGAGCGCGATGATTAATTCCACATCCGCCTCTGTCAGGGGAATAAGCTGCTGCTAGACAAACAACACGACCGTCCTGGGCATCCGAAATAAAACTCCGGGTCCTAATAATGTCAGATGAAATATTTATGAGGAAAGTAAAAAATGTCAAATTAGTATCTTGGGAATTTACACTTCGCTTTTGATTAGGGATAATTGTTGCAACAATAAAATTTAGACTGGATCATTGCAAGTCATTTAAAGCGACAAAGAGAAATCTATGTGGTTTACAAAATTGCCTTCTATAGTCTAAGCCAGTGGTCTCCAAACTGCGGCCCGGGGGCCAGATGTGGCCCTTTGCCTGCTTTTTTCTGGCCCAACAATGAAACCGAATTCCTGTTACTGACATCAACAAGGCAGTATTTCTCCCATTGGCACCAATGATGGGGCACTATTCCTCCCACGGTCACCAGGGGCGGGGGACTATTCCTCCCACGGTCACCAGGAGCGGGGCGCTATTCCTCCCACGGTCACCAGGGGCGGGGCACTATTCCTCCCACGGTCACCAGGGGCGGGGCACTATTCCTCCCACGGTCACCAGGGGCGGGGCACTATTCCTCCCACGGTCACCAGGGGCGGGGCACTATTCCTCCCACGGTCACCAGGGGCGGGGCACTATTCCTCCCACGGTCACCAGGGGCGGGGCACTATTCCTCCCACGGTCACCAGGGGCGGGGCACTATTCCTCCCACGGTCACCAGGGGCGGGGCACTATTCCTCCCACGGTCACCAGGGGCGGGGCACTATTCCTCCCACGGTCACCAGGGGCGGGGCACTATTCCTCCCACGGTCACCAGGGGCGGGGCACTATTCCTCCCACGGTCACCAGGGGCAGGGCACTATTCCTTCCCCAATAATGGAGCACTATTTCTCCCACTGACCCCAATCATGGAGCACTATTCCTCCCACTGACCCCAATCATGGAGCACTATTCCTCCCACTGACCCCAATCATGGAGCACTATTCCTCCCACTGACCCCAGTAATGGAGCACTATTCCTCCCACTGACCCCAGTAATGGAGCACTATTCCTCCCACTGACCCCAGTAATGGAGCACTATTCCTCCCACTGACCCCAGTAATGGAGCACTATTCCTCCCACTGACCCCAGTAATGGAGCACTATTCCTCCCACTGACCCCAATCATGGAGCACTATTCCTCCCACTGACCCCAATCATGGAGCACTATTCCTCCCACTGACCCCAATCATGGAGCACTATTCCTCCCACTGACCCCAATCATGGAGCACTATTCCTCCCACTGACCCCAATCATGGAGCACTAGTCCTCCCACTGACCCCAATCATGGAGCACTAGTCCTCCCACTGACCCCAATCATGGAGCACTAGTCCTCCCACTGACCCCAATAATGAGATATTATTCCCCCTAATTTCAAAGATGCATTGTTTACTCCCACTGACGCCAGGACAATTTCTCTCAAGGGCCATGTCTGAAGGACTGTAAATTGGCCCTTTTGTTTTGAAAGTTTGGAGACCCCTGGTCTAAGCGGATCTAGGGGTTAAGGTACACCGTATTATCTGCTGATGAATGTTCTAAACTGGGGTCTTCATACCACATCGGGTGAAAAAGAACCAAACGATGGAGGAATGGGAAAAAGAGAAATCACCGCTCTAGGATACTAATCAGAAAGTCTCCTCACCTGATCCAAAGCCACGAGTTCTGGCAATGCATGGAATGATGCAAAATGAAGGAAAAACATTCTGGACAGCCGCACTCCAAAAATAAATTGCTTTTATTTTAAAATCAAAAAACACACAAAAAGCATGCCACAGCAGACGGGGCATTAAAGTTTGGTGTAAAACGCGTCAGCTTTTTACTCCGTCTGCTGTGGCATGCTTTTTGTGTGTTTTTGATTTTAAAATAAAAGCAATTTATTTTTGGAGTGCGGCTGTCCAGAACGTTTTTCCTTCATTTTGCGATTGGAGGAATGGGGCTGAAACTTTGAATGATTTTATTTTTATTGCATCTGGATTTATGCAAAAATTAAGCCCCCCCCCCCCCCCCTCCAAAAATTAAGTCAACAGCTACAAATACTGTAAGCGGTTAATTACCTGACGTTTTTGAATTTATTTTGCAATAAATATATGGGGTTATCCAAATTGCATAAAATGGAGGGGATCAGTTTCTCTGTATGCTGCCACTCCTATCCTGGTCCTGCTTCCCCCAGGCCCCTGTGTATTCTCCTGGCCTCTTCTCATCCCCCACAGCTCTGCCGGCTTTCCTTCTCCCTTCTCCTCTCCCGACAGATGCTGCAGGGGTTGTGTCGGTATAGTTTGTGGGGAAAGGGGCGGTATATATGTTATTTCTCGGCCCCTTCCTTTTCTGAATGGACAGAGTTACTGATTGGTACTGATCACTCACTTAGTTCATTTATCACTGAAGCACAGTAAACTGTGTTTACTATGGTTCAGTTTGTGAATGAATGGGAAGCTCTGTACAGAGCTGTTTCTGTCCTTTCAAGAGGGAGATTGAGGGCTGTGCAGGACAGCAGGGAAGGGGCACACTGTGGAACAGTAATAAAGGGTCCTGCGACGGGAGTAAAGGGCCCCAGGATTGGGGGGGTCAGGGGGCTCTTCATTGTTTCTTGCACTGGGGCTCTGAAGGTTTTAGTTATGCCTCTGTGTCTCACTATGCGAGTTGAATGTTCAGCGCATTGCAGTACAGGAGTTATGCATAGACACAAATCAAACCAATATAATAGAATCTTGCTAATGCACCATCATTAATCCCTCTGACATGAGTTTTTGTTTAGTAGTCCCTCGGAACGGGAGTCACGGAGCATGTTTCTAAAGTTATATGCGTAATTTCCGCGTGATTTTCCTTTTTACACCAAAAATTGCTCATGCTTGATTGGGCACCATCGTAATCCTTCGCACAAACTTACTCCCCACTGACTAGCTGTACCATTGTCGGCGTTTGCTTAATGCTCCTGTCCACAATCAGCCGCAGACGATCGGTCCAGGCAGCATGAAATCACTGGCTTTTGGAGCATAATCAGACTATTTTTAAATGGAAATCTCAGTTGTGAATGGCAGTTCCGCTGTGCCTGTGTAGTGTCCGCTGTGCCCAAGTGTCTAAATGTTGCTTGTTGTGTCATATTTTTGATTTCCGGTATTTATAAAGAGCAGACATATTCCACAGTACATTGAACCTTTTGTATATATGGGGCTTACAATCTATAATAACAGTCAAACACACAGCATGTTCAGTTTGGCCGGAATCCAGTTCATCTACCAGAAAATATTTGCATTGCAGTAGAAGACCCACATGGATGAGTGGAGAACATACAAACATTATACATGTAGAACCCAGGTAGTATTGTGTTGCAGGACATCAGTCCTGCAAGACGTACACACAGCACTGATGGGCTGCAGTTCCACTGTGGGTGCAAGCTGCACTGTTTTATGTATTTTTATTTTTTTTACATAAAGCACAGACAACGCAGTGCTTTACATATACATCAGTCTCTGGCCTCAAGGAGCTTACAATCTAAGGTCCCTAACTCACATGCATACATTTGCATACTAAGGTCCATTACAACAGAAGCCAATCAACCTACCAGCAAATCTTTGGTGTGGAGGAGGAAACCAGAATACCCAGGGGAAACCTTTTGCAAGCACAGGGAGAACATTCAAACTCCATGGCATGCCAGTAGTAAACTGGTTAAGATTCAAACTGAGGACCCCAGTGCCTAGTAGGCCACCATGCTGCCCAGCCCTAAAACCTCTCCCACTGGACCTAAAATACACCTTGTATATGTATAACACCAGTCAGCCATGTAATCGCGGTAGTTTGTGCTCCCTCCCCTGCACAGCTCATTTAGTCTGGGGCAGCATTTCTCAACCAGGGTTCCTCTAAAGCAGTGTTTCTCAATTCCAGTCCTCAGGCCCCCCCAACAGGTCAGGTTTTCAGGATTTTCCTCAGATGAAAAGGCTGTGGTGATTACTAAGGCAGTGAAACTGATCAAATCACCTGTGCAAAATAATGGAAAACCTGACCTGTTGGGGGGGGGGGGGGCCTGAGGACTGGAATTGAGAAACACTGCTCTAAAGTATGGGTGTCTCCAAACTTTCTAAGCAAAGGGCAACTAGGGTTCCTCTAAAGCAGGGGGTCTCCAAACTTTTTAAGCAAAGGGCCTGTTTACTTCAGACTTTGAGGCCCATATTGTGGCCAGTGTGGTTAGAAACGATTCCTGGATTCAGTGGGAATAAAGGCCACAGGCTTTGTGGTCAGTGAGAGTAAAGAAATGACATGGCACCTGTGGTCCGTAGAAGGAATACTGCCCCATTGTTGGTCAGTGGCAGGAATTATGCTCCACTATTGGTGTCAGTGGGAAGAATATGGCCTCGCGGGCCGGAACAAGGCTAGCGAAGTGCCCCATTTGGCCCGTGAGTCTGCTAAAGGCTAGCGAAAGGCCCCATTTGGCCCGTGAGTCGGCTAAAGGCTAGCGAAGGGCCCCATTTGGCCGTGAGTCAGCTAAAGGCTAGCGAAGGGCCCCATTTGGC
The DNA here is from genome assembly GCF_905171775.1 of Rana temporaria. Lineage (NCBI taxonomy): Eukaryota > Metazoa > Chordata > Amphibia > Anura > Ranidae > Rana > Rana temporaria. The sequence continues at coordinate 130,721,306 of NC_053498.1, forward strand.
CCATGAGTCTGCTAAAGTCTAGCGAAGGGCCCCATTTGGCCCGTGAGTCGGCTAGAGGCTAGCGAAGGGCTGCATTTGGGCAGGCCAATGTTTTTGGAGACCACTGCCCTAGAGGTTGCTAGGGGTTCCTTGAGCAGTGAGCAACTTTTGCCTCTTGAAGGAATAACCACTGACACCAGTAATCTCTTTAGTTATCTGTAAGGGTGGAACTCTTTCTAATGACAATGAATATAATGAGAATTCTTACCAGTGACCTTCACACTAAGGTTGTACATCTAGAATTATTAGTAGAGGTTCCCTAAACCGGAAAGGTTTTTCAAGGGTTCCTTCGTGTTAAAAAGGTTGAGAGGCTTTTCTAGAGGGTAAAGAATAAGTAGAAATGCTTCCCTTATTCCTTGCTCCCGCAAGCTTTCTTCATGCATAAACCTTTCCCATGGATCTACTTCTCTGTGGAGAGGCCATGTTCATACAATTTGCAATGTCATCACCATACAGAACCAAGAGTCCTGCAATGTAGGTGAGGACATTGAGGGCCCACCTACATCCCGTAAGCATTGGATCGCAGTGACTGTTGGCGGGTCAAGAAAAAAAAGAGATATGTATCCCTTAGAGCAGTGATGGCGAACCTTGGCACCCCAGATGTTTTGGAACTACATTTCCCATGATGCTCAGCTACACTGCAGAGTGCATGAACATCATGGGAAATGTAGTTTCAAAACATCTGGGGTGCCAAGGTTCACCATCACTGCCTTAGAGGAAGACACCATTGGCCATCAGGAAATAATTTTCATGTGATGAATTGGATCTCCAGAGCCTGCCAGAGTGCTTATTCGGACACCAACATTCAGAAAAGTCAGAATTTTGATATTCTGGTCTCCTAAGTGACCATACATGGGCTTGTCATAGATCTCATAGGCACTTTATGGGATGTAGATGTGGGGTATCAAATTCCCAACTCACAAAACAAGTCAGGGGGCTTGGGCTAAGTCACAAGAAAAGTTTTTGAGGGGAACCTTTTATGGTGCAGTTCAGCAGGAACATTGGTCTGTACAAATAATACCCAGCACACATTCACTTTAAAGAATTGCATGAGCCAAATGGGACAACCAAATAGTAGTAGCATGGTGGATATTTTGATTGTCCTTTTAACAATTACATTTGTTATACTCTTGTCTTGTTCTTCCCTTCTTTTTGTTTTAGTCTTTAGAAGATCTTGAAGACCAGAAGAGGAAGAAAAAAAAGGAGAAAATGGGTTTTGGGTCCATTTCAAGAGTCTTTGCACGGGGAAAACAAAGGAAATCCTTAGACCCCGGTTTATTTGACGGTACCACACCTGACTATTACATAGAGGAAGATGCGGACTGGTGATTAGCTGTGGATCAGGCATTTTCCATGTGTGTACTTGTGAGAGGGTGTACGAACCCGTTTACAGAACCAAGTCAAGTGAGCCTTTTACTCTGTCGGGTCATAGGGAGTTTTTTTTTTTTTAATTGCCGCATCGCTAATTTTGTAATTGCTGTAAATAGAGAATGAGATGTGTGTAAAAATGTTCATTGTCCGTTTAGCGATGCCGGTGTATTGTAAAAATTGTCTTTACTGGATTTCATTTTGTAAGGTTTATTCTGTTGGGTTATGTTTTTTTTTGTTTCTTTTTTTTTTTTTTTTTGTTTCTCTTTTTTTAAAACTTGAAAAACTGCTGTGTATTTGTAAATAACAAGAGAAAAAAAAAACCTGTGCACTTTGTGCTTGTAGTGTCTCGTCCTGAACGCTGTTTTCTTGAGCCCATGGTGTAACGCATTCTGTACTTTGAGACATTTCGAGTGACATTATCCTGTTACAGGGGTGTGCCAGCGTTTTTGTACAAAAGGAATTCTATACAGAATCTTTATTTCGGAAAGCCTGCCAGACTTTCGCGGATGAAGTACCAGAATGTACCTGTTTCTTAGGCATCTCGGGCGGCAGCCATTTCCATAGTCGCAAACCCATGACCCCTAAAGCCCCCTACGTGGGCAGAGCCAATGTTTTCGGCCAAGCCGGTGACACCTGGGGCAGAAAATAACCGACCACCACCTACTCCCCTTGTCTGCACATCATCCGTACACAAGATGGCTGCCGCCACACAGAGTGTGAGTGACAGGTGCACTTTTACCTTTTAATGCCTGCCAGACAAAGTTTTATTTCACTTCTATCCTTTTATGTTTTGTATTTTTTTATTTATTTGCATAAATGCACAAAGTTGTTATATCTAAATTATAAAGTAAATATTGAAGTTCTATTTTTCCTAGAGGATGAAGGTATGTTTATATCCTGTGTTCGGACGTCGCTGTCCCTCCCTGTCAGTATCGCAGAGGTCGCGTAGGCTCTGTCACGTTTTTAATGCAGCTCAACCAAAATCGCGCTGATAACTTAGATCATTCTAACGTTCACCCCGTCATGTCTTCCAACCTGCACCCCTTTAACATATCCATCGTGTTTTTAAGAATTGCATTCATGTGTGTATAGATTCAAATCATTTTTGGTGTTTTTTTTTTTTTTTTTTTTTATGTTTATTACGGCACAATTTATTTATCAAGAGACGATAAAAGGCTTATTTAGTAAAGAACTGTTGTGATGGGCAAAGCACATGGGATCCAATCGCAACCAATTAGATTTGTTAACCTGTAAAATATTAATTCTGATTGGTTGCTTGGTTAGTTTTCTCTGTGTTGCCTTATTGCTTAAATAACTAAATCATGTAACAAAAATGTAATATATAGCAGGTTACACTCCTGTTTGTTTTGTTTTTTTTAATACTAAGAATATTTTCAGAAATTACAGGAAATGTTGATCTTGCCAGGAACGCCGTGTCCTTGTCACTTCCTGTGTGAGCCACACCGAGGAACATTTTCCTTCCTAGCCATTTTCTGTAATTTAGCAATTGCCCTGCCCTCTATGTAACGGAGATGAAGAGATACATACGTGTTTGTAGTCCTAGGATGACAGCCATGGCTCCTCCATAGATACAGTGCAGAAGTGATGTAGCCACCCAGGGAAAGGAAATGTGTGATTTGGTAGGATTACTAGGTGAAAAGACTTCCTTTAAAGCGGAAGTGAACCCATCCATTTACGTTTCAAAAAAGTTACATTTTCGGCACGTGTCGGTGACTTGTCGTTAAGGTTCCCCTATCCTGTAAGGATTGCGCCTGCCGACAGAAATCTCCAAACCTCGGACGGCATCCAGGCTCAATCCTAAACATCCCTGTGGATTGGAGGATGTTAAAAAAAGAGCCAGGAGGCCGAGCGAGCGGAGCGAGTCATCCGAGCGAAGCAAGGATGTGAGGCCGACTGGCCACTTTCCTCAAATTCCACGTCGCCCTGGATGCCGGCCGAGGTTCGGAGATTTCCGTCGGCAAGGATTGCGCCTGTGCAGTCCTTACAGGAACCATCTCGTTAGCCGGAACCATATCGTCAGATCACCGGAATGTAACTGTCACGTTGGTTGTGCTCTCAACCAAACCCTCAAACCATCCGATGTCTGGTGTCATAACTGATCACATGTGGAGCATCATGGCAGCTGAGAAGCTCAAAGGCCAAGATGGCAGTTTTCGTGGCTGAAAACGATAGGAGGGTTTACGTTCACTTTAATAAAGAAAACAGATGCAGCCACCACACCAAGGACTAGTAATCTGCAATATATTACATTTTTGGGTTCAGATACACTTCAAGTCTGTTTGTTGTACATGTGAATTTCACCATTTGCTGGCAGCCATCCTGAACCTCTTGTATGTAATGTGTGAAGAATGTAGAGGACAAGTTAAATGGTAAGTGGGACAGACTGCCCAAATCTGGCCCCACATTACAGCCCCACAAGTCTCTTTGGTTACAAGAACTATGTAGAACATGGGACAGTCTAATTGGATTTAGCCTGAAAGAGTTGTCTTCGTAGGCCCTGTCACCATATAGTTGTTGGTAAATCTCTTAGATCTTTACACGTTTGCATTTGTAACACGTGTTAAAGCCCGACCCCGGAAAATAGCCAGCATCCACCCTTGCATTGGGGCACACACACACACACCTCTGCAAGGGTTAAATGCTCGTTGTGCCTAAGGGGTAGAACCAGAACTAGCATTACTTACACTAACCCCCACTGTGGTGCCATTCTCGTCTCCCTGAAACTCCAGGCTGTGGGCTGTCCCCCCGGTATTGTCACACATAATGCAGAGCTTCTAATTCCGCACTATAACATGGAAGGGGCAAGCATGCAATTATGGACAGGAGCCCCCTTAAGGCACTTCTATTGAAGACTGTGGGGCCAAAAATGGCGGATTACACTGAAAAAAAAGGTAATTAACTTCTTTGCATGTAGGACACCAAGCTTACAGCTGACTGGGATTTGAAATGTGAACAGTCACAATTACAAAGAATGACACACTGCATGTTGAGTGTAGCCACACTACAGAAGGCTCAGTGTATATGGGTGAAAAAGGGAGGAACAGCGCAACAAAATACAAATGGAGTAGTATTAAAAGCATTCATTACATTTATTAGAAAGATAAAATGCACGCCCAGTCAGTCAATTTGGAAATGAACAGACCTCTTACTCTACAGACCAAGTGGGCTAAGACCAATCTCCTGCAGTGGCTGTCACCCAGCCCTGGCCAGGGGAAATGGAAGCTAAATACTCCAAGGTTACTAGGACCACCGTGGAATCACTGTGGGGGGAGAGCCTCAAACTAGGAAGTCCAGCTGTCACAAGTAGTCCCATGGAAACTGCCCTTTGTCTGACGCCACTCCTTGGACATGTACAGGAACGTATTTCTAGGGCTTATTCCTCTTCATCAGCCACTACACGCACTGGTCTTTTATTCTGGTCGGTTCTCAAGTGTACATGGGGGCTTAAAGAGGAGGCTGGAGTGACCCGGGAGCCTGTTGGAGCATGGGAGTAAGGTACGTATTTCTTCTTATTTTAGCACCCTAGACATAACGAGCATTAACCCTTTGGGGGCCTCAGGTTGGGCTTTTTTTTAATCAACCCATTCATTTTAAATAAGCTGTCAACACACAAAAAAGTGTACCGGCAGCATTTTCCGTAAGGCAGTAGCCAAGTGTCTTGGCAGCCCCTCTATGTTGGCACCTAAATAAATTGTATTGGGGTCCCATTGGGAGATTGTACAATTGATTGTAACCCATATGGACCACTTAACGACCCACCATACATTGTTCTACAAGGTCCACTGTTTAATTGTGATGCATTTTATTGAACTGTTACGTGCTTGTAAAGTTCAAGGAGTATTATATACAGTAACTAGTGCCAGAAAAGGTCATCTGGAGCCAAGGGCGATCATGCCAAATTTCCCCTCCTAGTACACATGTTCCCCTCCTAGCACAAATCTTCTTCCACTTTTAGCACTTCACCCCCCCCCCCCCCCCCCAATTTCTCCTCCTAGAACAATACTCCCGGCGCCCCCCAAATTTCCCCTTTCAATACAAATACCCTTCGTTCATCGCCTTGAGGCGCCCCCCACCTCACATTATATCATCGTGCCCAGGGCAGCCGACCAGTATAAGCCGATCAGCTAGACCAGTATAAGGTGGGTTCTGTACTGTTTGATCAAATACACCCCACGTGCAGTACCCATAGCAACCCATCTGAATTCACCCTGGCTTCAGTTAAATGGATTTGAGTTGGCTATTCAACTAATTGGCCTCCTTCACTCTGTCGAGGCCTAACGTGTGCTTTACATACTACACACAGGCAGGCATTTGTAGACTTGATGAGCAAAGAAGCGATTCACAAGGAATTTGCACCTCCTATATAGAAAATACACTTTCTGAATGTTTGGCTTCAGTGATTGGCTCCAGGCAAAATGGCTGCTTTCCACAATATAACAGAACAGGCTTCCTCCCCCATACTGTGACCATATTCACAAAAAATTGGGGCCTCATTCATCAAAACATCTACGTTGCCATAGCAACCCATCAAAATCTTGTCTCTCTTCTGCATTAGTGAAATGGAAATCAGAACCTGTTAGAGGTTGAACAGTTCTGCCAACCCTTTTTGGTAAATGAGGCCTAGCATTTTTACAAAGCATCCAGCTCATGGAATGATTTTTTAAAAGCATAATTTCATCTGTTTTATCCATTCGCTGTATCATTGTGTTTTTTTTTTTTCCATGTGTACGCAGTTCTGTATAAATCTGGTTTGCACAGTAAAGAAAAAAAATAATAATAATCTGTATTTAATGGCATTCTATGTTCTCCATTGAGAGTCAGTAATTCCAGGCTGTTTAGCGCTGGCTGGCAGTCGCATGAATAGGTCTTTGGGCATTTTATTTTTTAATTAAAGAGCCTTATTTATCAAGAGACAAGAAAAGAGTCTGGTGCTCGTTGTCCATAGCAACCAAATTTGCTAAAACTTTTTCTTTTTAATATAAAAATAAAGTCTGGTTGCTATGGGTGACGAGCTCTCTTTTTTTTTTGACTGATAAATATGGGTCAAACATTCTCAGTGCGAGTAACTGTAATTTAATGTTTTTCTGAGACTGGTTGAGTTGCCTGTAAACCAGTTTTTGTTTTTTGGGGTTTTTTTTTTTTTTTTTTTGTCCCTTTTTACTAACGTTTAGAAAAGTTGGGTACAAAATGCTGCCGATTTTTTTACAATTTGTTTTTATTTCCTGTCATTTAAAAAAAACAAAAAACCGAATGTCAACCTCTGAAAACTGTAAACATTTGATAACGTTAGATGGTATTTTTGAATTTAGTGCACCCTATTTGAAAGGGATATATATAGTCTTAAAATTATAAATATCGTTTCTTGTTATTATGATGTGTGTGTGTGTGATCACTGGCGAACAGTGGCTTAAGAGTGCCTGTCTTCTGTAAACAATGCGGCAGCCATGTTGCCTGTTAACAAGCGTTCCATAGAATGCAACCCCCCCCCCCCCTGTTCCTTTAGGGCCCGGTGACAGCGCGGTGATGTCACTAGGTTGTAGCGAACTGATAGGCCGATTTGTTGGCCGAGTCCTCCCAATATGGCTGCTTCCACGGTTTATTGCGGAGGGCACTCGTTAAAAACGTCAGAGCTTTTTAAAGGGATCAGTCTGGCTAAGGAACAGCCTGTGGGTGTCTGTCCAGGCGAAATGTTTTATAAAGCTTTTTTCTTTTTTTTCCTGCGTTTTATTTTTTTAACAAAGCTCATGGTTTAGTATTTTTCATTACATGCTAGGAAATAATTCTAAAAAACAGATGTTACTAAGAAGATGGATCTATTTAAGAGAGTGAAATATACATAGTTTAAAAATGATTGGTATCATTAGTTTTAAATATTCCCACCTCTGCGTGGGGTAAATTCTAAAGGCATGGAGGCAAAAACGAAAAATAAAGCTTATTTTAAAATATTATACATTGTACTGTCATTTGTGTGTTCAAGAAAAAGTTCACGTTCACTATGATACATATTATTGCTGCATATGCCATTATGTAATTTCATTTTATTTCTTTATTTTTTATTCAGATTTAAAAAATTTGGGGAAAATGACACGAAAACATCCCAAGAAAAAAAAATCTAACCCACCAATCTAAACTATTTTTATTTTGATACGTCAACATCTAGTTCACCCAAAATATTCCCAGATATTTAAAAAAGCAAAAAGATGCTCTGGAGCGGATGGTATGGGGGGGAAACAAACACAATTTAATTTCCCTTTTATTAAAAACTGCATTTCAATTGCAATCTGCAAATGCCGGAACTTGGTAGTAATTTAAAGGGGTTGTAAAGGATTTTTTTCCCCATAAATAGCTTCCTTTACCTTAGTGCAGTCCTCCTTCACTTACCTCATCCTTCCATTTTGCTTTTAAATGTCCTTATTTCTTCTGAGAAATCCTCACTTCCTGTTGTGTCTGTAACTCCACACAGTAATGCAAGGCTTTCTCCCTGGTGTGGAGAAAGCCTCTTGAGGGGGAGGGGGCGAGCAGGAGTGTCAGGACGCCCACTAACACACACCTCCTTTCTCTATCTGCAAATTAGAGAGCGTCCTGACTTGCCTGCTCGCCCCCTCCCCCTTAAGAGGCTTTCTCCGCACCAGGGAGAAAGCCTCCCATTACTGTTTGGAGTTACAGACAGAAGAACAGGAAGTGAGGATTTCTCAGAAGAAATAAGGACATTTAAAAGCAAAATTGAAGGATGAGGTAAGTGAAGGAGGACGGCACTAAGGTAAAGGAAGCTATTTAGGGGAAAAAAAATGTCCTTTACAACCCCTTTTAAGTTTTGTTGCCTTGCAACCTGAAGGTATTATGCTTACTGTGTACAGAATTGTGCCATAAATGTCTTTTCCTACTTGTGTGATTGGTGCAGTGCTTTTCTAAGAAGTCTGCACTGAGCTTCAAGTCAAATTATAGAAATCTCTCTGCAACCAGAGTTTAATTTTTGGCAAGATACTTTATAGAACTTTTTCGCACCACACACTACTACAGACTGCCACCACTCATCCAAGTGTGATAGGTCGAGGAGAGCTCCAAATGAAGAATCAGGAGTCCAAAGTCTTTATTGTTTAACTGGGTATAACAAGCAGAGTAAAGGACCACCAACCTGTCCTTTGCCCTGTTTGTTGTAACCAGTTGAACAATAAAGACTTTGGACTATTGTGGATTTTTCATTTGGAGCTCTCCTCAACCCTTTTACACTTAGATTTCTCAACTCGGGAGAATGTCCTCGCCTAGGGGATCCCCATCTTTGGGGTGAGCTACTGAATATGGGCCAAGTAATGACTTTGTCCACGTTTTTGATAACTTGTGAAAAATCTGTGTTAAGCACCCATCTAGCAATACCTCTTGGACCACTCATCTAATGACCGTGCCCTTACTGGCCAAAAAATTGGGATGGGGACAGGGTAGTGGGGAGGATGCAGTGCTGTTAGCCGTGCTTGGGCGTAGTTACATAGGTTGAAAACCAAGAGAAGTTTAACCAAAATATATACAAATGGAAAACCTCCACATACACAATATTGGTGAGGTTAGGGGAATCCAACTCAGGATGGGAGAAAGGTGCTGGAAATGGACCATTCTCTAGTAGATTGGAGGTCTTTAGGCCAAATTTCCTAGGTTCTGCAGGTCTCTATAAACAGGGGTCCCCCCCAGAGGTCAAGGTCACCTAGCTTGAGAGTCTTATATATAGTTGAGCCAGAAATAGTGCCAAACGTTTTAAGAGTCCATATGTATTTTGATTCTTCAAGTGACAACAGGAAAACCAAAAGCCATCCAATGCATTTTGGGGGCCTAAGAGTGTCCAGTTGAGTTATCCAAGTGTCTACTGAAGGGGGAAAGTCCCTGTGTATATTAGTCTGTGTCAATAGCTTGAAACACATTGGCTGTCTTTTTTTTTTTTTTTTTTTTTGTGGTCACTTGCACAACCAGTAAAATACTTTTGGACTCTTAACACATTAAAGGGCAAGAAAGGGCCCCAGTAATAAACAAAATCACAAAGGGGCGCAGGAGAAACTTTTTTTTTTCCAGCTAATAAAGGCAAACGCGGGCATCTTGTGGCCACTTTTTAAAAGTTTAAAATGGAGTACAAGTTCCCTTAAACATAAACATCAGGAATTAACATGTAGCATACCCACTAGAGAGCCACTGGTGGATGTGACCTTCTTCCCCCAGTTAGAGCCAGGCACAGCATTTTCTTCACTCTTCCACTGTCTCAAAGGAAAAGTCTAGGGGTGTCTTTTTTAGGTTTTTATTAAAACGTAGAACTTGGATGGGACGAGGAAGCGTGGAATACCCCAGAACTGAACACTTGGAGGACTCCTAACTATCTTTCTGCACTGTACAAAAATGTCATACAGAAACTACGAATTCTCCCAAAGACCAAAAGCTACACAGTGTCTGACTCTCCAGCACATGGACCATCTACCCACAGGATTAGCAGTTGCCTCCTTCCAATATCCACTAGTAAAATACCTTTTGGAGATGCAGGTTCACACCACCATAGGGGGGATCCAGGGGGGGCAACAGGGAAATTGCTCCCCCCAAGAAAATAGCGAGCGGATGACCGAGCGGACGTACAGGCTGGGGAGCAGTAAGAAATCATGCCAGCGGGCTAGTGTGTGACTAAGCGAGCAGGTGTCCTGAGTCAGAAAGCTGCTACCCACCAGAATACGCAACCAAAGCGATGTTACATTGCTGCCATCTTGGTACACTCGCACATGTCCAAAGTAAGCCTAGAGTTAGAAGTCGACAAGCGGACATCTTTATACACCCACCCAGAGTCTTGCTTTTCACAGTTATTTTTATTTTTAGCAGTAAACCCAACTTATATTTCACTCTATAATTTTGAGTTTACTGTTAAAAATAACTGTGAAAAGCAAGACTCTGGGTGGGTGTATAAAGATGTCCGCTTGCCGACTTCTAACTCGGCTTACTAGGGAGAAGTGCGAGTGTACCAAGATGGCCGCAATCCAACATCACTTTGGTTGCATATTCTGATGGGTAGCAGCTTTCTGACATCTCACTGCCCGCCCTCATTCTGGGACACAGCCACTGGCAAGTGACAATCCACATCTGGTGGCAAGTGACACTCTCGGGGCTCCCACTGATTCAGCATCATGGTGAGTTGAACCATTTAATTTTCTATTACAATGTAATAATAAAAATAATGCGCTTCAATCATCCTGACACCATATCAACCATGCCGGTGTGATGATTAAAGCACCAACACCAGCCATTGTCCCGAAAATTTGCCCACAACATTTTCTGCCTGAGACTAGACTCTGGATCTGCCCCTGGGCAGATGGACACCTCTTCCCCCAACTTCCTCCTTGCTCTCTCCTTACCTAAATAAATTCCAGGACTAAGGGCCAGATTCACAAACGAGATACGACGGCGTATCTACTGATACGACGGCGTATCTCTGTTTCTAACTATGCGACTGATTCATAGAATCACTTACGCATAGCTAGCCCTAAGATCCGACAGGTGTAATTGAATTACACTGTCGGATCTTAAGGATGCAGTTCTAGACCGGCGTAGAATATGCAAATGAAGACTTACAGCGATCCCCTAACCGCCCCGTCGATCTAAATCTACGTGGTTTCCGTCGAGTTATGCCGCGTAAAACTAGGGCTGAGCCCTAGTTGTCTTAAGCCATGGTAAGTATGGCTGTCGTTCCCGCGTCGAAATTTAAACATCAACGTTGTTTGCGTAAGATGTCCGTGAATAGCGCTGGACGCCATTTACGTTAACGTCTTAGCAAATGACGTCGGTGCGACGTCAGCTAGCGCAGTGCACGTCGGGTAATTTACCCGACGGAGCATGTGCAGTACGTCCGGCGCGGGAGCGCGCCTAATTTAAATGGGACTCGCCCCATTCGATTGGGCCCGCCTTGCGCCGGACGGATTTAAGTTACACCGCTGCAAATTTCCAGGTAAGTGCTTTGTGGATCGGGCACTTAGGCAGAAAATTTGCGGCGGTGTAACTTAAATCGGAAAAGTTAAGTTGCGCCCGGGCTACGTGAATCTGGCCCTAAGCTAGTAAATGGCCCCCTAGCTAAGCCTAACTGTGACCTGCATGTCTTCACAAAGGATTCTCCAGCACTCCTGCCCCAGGGGCAGAGCCCCTACACAGGGTCTCCTTCAGGAGGACTGGACCCAGGAACACTCGGTCCCCCTGCCTCCAGGCCTCATATTATTTATTGGCTCTCTTGCCACCTACTGGGTACACCTCCCAGGGATTGGCTGGAAGTTCCATAACTATTAAGACTGCCTATTCTGTTCCTCCAACTAAAATCCCAGAATCCTATAGAATACAGGGAGAAGTAACCAAAGCAGCAGCCTGTGAAACGCAGAGCAGGCCTAAACAATCAACCCCCGTTCCACTGATTAGAGAAGCTAAATTAACAGCCTACACTACTCTAGTAGGGTGCTACAAACAAGAAGTCCTTATCTGCATTATGGTTCTGGGTTAGTAACTGAACTAAGCCAGAGATCTAGGCAACCAGCGTTTGCTGAAAGAAGTCAACAGGGTCCGCCACCAAGCCTCAGAAAAGTTTTTTCCTTTAATGATACAAAATGTCTGGAGTTGGTGGATCCTCATAAATTATTGCAGGGTCTGCAGGCTTCCATGTTTGTTCCTTGGCCTTGGTAAGACATTCTTGGGATATTTTCCATTATCTTCTTGTTCTTCCAGTGACCCTCCTTCCTGTGGTTTGTCTTGATTTGATCCCCTGGAGACACATTAACTGCTAATAAATAAAGTAACATTGGTCTGTGGCTTTTATCTGGAAATCTATTATTTTCTGTAATCCAGCAGAGCATACGCAGCTCTTATCCTGCCAAGATGTCACAACTAGAATTTGTAAACAGTTGTCTAAATTATACATTTCCCACGCACCCGACGACCGTTCCCGTCTATCGCTGCAAAGTATGTTTCTCATTTGTGGTGCATGCCAGGAATGGAGGAACAGATGAACACTTTCCTGGTATGTGTGTATGTATATACTGTGTATAGAATATCCCGACTCGCAACACAGAATGAAGGGTACATCACTAGAATTGGATACAATAAAACAGCAGGGATGTTCTACTAAAATAGAGGCAAATAAGGTAAACCTACGAACACCCAATCGCGCTAGCATCCTGTTATTTGTTTTTTTCCCCTCTTGCACATGATTGGGTATTCAAATTGAACAAAGCTTCACCTCCCAACTTTTTGAGACGGGAATGAGGGACACCTATCAGAAAAAGTATGTAGGCATAGGACACACCCCTGCCACGCCCCTTTAACCACTTAAGGGCAGAGCCTCTTTTTCAGATGTGTTGTTTACAAGTTACCACGTTTTTTTGCTAGAAAATTACTTGGAACCCCCCAAACATAAAAAAAATTATTCTAACACCCTAGAGAATAAAATGGCGGTCATTGCAATACTTTTTGTCACGTCGTATTTGCGCAGCGGTCTTACAAGTGCACTTTTTTTGGAAAAAATACTTTTTTGAATGAAAAAATAAGTAATAACAGTAAAGTTAGCCCAATTTTTTAGATTGTAAAAGATAATGTTACAGTGAGTAAATTGATACCCAACATGTCACGCTTCAAAATTGCGCCCGCCATAGGCGACGTTTAACCACTTAACCCCCGGACCATATTGCTGCCCAAAGACCAGAAGACTTTTTGCGATTCGGGACTGCGCCGCTTTAACTGACAATTGCGCGGTCGTGCGACGTGGCTCCCAAACAAAATTGGCGTCCTTTTTTTCCCACAAATAGAGCTTTCTTTTGGTGGTATTTGATCACCTCTGCGGTTTTTATTTTTTGCGCTATAAACAAAAATAGAGCGACAATTTTGAAAAAAATGAATATTTTTTACTTTTTGCTATAATAAATATCCCCCAAAAATATATAAAAAAACATTTTTTTTCCTCAGTTTAGGCCGATACGTATTCTTCTACATATTTTTCGTAAAAAAAAATCGCAATAAGCGTTTATTTATTGGTTTGCGCAAAAGTTATAGCGTTTACAAAATAGGGGGTATTTTTATGGTATTTTTATTAATATATTTTTTTACTAGTAATGGCGGCGGTCAGCGATTTTTTTTCGGTACTGCGACATTATGGCGGACACTTTTGACACATTTTTGGGACCATTGGCATTTTTATAGCGATCAGTGCTATAAAAATGCATTGGATTACTATAAAAATGCCACTGGCAGTGAAGGGGTTAACACTAGGGGGCGGGGAAGGGGTTAAGTATGTCCCTGTGTGTTATCTTACTGTGGGGGGGGGGGGTGGCCTCACTAGGGGAAACACTGATCCTCGGTTCATACATTGTATGAACAGAAGATCGGCATTTCCCCCGCTGACAGGAACGAGAGCTGTGTGTTTACACACACAGCTCCCGTTCCCCGCTCTGTACCGAGCGATCGCGTGTGCCCGGCGGCGATCGCGCCCGCCGGGCACACGCACGGGAGTCGGGAGCCACGTCGCACAACCGCAAAATTTTAATTCAAAGCGACGCAGTGCTGAAAGCTGAAATTTCGCCTGGGCAGGAAGGGGGTAAAAGTAAGCAAGTGGTTGAAAATAAAAATCCAATTTCTGCATTCATTTTTAGGCCAACATGTATTCTGCTTTTTGGTAAAAAAAAACAAACAAACAATAAGTGTCTATTGATTGGTTTGTTTATAGCGTCTACAAACTATGGTATATATTTATGAAATTTTAATTGATTAATTATTTTTTTTACTAGTAATGGCAGCGATCAGCAACTTTTAGCTGGACTGCAACATTTGCGGCAGACAAATCGGACACGAAGTGACACCTTTGACACTTTTTTGGGGACCAGTGACACTAATCCAGTGATCAATGCTAAAAATATGCACTGTCACTGTACTAATGATGCTGGCAGGGAAGGGGTTAACAGGGGCACTCAAAGGGTTAAATGTGTCCCTAGGGAGTTCTTTCTGTGTGTGGGGGAGGCGCTTGTACTGTAAGAAGTCAGAAATCCGTGTTCCTGCTTAGCGGAAACACAAGATCTCTGTCTTCTGTCACAGAACAGGCGATCTGCCTTGTTTACATAGGCAAACCACTGTTCTGTTTGCCTCGGAAGCAATTGGACTCGCTGATTGGCTCCCGCTGTGATTGGACAGCGGGTCACCAGCAGCGCACACACACACAGTAATTTATTACACACACTAAATTACCAAAAGTATTGGGACGCCTGTCTTTACACGCACATGAACTTTAATGACATCCCAGTGTTAGGCTGTCCACAAGGTTTAGGAGTGTCTATGGGAATGTTTAACCATTCTTCCAGAAGAGCATTTGTGAGGTCAGGCACTGATGTTGGACGAGAAGTCCTGGCTCACAGTTTCCGCTCAAATTCATCCCAAAGGTGTTCTATCGGGTTGAGGTCAGGACTCTGTGCAGGGCAGTCAAGTTCCTCCACCCCAAACTCACTCATCCATGTCTTTATGGACCTTGCTTTGTGCACTGGTGTGCAGTCATGTTGGAACAGAAAGGGGCCGTCCCCAAACTGTTCCCAGCATCCTAGCAAACAATAGCACCATGCAGCCTCTTGACATTGTACATGCCAACACCCAGCTTCCTAACAACCAGTTACCCTGTGCGACCCAGCTGCCTGCTTCCTAGCAACCAAAGACACTGTGGGGGGATTTATAAAACAAAAACTGGAGCACTCAGAATCTGGTGCAGCTGCCAATCTGCTTCTAATGTCAGCTTGTTCAAGTAAGCTTTGACAATAAAACCTGGAAGCGGATTGGAAACTTTCTATGCAGAGCTGTTCCAGATTTTGCGCTCTCCAGTTTTAGTATGGCCTGACTACCAGCATTTTAGCAAATGCAGCCAGGCTGCCAGCATCCTACCAACCAGACATTGCATGGTCTGACTGCCAGCATCCTAGTAACCAGACACTGTATGGTCTGACTGCCAGCATCCTAGCAACTGGACACTGTATGGTCTGACTGCCAGCATCCTACCAACCAGACACTGTATGGTCTGACTGCCAGCATCCTACCAAACAGACACTGTATGGTCTGACTGCCAGCATCCTACCAACCAGACACTGTATGGTCTGACTGCCTGCATCCTAGCAACCAGACAATGTATGGTCTGACTGCCAGCATCCTAGCAACTGGACACTGTATGGTCTGACTGCCAGCATCCTACCAACCCGACGCTGTATGGTCTGACTGCCAGCATCCTAGCAACTGGACACTGTATGGTCTGACTGCCAGCATCCTTCCAACCAGACACTGTATGGTCTGACTGCCAGCATCCTAGCAACCGGACACTGTATGGTCTGACTGCCAGCATCCTAGCAACCAGACACTGTATGGTCTGACTGCCCGCATCCTAGCAACCAGACACTGTATGGTCTGACTGCCAGCATCTTAGCAGACAGACACTGTATGATCTGACTGCCAGCATCCTAGCAACCAATGTATGGTCTGACTGCCAGCATCCTAGCAACCAGACAATGTATGGTCTGACTGCCAGCATCTTAGCAACCAGACACTGTATGGTCTGACTGCCAGCATCTTGGCAACCAGACACTGTATGGTCTGACTGCCAGCATCCTAGCAACCGGACACTGTATGGTCTGACTGCCAGCATCTTAGCAACCAGACACTGTATGGTCTGACTGCCAGCATCTTAGCAACCAGACACTGTATGGTCTGACTGCCAGCATCTTGTAAACCAATGACGCTGTGCAGCCTGGGCGACCAGCATCCTGGCAACCAATGACATTAACGCCTAACGATGGGGGTAAATATTTACAGTCTTTTCTTTACAGGGAGCAGGTTTATCTTAATTTTGAAAATTAAAACCTGGTCCATTACTATCTGTTTCCTTCTGTTATGACTTGTATCCTGAAATACTTAAATAAAAATGTATTTTACAGTGAAAAATAAAACCTGTACCGAAAAAATTATGTAAAACTACTATTGCTGACCTCTTTCAAAAAAGGCAATCTTCCCCTGGGACAGTGATGGCAAACCTTGGTACACCAGATGTTTTGGAACTACATCTCCCATGATGCTTAACTACAGTGTAGAGAATCATGGGAAATGTAGTTCCAAAACATCTGGGGTGCCAACAGGCCCGGATTTCCCACAAGGCCACCGAGGCCAGGCCTCGGGACGGCAGGGCACAGAGGGGTGGCAGCGGCATGGAGTCCCCCAACGGTCGGGACATACAGTTAAGGGTGGTAAGTTGCTTTCTAGCAGGGCTAAATGTAGTGTGGGGAAATCCGCTCGCTCGTTAAAAAGTGATTGTGGCGATGTTGCCGAAATCACTTGTAAAATGTGTGCTGCCGTCCGTCCCCCCCACATACCTATCTCTGCTGGCTCTGTCTTTGGGACTCCATTCTTCCCCTAGCCGCCGAGTCCGTCTCCTGTCCCTCCCCCCGATGTACACAGTGAGAAGGGTGAGCTGTGCTCTTCCCATCTCAGCTGTGACAGGAGTTCTAGCACAGTGCTAGGACTCCTGTTTTGGAGGTGACCGGGTCAATAAAGAGAACCCGTCACCTCCAATTGCTATTACACAGGGAATTGTTTTCTCCTGTGTGATAGCAATAAAGTTTGGTGAAAAAAAAATAATAATAATTTAATTAATAAAATAAAAAAGTAATTAAAAAGTAAAGAATAAGAAAAATAATATATATAAAAAAAAGTATACAAAAAAAAGTAAACGACAAGCTACAAAAAAAAAAAGTAAAAAAGAAAGAAACAAAAAATATTTGAACTAACCGTGCCGCCCCTGCCATCCGGTTACCATTCTCCGTTGATTTGGGGGGGGTACATTGCGTAACCTGGCCTTGGGGCGGCAGGGAGAGCAAATCCGGCCCTGGGTGCCAAGGTTCGCCATCACTGCCCTAGGATAGTTAAAGGGAAACAACCATATTTACCTTCCTTCCTAGCAGTGGGCACTAGAAAGCAAGCCTGGGCAGCAGGGGGCCTCTATAATATAAGAAAGCAAATGTAATATGACAAATTCTATTTCTAGTCAGGTACAGAAACTGTGTACATATCTGTGAGTGTGATTAATGGCCTATATGAAAGTCAGCCTGTATTTTATACTGTAGATTTATTAGCTCTATATGGTGCATTTTATCATCGTAGTTTGGACACACAATAAACTTAACCCTCCAAGGCATTTATTACTCTGGCGGCTGATTACATTTTAAAAATGATTCATAACAAGTTTTATAACAAGTATAAATTTGTATCTTCCTCAAATTATTTACAGGAAAGTCTAATTTATTCTTAGTCAATTCCATAAAGCAATCTGCATTAGAATATTACCGCTAGTCATACAGCTGATGAGAAGACTGGAGTCTGAGGGCTTTATTGGGAGGTTTATATACAGCGACTTTACAGGTAGTATATTGAATATTTTCTATCACACAATATATATAGGTCACTCCCAGTGTTTATGGTTGGAGGGGTCAGGACTTTGTGATCTAGGACAGCTACTGCCTCTAGTAGGCTGGGTATTAGGAGGCAAATGGCACAGCTCCATCTAGTGGCTCCTTCATGTACAGCACAAGCTCAGTGTCCCGAGAAGGAAGCAGTATTCATTTTGGCAGCAAATTTCAATTTCGTTTTACTCTTAGGATTAAAATGCCAATTTTAATTTTATTCCCATTTTAGTCTTCTGCAAGTGTTTTAGTCGACTAAGGCTGCTTTCACACTGAGTCGCTTTGCAGGCGTTATTGCGCTAAAAATGGCGCCTGAAAAGCGCCCTGAAACAGCCTCTTCTTTATAGCCAATGTTAAAGCCTGCTCGCAGCACAATAAAAAAAAAGTCCTGCCAGCCGCCTCTTTGAGGCGCTGTAGGAGCGGTGAATATACTGCGCCTACTGCGCCCCTGCCCATTGAAATCAATGGGGCAGCGCCTCCAAAATGCCTGTTTTTCGTCTGCTAGCGGGGGTTAAAACCGCAATGCTAGCGGCCAAAAATCGGGGCAAAAACGATGGTAAATCACCGCTAAAAATGGCGCCACTTTATCGCCAATGCCCGCGACGCCTCAGTGTGAAAATACCCTAAAATCGAATGGGTTTAGCTACATTGTAATGAAAAATAAAATAAAATACACCATGGTACAGAGTGCAACCATAGACAACCAACAAGTAGGCTAAAGCCTAGTACGCACGATTGGGTTTCCATCGGACAAAGTGTAGGACTTTTGTCCAAAGGGCATTGGCCATGAACTTGTATTGCATACAAACGGCAAAGAATTGTTGGCCAACAAACACAAAACTACGTGTTTTTTTTTAGCTCTTTAGCACCACCCTTTGGGCAACTTCTGCTAATGTTGCGTTATGGTGAGCATTGCTTCTGAGCATGCGTGTTTGCACTTTGGAGTTTTGTTCGATGGACTTGTGTACACACAATCAGATAATCCGGCAACACACACTTGTTATCGTAAAATTTTAAAGTATTTGTCGGAAATTCTGACAACAATTGTCTGATGGAGCGTACAAACGGCCAGATTATCCAACAACAGCCTGTCATCACACAATTCCCGTCGGATAATCCGATCGTGTGTACGAGGCTTTACAGTACAATACAGCAGCATGGAATCCAAAGCATATGCAGGTTTGGCGGATCGATTAGAATAGTATAAAACCAGAGATGGATCCCATTGAATAAAGGCTAAAAAAAACCCACATATAATGGCAAAATAAAAGCTGCATTCGTAAAACATGGTTGGCCACCAGATTTAGAAATTCACTGCAACCAACCAGCATTCTGCTCCTTCCAAAAAACTGATTTAGATAATCAACACAGTGGCCATCACCAAGGTCCGTGGTCACCTTTGACCCCTAGATTCAGTTACCAAAACTATTCTTCTATGCCTGCATCCTACCAGCTCCTGATGTTTACCACAATGGTCATGTCTGGATCTCTGACTCCCTGGATCCTTAAATCCAGAGCTACCCCTAATAAATCACTGAAATAGTGAGTAGGCTGTATTGGGGTTGTGCACATTTATTATAGTATTTTAACCAAAGCGCTGACGCATTTTGAATGACAATTGCGCGGTCATACAACACTGTACCCAAATTATATTTTTATCATTTTTTCCCCACAAATAGAGCTTTCTTTTGGTGGTATTTGATCATCTCTGCGATTTTTATTTTTTGCGCTATAAACAGAAAAAGACAGAAAATTTTGGAAAAAAACACAATATTTTTTGCTTTTTGTTATATTTTTTAAAAAAAATGGAATATTATTATATATATTTTTCCCTCAGTTTAAGCTGATACGTATTCTTCTACATATTTTTGTTAAAAAAATCGCAATAAGCGTTTATTGATTGGTTTGCGCAAAAGTTATAGCGCCTACAAAATAGGGGATAGATTTATAATTTATTTTTTATTAGTAATGGCGGAGACCTGCGATTTTTTTTTTTTGTCAGGCCTGCGATATTGCGGCGGACGTATTGGACACTTTTGACACAATTTTGGGACCATTCACATTTATACAGCGATCAGTGCTATAAAAATTCACCAATTACTGTATTAATGTGACTGGCAGGGAAGGGGTTAACACTAGGGGGTGAGGAAGGGGTTAAATGTATTCCCTGGGTGTGTTCTAACTGTGTGGGGGGAGGGGACTGACTGGGGGAGGTGACCAATCGGTCTCCTCTCTCCCTGACAGCACGTGGAGCTCTGTGTTTACACACAGAGCTCCACGTCCCTGCTGTCACCGCCGATCTCGTGTACCCGGCGGACATCGCGGGCCGCCAGGCACACGCATCGGCTTCCCAGCGATGCGACGGCACAGTGTTTACCTGCTGCGCGCCCGGGTAATGTAAACAATAGGTCGTCCAAAGACGTCCTCCCGGCACTTCAGGTCCGCGCTGCAGACGTCTTTTGACAATAGCGCGGATCTGTAGTGGATAATATAGTGTTGGGGTTGTGCACATTTATTATAGTATTATAATTTAGTGTTATATAGTGTTGGGGTTGTGTCTCAGGGCTGCACTAACTGAGTAGCTCTGATTGCACAGCACAACACCCAGGTCGTCGTCGTCCCCCCCCCCCCCCCCCATGCCGAAAAGTAAGAAAACGTATTTTTTATGGTTATAGACTAAATAGCAGCTACAAAGACACAACATTGAGCATTTCTAATGACCGCGGGCTGCCTGTAAAATCAAGATATATCAGGTTGATGCACAACCTCCTACCAAACTGTTATCTACAGCTACGGCAATCAGATTTCCCCTAAGGCCCGCTACCAGCGGGAATAGTTGTGTGAAAATAAGGGAAACCTGTCATTATTATAAAGTGGGTAAACTAGTAATGGAAATTTAATGCAGTCACCTAGCATTGTTTTAAAATATCCGGATATATCTTCCAGAGCGTTCCATGAACCACAAATCCTACAGAAAGAGGGGTAATGCAAATACAGTCATACCTTGGATTTCCCCATAAGAAATAATGGAAACTCAGATGATTTGTTCTACAACCACTGCTGGTGTATGCAGTACTGTATGTGGCCAGAGGTGTGGGGGGTGCTGGTGTATGCAGTACTGTATGTGGCCAGAGGTTGCGGGGGCGCTGGTATATGTAGTACTGTATGGGCTGACCGCTGCTGAGTGAAAGGGAACTCTGCAAGTTCAGATGTAAAGGGGAACTCTGTGGACTCTGATTATAATTAGAAATGTTATGTAATAGCAAAATATATGTATAGTTTATACTATAAATAAAAATTGCTATTCGCTGCTAAAGTGTTCGGGTTTGACTTTAAGAAAAGGTGGCAACCCTACATACCGTGTTTCCCCGAAAATAAGCCCGGGTCTTATATTAATTTTGGCAACAAAAGACACAGTAGGGCTTATTTTCGGGGTAGGTCTTAACATGTAATGTGCTGTCTTCTCTCCCCCTCTCTCTCCCTGCCTGACAGGAATCCCCAGTGTAAACGGAGTTAAAATGCTTGTAAAATCCTATAATCCACTCTATTACAGTATTATATAATGTATAATGTGTGTGTTTCTGTAATATAATTGTGCCAAATACCTTTGTTCATCGCTTCTGTGACCCGCCGGAGCTCTCTTCCCTGCAATTATATTACAGAAACACACACATTGTACATTATATACTACTGTAATAGAGTGGATTATAGGATGTTACAAACATTTTAAACTAGGGCTTATTTTCGGGGTAGGGCTTATATTGCAGCCCTCCTGGAAAATAACGCTAGGTCTTATTCTCGGGGAAACACGGTAGTAGGGCCAATTTAGACAAGAGACAATTAACCTCCCGTCATGTCTTTGGAGCGTGGGAGGAAACCAACACAGGCGGACATGCAAACTCCATGCAGATAATGTACTGACTGGGACTTGAACCAAGGACCCCGGTACTGCAGACCAGGCGTGCTAGTCACTAAGTATCCCTTCATCCATGTGGAGGTCTTTGATAGGAAAAGCCTGTCATTCTGTAGTTTAAAGTCATGTTGTCTGTAGACATCTGCAGTAATCCAATCAAATAATCGTGGGCATGGAGAGTATCTTTGCAAGGAAATTGGAAAGCTTTTGGCAGTTTTTGCAAATCATAGCAGTCATTATGAGAGTTCCCATTACCTGATTATTTGTTTTATTTTATTGAGAAGGTGACAGGAGGAGCTGGAACACAAAAGTGGGCAGAAATACCTAAAATTTCTGGGTGGAGAGGAACACCATCGGGCAATTTGTTTCGTTCTGAATTTGTTTTTTAACAAATTTTAACAAACCTGTTTAACAAATTTTTCTGAAGATTCGGAAATCAAAATTCCAAAATCCGAAAACCCGGGATAATTCGAAAATCTGAAATAATGACTAACTAATAATAACTTACTTGAGTATAAGCCGACCCGAATAGAAGCCGAGGCACCTAATTTTACCACAAAAAAATGAGAAAACTTATTGACTCGAGTATAAGCCTAGGGTGTCCATCTGCATGCCTCATTGTGCCTCACTGTGTCCATGTGCATGCCTCATTGTGCCTCACTGTGTCCATGTGCATGCCTCACTGTGCCCATGCCTCACTGTGTCCATGTGCATGCCTCACTGTGCCCATGCCTCACTGTGTCCATGTGCATGCCTCACTGTGCCCATGCCTCACTGTGTCCATGTGCATGTCTCACTGTGCCCATGACTAGACTGATGTTTAACATGGGTGTCTATGGAAGGGGTGCCTGGCTTTGAAAAATCGGTACTCCCCAGCCGTAGGTCTCCCAGACAACAAACTTTGCACACTTGTAGAGGAGAAATGGGGTTACATGCCTGCCATGATCCGGGTCCAGGAGACCTATGACCGGCCGGTACCAGGTCCCCAAATCCACCAGAGAAATGATTGTTTAACATGGGAGTCTATGAAAGGGGTGCCCGGCTTTGAACAATCCTTGCTCCCCGGCCGTAGATCCCCCAGACAACAAAATTTGCACACTTGTAAAAGACGCGGGTGGCTACATGTTTGGCAAGTTTGGGGTCCAAAATCCGGGAGATCAGGCGCAAAAAGGTGACTCGAGTATAAGCCGAGGGGGGGCATTTTCAGCATAAAAAAATTTGCTGAAAAACTCGGCTTATACTCGAGTATATACGGTAACTATTACTATTAAATTATAAGTATTGGCATTTCCTTTCAAAGTTTGGCTGTTAGTAAACATAATGAATACGAATTTATCCGAAGTTACGACTTATCCAAAATAACGAATGCTGTATCTAAACGAATGGAACGTAACAAATTATTATTATTAATAATAATAGTAATAACAATAATAACAGTTTTTAATATTAATTATTTATTATTAATTTGTTATTTCTAAACAAATGGAATGGAACAAATTAATAAAAAAGAATCATAATAATAATAAAGTTTTTTTATTATTATTTATTATTATTATTAATTTGTTACATTCCATTTGTTTAGATGCGGCATTCGTTATTTTGGATCACTTGTAACTTTGGATAAATTCGTATTCGTTACGTTCACTAGCAGCCAAATTTGAAAGAAAATTCCAATACTTATAATTTAATAGTTAGTTATTATTCCTCTCCTACATGTAAAAATCATTTGTTTTTGTTTTTTGCTCGAAAATTATTCAGAACCCCCAAACATTTTATATTTATTTTTAGCAGAGACACAAGGGAATAAAATTACGGTCTTTGCAATTTTTTATTTTTACAATTTTTTTAAATGCAATTTTTTTTTTTGGGGGGGGGGATAACACTTTCACAAAGTAAAAAAAAACAAAATATTTACTTCAATTCTTTTGTATAATGTGAAAGATGATGTTATGCCGAGTAAATGGATGCCTTACATGTCACGCTTTAAAATTGAGCACGCTCGTGGAATGGCACCAAATGACCGTACTTAAAAATCCCCATAGGCTCTGCTTTAAAAAATAAAAATAAATTGTTAGTTAGTCTTTCTTATTTCCAGATTTTCGAATGTACAAATTTACGAATTGCGATCATAACAAATGAACCAAAAAAAAAAAAAGGAATGAATGAAAACTAAAACAAACACATTTTTCGGCAGTGCACATGTCTAGTGTCTACCAGGCTCCACCTATAACTAAAAGAACACTTTTGGATGGACTGTTCTTTTAATAGAATTTCATTGCAAATTAATTTTTTGTACCGCATTGAGATGGGATATCTGTCAGCCCCAACCAGTTGTAATCATCAAGTAAAGCTTGATCTTAGAAGCTGGATGAACATGTCTTTCCCTGTTGAAATAGGAAGAATTGGTATTGGGAGACACATATATTCTACAAATAAGAGCTGGTTTATGTCTACTTTGTACAATTCTATGAAAAATCCCTCAATATAAATAATATAACCCAACTCATTGCTATATTAAAATATTGCCACTAGATGGAGCTAAAGGTCCAGAGTTGATCAGCAGTGTGTGATCTTGGCTGTTCTGCTATTGTGCAACTCCAGCCCCATCCATGTATGTAAAGATGGCTGAACCACATTATGAATTCCAGACCCGAATAAAACAAGGAAAAGCAGCAGAGAATGCACAAAGCTCCCTCGCTTACGATTGCTGACACGTATATTGATGTAGAACTGCAGTATAACATATTGCTACAGTGATAATTAAAGCAACCCAGTCCACCTTTTTTCTTCCCAAAGCACCTTTCAAGGAAAATAACAAAACAATCAACACGTCGGTGGGCGCTGACTCAGAACTTCTGCGGAAGAATTTTCTGCAATCGACACTTCCGGGTGTGTCCAATGCTGGATCCCCCATGGATGGATGTGTCTTATGGGGTGTAAAGATTCTGAGGCAGATCCACAAAGATCTGCCCCGGCGCACCGTATCTAAAATACGCTACGCCGCTGTACCTTACTGCAGTTTGGTTCGAATCCATAAAGATTTCGCACCGTAAGTTACGGCGGCGTAGTCTATCTCTCGCGGCGTAACGGCGGGTAATTAAAATCGGCGAGTAGGGGGCGTGTTTCATTTAAATGAAGCGAACGAACTGCGCATGCTCCGTTTCTAAATTTCCCGCCGTGCATTGCGCTAAATGACGTCGCAAGGACGTCATTTTTTGTGACATGGACGTAAATTACGTCCAGCCCGATTCACGGACGACTTACGCAAACGGAATTTTTTTTTTTAAATTATACGCGGGAATGACGGCCATACTTAACATTGAGTACGCCACGAAATAGCAGCTTTAACTATACGCCAAAAAAAGCCGACTAGAGACGACGTAAGAAAATGCGACGGGCGCTCGTACGTTCGTGGATCGTCGGAAATAGCTAATTTGCATACTCGACACGGAAAAGGACAGGAACGCCACCCAGCGGACGCCGAATTGCATCTTAGATCCGAAGGCGTACGAAGACGTACGCCTGTTGGATCTAACCCAGATGCCGTCGTATCTTGTTTTGAGGATTCAAAACAAAGATACGACGCAGGAAATTTGAAAGTACGCCGGTGTATCAGTAGATACGCCGGCGTACTCTCTCTGTGGATCTGCCCCTCTGCCTGTAGCTCTTCCAACAGTGAAGATGCAAATCAGTGCCTGTCAAAGATCTTTTATGGAAGGTCTCATTTAAAGGGTCACTCTAATCCCTTCCCTCCCGAATCCCTTAAAAAAATTCTTAAAGGGGAGTTCCACCCAAAAATGTTACTTTTTGGAACCCCCCCTTCGGTGTCACATTTGGCACCTTTCAGGGGGGAGGGGGTGCAGAATCCTGTCTAAGACAGGTATTTGCACCCACTTCCAGGCATAGAATCCTTCGTCAGTCACGCCCCTACCTACACCCCCTCCCCCCGCTGTCTTCTGGGAAACACACTGTTCCCAAGAGAGCGGGGACCAGTGATGGCGCCGTGCTTCTCGGGCATGCGCAGTAGGGAACCGGGCAGTGAAGCCGCACTGCTTCACTTCCCGATTCCCTCACCGAGGATAGCAGCGGGTGCAGCCGAGGGAGGAGCAATTGCTCGACCTCGGCTGCCGACATCGCGGGCGCACTGGACAGGTAAGTGTCCATATTTTAAAAGTCAGCAGCAGCAGTATTTGTAGCTGCTGGCTTTAAAAAAAAAAAAAAATCCGGCGGAACCTCCGCTTTAATACTCGTGGCGCAGTAAAGATCAATGGTCATTTGACTAACTGTCACAGTGGTCACGTGATCAGGAGGGTGGGCCTTATGGCTACTCATCATTAGTGGGAGCTGAGAGCAGTCTGTGACAGCTCCTTCTTTGTGCTGGGAGCTCCCAGTGAGCGCGCTCTCAACACAGAAACTTTGGTCGCCCAGTGACGCCCACATGCAGTGTATGGGCATTAAGACCCACCCTTTTTTGCCGCCGCACATGTGTTACACTGGCAGCAACTAGACATGTGCAAGTTCAGAATTTTATTTTTTTAACAAATCTCGAAAAATGTGTTGATTCGGAAAAACACGTTTAATACATTTTTCAGAATGTTTGAATATTCGCGAATTCGAGTATTCGTAAATCGTAATTCGTAAATCCGAAAATCGTAAATGCTAAATCGGAAATCCGAAATTCTAAATTCGGAAATCTGAAAAACCCCAACATTCTAAAATCTGAAATAATAACAAACTAATAATAACTTATAGGTATTGAAATGTCCTTGTATTTGTTAGTGAACATAACAAATACGAATTTATCCAAAATAACGAATGCTGCATCTAAATGGAACGTAACAAATTAATAATAATAAATAACAATAATAATAAAGAAAAAATGTTTTATTATGATTACTATTATGATTATTTATTATTAATTTGTTCCGTTCCATCCGTTTAGATGCAGCATTCGTTATTTCGGATAATTCATAACTTCCCAGTGGTAGGTTATCCATACCTCCCAACCCGCCTGGATTCTGCGGGAACTTCACGCACAGACTTCATGTTCCCGCAGTCCCACGCAGGGGTTAATTTTCCCGCACAGGAAGAAGAAGGTCAGAGTGGAGACATGCTCTTACCGGAGCGCTGTGTGGTCTGCGGCAGCTGAAGAGAAGAGGAGAACCCGTGCACAGGTAGGCAACCCCGCTCAACAACGTCGATCGCGTCAATCGCCCCCCGCTCAACAACTGGGAACCGCGGCAACCCCCACCGCTCAACAAGATGTCCCGCAGTGCATTTTTGAAATGTTGGGAGGTATGGGTTATCTATTGCAGGGAGAAGCAGCGAAAGCCACTGTGGGACCCCAGAACAGCAGGTTCGGGGGCACTCTGTGCAAAACGAACTGCACAGTGGAGGTAAGTATAACATGTTTGTTATAAAAAAAAAAAAGGAACCTTTAGTACCACACTTTATATAAAAAAAAATAATAATAAATAGAATCCATTGTCAGTGTGTGTGTTTCCTGGTCATGAAATAATAGCGCCCACTGCTGGAGGGGTTGGGCCGGGTGACACATGATGGTGTCGAGGTTGATCAGTTGCCGCGACTCAGAAATAAAGGCTGTTATTATTAAAGGCTGTATTAGACTCAACCTACATTCTCATACACAGGACTCTATTTTCTTAGGTATATACATGTTTCTATGCAATTCCTTACTTATTATATAGTATACAGCAGGGATATGCAATTGGCGGACCTCCAGCTGTTACAAGTCCCATCATGCCTCTGTCTCTGAGTGTCATGCTTGTGGCTGTCAGAGTCTTGCTATGCCTCATGGGAATCGTAGTTCTGCAACAGCTGGAGGTCCGCTAATTGAATATCCCTGGTATACAGCTTTGCTTTGGAACTAGCAATGGCGTCTACACCCTGCTGCCCACGCACTGAAGGAATGAGGAAGTAAGAAGTGAAGAGATAACAAGCAAGCTTCAGCCAATTGCGATGTGCCTTTAGATTGATCACATTTACATAATAGTGAAGTATACTCTATTGTTCTTTGTGTATGAGAAGCTGGGCACCTCCATATAATAAACAGAGATGAGGAGGTGATTGAACTGAACTGATTCAGTGGGCTAGATTCAGATAGATTAGCGGATCTTTAGTTCCGCGTAATTTATCTGATTTACGATCCGCCGGCGCAAATTTGAGAGGCTAGTGCAGTATTCAGAAAGCACTTACCTCGAAACTTGCGCCGGCGGATCGTAATTCCCCCGGCGGAATTCAAATTCCGCAGCTAGGGGGAGTGTAGTATTTAAATCAGGCGCGTCCCCGCGCCGATTTAAATGCGCATGCGCTGTCCGCGAATTTTCCCGGCGTGCATTGCTCCCAATGACGTCGCTAGGACGTTATTGGTTTCGGCGTGAATGTAAATCACGTCCATCCGTATTCGCGATCGACTTACGCAAACGACGTAAAGATTCAAAACTCGGCGCGGGAACGATGGCCATACTTAACATAGGATACGCCGCACTTACCCCTGCTATAGCAGGGGTAACTTTCCGCCGGAAAAAGCCGAACGCAAACGACATAAAAAAAAAAGCGACGGGCGGGCGTTCGTTTCTGAATCGGCGGATCTCCTCATTTGCATATTAGTCGCGTATACAAATGGAAGCGCCACCTAGCGGCCGGCGGGAGATTGCAGCCTAAGATCCGACGGTGTAAGTCACTTACACCTTTTGGATCTAAGGGAGATCTATGCGTAACTGATTCTTATGAATCAGTCGCATAGATCCGACCGTCGGATCTCAGAGATACGCCGTCGTATCTTGTTTCTGAATCCGGCCAGGTGTGATTACTTCTGACGTGCACGTCCATCTACATTTCATAATTAGGAGCAGCAGACATTCAGCCTTGAGCTCGATTGCAGCTCTGATCCATCACAGCTGATATACTAAGGCCCGTATTCACATACATCGGCGCATATTAATGCCGCCGTAGCATATCTTCTTTACGCTACGCCGGCGCAATGCAGAGAGGCAAGCACTGGATTCACAAAGCCAGTGCCACCAAATCTGCACTGGGTTTCTTAGGCGTAATTCGTCGTAAGTGGAAGTGGGCGTGAGCCATGCAAATGAGGCGTGACCCCATGCAAAGGATGGGTTGAGTCTCAGACAGATACATATAATGAACGGCGCATGCGCCGTCCCGTGGACGCAACCCAGTGCGCATGCTTAGAATCACGTCGGAACTACTCCCTAAGATACGACGGATCACTGCCTACGACGTTAACGTAACCTACGCCTAGTCATATTCACGTACAACGTAAACGACATAAGATACGACGGCTTGTGTTCCCTGGTCCATACCTTTGCATGGGTTGCGCCTCATCTATGGGGAATAACTTTACGCCGGACGTACGACTTACGCAAACCGCGTATATTATGCGCCGGACGCAAGTACGTTTGTGAATCGACGTATCTCCCTCATTTCCATATTTGAATAGGAAATCAATGGGAGCGCCACCTACGTCCAGCGTAAATATTCGCCCACGATACGCCGGCGTAGGAAAGTTACGTCGGTCGGATGAAGCCTATTTTCAGGCGTATCTTGTTTTCAGAGTCTGGCGCATAGATACGACGGCGCATATTTACACTTACGCGGCGTATCTGTAGATACGTCGGCATAAGTGCTTTGTGAATCCGGGCCTAAGACTTCAACCTTCTTCAGGAAATGCTAGCCGCCTGGCTGTCTCCACCATTAGTACTTCCTGAGACACCGATCCCAACAGGCACAGATCAGGAAAATCAGAACTCCTATAGCTGGATTCAGGTAGGGGCGCGTATCTTTAAGGCAGCGTAGCGTAGCGTATCGTATTTACGCTACGCCGCCTTAAGTCAGAGAGGCAAGTACTGTATTCACAAAGCACTTGCCTCCTAACTTACGGCGGCGTATCGTAAATGGGGCCGGCGTAAGCGCGCCTAATTCAAATGAGGATGGGGGGGCGCGTTTTATGTAAATTACTCGTGACCCGACGTGATTGCCGTTTTTTACGAACGGCGCATGCGCCGTCCGTGTACATATCCCAGTGTGCATTGCTCCAAAGTACGCCGCAAGGACGTATTGGTTTCGACGTGAACGTAAATTCCGTCCAGCTCTATTCACGGACGAGTTACGCAAACAACGTAAAATTTTCAATTTGGCTAGGCCAACTATTTGTTGGAATAACTTTACGCCGGAAAACGCCTTACGTAAATGGCGTATATTTACTGCGACGGGCGCACGTACGTTCGTGAATCGGCATATCTAGTCATTTACATATTCTACGCCGAACTCAACGGAAGCGCCACCTAGCTGCCGGCGGAAAAATTGCACCCTAAGATACGACGGCGCAGGCCGTCGTATCTTAGCTAGGTTTAAGTGTATCTCAGTTTGAGCATACACTTAAACTTAGGACGGCTTAGATTTCGAATTACGTCGGCGTATCTACTGATACGCCGGCCTTACTCTATGTGAATCTGGCTATTAGTCCGTAGGGTTCAATATTGAGTTGCCCCCCCCACTCTTTGCAGCTATAACAGCTTCAACTCTTCTGGGAAGGCCGTCCACAAGGTTTAGGAGTGTGTCTATGGGAATGTTTAACCATTCTTCCAGAAGAGCATTTGTGAGGTCAGATACGGATGTTGGACAAGAAGACCTGGCTCACAGTCTCCCCTCAAATTCATCCCAAAGATGTTCTATTGGGTTGAGGTCAGGACTCTGTGCAGGCCGGTCAAGTTCCTTCACCCCAAACTCGCTCATCCATGTCTTTATGGACCTTATTTTGTGCGCTAATCCAAATCATTGGGTAGAGGGAGGGGATTATGGTGTGAGGTTGTTTTTCAGGGGTTGAGTTTGGCCCCTTAGTTCCAGTGAAGGGAACAATGTATATATATATATATATATACACACACACACTTCCTGAGATGCAACAAAGGAACAACAGTATTTTACATGGCAATTCTTTTTAATACAACGTGCTTTTGCAAATAAAATGTCCAGTATGGTTTCCATCTACTTTAATAAGTACGCCCTCATATTGGTTTGAGGCGCATTCATTATCACATACAGGACTGTGGCAGGTAGCTAGCAAATAAAATTGTGCAAATACACAAAGTACAAAGTCTGCCGTGTTTATTTAGTGATTATAAATCTATTATTCTAGGTGTCATGACAATGAGGAAATATCCTGTAGGCCTAGAAGGCGGGACTTCCTCTTCAGCCGAGCATGACTTGTATTGCATTTTATTTGTATGGCAGAGCTGCTTTTAAAGTGCACCCGTTATATACCGGAAAGCTGGAAAAGGAGGTGTTGCTCTTTTGTTGCCCCCCCCCCCTTGTATTCATTGAAACCCAGGCAGAAATAAAAGACACAAATGGATACAGATCTGCAATAATAAATACTGTATTTATTGGCGTATACCGCACACTTTTTTGCCCTGAAAATCAGGGCAAAATCGTGGGTGCGCGGTATACGCCGATACCCGCTTTCCCGCGCGAGTTTTGAATACTGCGCCGAAATATACCGAGGGTATAGTCGGGCAGTCTCGGCTCTTTCCGCGCTCACGTCCTGGACGTACAGGACGTCAGCGCGAGAATTGCCGAGCATTGCCGACAATACACGAGTGTACTGCGCTCTGTATATGTCGGCGCAGTATTCAAACTCGGCGCGGAAAACGAGCGGGGAGGACGCCGCAGAAGGACGCCGGACCCGACGAAGAGGACACCCAAAGCCGCAGACGGACGCCGGACCCGACGAAGAGGACACTCGAAGCCGCAGAAGGACGCCGGATCCGATGAAGAGGACACCCGAAGCCGCAGACGAACGCCGGACCCGACGAGGCCGTCGCGCAAGACACCAAAACTGTAAGTACAAAAAAAAAATGTTTCCATAGGATTCGGGGCAACTTTAGGGGTGCGCGGTATACGCGGGAGCGCGTTATACCACGATAAATACGGTACATAATGAATGTGTTTTTAAATGCAAGCAGAGTAAGTACCTAAATGTGACCTAGCATCATTCTTACTGTACAGCAGGGCTGAAGTGTGAAAGGAAGAAGCAGCACAAGGAGCCAATCAGTTCATGTGTGGGCAAGAAGCACACTCATAGGAGACAGCAGAGTAACATAAAAATTAGCTCATCACTGTGCAGCTTCTCCTTTCACTGTCCAGTCACAGGCTGAGGGCGAGTCCAGGACAACCTGAGTTTACCCACTTAAGGACCAGCGCACGACTATATACGTCGCACAATGGCACGGCTGGGCAGATGGACGTACCTGTACGTCCCCTTTAAGATGTGGCATTGTGGGCGCACGCCTGCCACGAGCTCCGTGAGTCCAACCGCGGGGATACACCCGATCGTGTCACGGTGAGGAAGAACAGGGAGATGCCGATGTAAACAAGCATTTCACCATTCTTCCTAGTGACAGCACAGTGATCACCACTCCCTGTATTCGGGAACGATGATCAGAGTCGTGTCGCATCCCCCCTACAGTTAGAATCACTCCCTAGGACACACTTAACCCCCCTACTGGTTAACCCCTTTACTGCCAGTGTAATTTTTACAGTAATCAGTGCATTTTTATAGCACTGATCGCTGTATTAATGACAATGGTCCCAAAATGGCATCAAAAGTGTCTGCCATAATGTCGCAGTCATGATAAAAATCACTGATCGCTGCCATTACTAGTAGAGAAAAATGATTAATAAAAATGCCATAAAAATATTCCCTGTTTAGTAGACGCTATAACTTGTGCGCAAACCAATCAAGAAATGCTTATTGCGTTTTTTTCCCCACAAAAATATATATTTTTTGGGGATATTTATTATAGCACAAAGTAAAAAATATTGGGGCAGATTCACGTAGAGCCGCGTAAAATTGTGCGGGCGTAACGTATCTGATTTACGTTACGCCTCCGCAACTTACACGGGCAAGTGCTGTATTCTCAAAGCACTTGCTCCATAAGTTGCGGCGGCGTAGCGTAAATCGGCCGGCGTAAGCCCGCCTAATTCAAATTTCAGGGGAGCGTGTTTTATGCAAAACTAATGTGACCCGACGTGATTGACGTTTTTTCGGAACGGCGCATGCGCCGTCCGTGGAATTTCCCAGTGTGCATTGCTCCAAAGTACGCCCCAAGGACGTCATTGGTTTCAACGTGAACGTAAATGACGTCCAGCCCCATTCACGGACGACTTACGCAAACGACGTAACTTTTTCAAATTTCGACGCGGGAACGACGGCCATACTTAACATTGGCTGCGCCTCATATAGCAGGGGCAACTTTACGCTGGGAAAAGCCTAACGTAAACGTCGTAACTTTACTGCATCGGCCGCGCGTACGTTCGGGAATTCGCGTATCTAGCTAATTTGCATACTCGACGCGGAATTCGACGGAAGCGCTACCTAGCAAGCAAAAAAAAAATGCAGTTAAGATCCGACGGCGTAATAGACTTACGCCTGTCGGATCTAATGGATATCTATGCGTAACTGATTCTAAGAATCAGTCGCATAGATACGACGGCACAACGCAGAGATACGACGGCGTATCTGGAGATGCTCCGTCGTATCTCGGTTGTGAATCTGGGCTATTGCTTTTTTTTTTTCAAAATTGTCGCTCTATTTTTGTTTATATGCAAAAAAGGGTGTAAAAAGATGTCTGCTGTGGCCTTCTGACTGCAGGCTCAGTACGACCGCTGTGCCCATCAAATGCAGCCACTGTGCTATCAAATGCAGCTACTGTACCCATCAATTGCTGACACTGTGCCCATCAATTGCTGACACTGTGCCCATCAATCAGGGCCGCCATCAGGAATTATGGGGCCCCTTACACAGCTTCAGTCATGGGCCCCCTGGAGCAGAGAACTGGGGGGGGGGGGGGGGGCTGCCGTCTGAAATTGAAATTGAGAAGCGGGAGGGGGGCCCTTTACAAATTATTAATACAAATTTTAAATTAAAAAAAAATTATAAAAAAATATATAAAATAAATAAATAAACATTTATAAAAAAAAAGGGGGGGGGTGTTTTCATCCTGGGCCCTGGGGATCTCCGGGGCCCTGGGGACCCCCGTACCCCTAAGAAAAAAAAACTGGCCCTTTAATAAAAAAATTAAAAAAATATATATTAGAAAAAATATATATATTTTATAAAAAATAAATAAAAAAAAGGGGGGTTGCCATCCGGGGCCCTTCGGACCCCTGGGGACCTCCGGACCTCTAAAAAAAAAAAAAAAAAAAAATGTACCTTTAATAAAAAATAAAATAAAAATATATTAAAAAAAATATATATATTTTATAAAAAAAAAAAAAAAAAGGGGAATTGTCATATGGGGCCCTGTGGGCCTCCGGGCCCCTGGGGACCTCCAGACCCCTAAAAAAAAAAAGGGGGGGTTGCCATCCGGGCCCCTGCTGGCCCGGGGCCCACTACAACATTGCCATCAATTGCCGCTACTGTGCCCTGTACACTGAGCCTCGCATACATAGATACATAGTTAGTCAGGTTGATAAAAGATACAAGTCCATCTAGCTCAACGAATATAAAAAAAAAAAATGTCCCATATACACAATTCTATACCCACAAAAACCCAGCAAGGCATGATCCAATTTGCTACAGCAGGGGAAAAATTCCCAGAGAGGCAATGGGATATTCCCTGGATCAACTTTACCTATAAATGTCAATACCCAGTTATATTATGTACATTGAGGAAAGAATCCAGGCCTTTCTTAAAGCAATCTACTGAGCTGGCCAGAACCACCTCTGGAGGGAGTCTGTTCCACGTTTTCCCAGCTCTTACTGTGAAGAAACCTTTCCGTATTTGGAGATCTTTTTTCCTCTAGATGTAAAGAGCGCCCCCTTGTCCTCAGTGATGACCCTAAAGAGAATAACATAACACCAAGTTCATGTGCAGCTCAGAGTACATTTACAACACAATTCTGTGCCATGGAAAGTGACTACAGTGCGCATGATGTAATTCGCAAACCAAGCGGTCGAAGAGTCGGAAACCCAGGAGGAAGGTCGGGAGAAGAATTGACGCACCTCTGACCGACGGGAGCGCTGACACCAAAGCGCTGGAGGGGGGTCATTCGCCGGGTAAGTCTGCCATAATGGGCTAATATGCTTTCCAAAAACGAGGATTTTTATGAATGAAGGAGGTACCAACCCACGGTGATCGTTATATACTGCAGGTGGAACTACAAGTCTCATGCCGCGTACACACAATCATTTTTCGGGTTGTAAAAAAACGACGCTTTTCAGTCTCTAAAAAAAACAATGTTTTTTTCAACTTCATCATTAAAACGACATTGCCCACACACGATAGTGAAAGAAAAAAATGCTCTAGCAAAGCGCGGTGCGTACAACACGTACAACGGCACTATAAAGGGGAAGTTCCATGCGGATGGCGCCACCCTTGGGGCTGCTTTAGCTGATTTTGTGTTAGTAAAAGACTTTGCGCTTTTCTGTCTGTTACAGCGTGATGAATGTGCTTACTCCATTACGAACGCTAGTTTTACCAGAAAGAGCGCTATGGTCTCATAACTTGCTTCTGAGCATGCGCGGGTTTTTCACGTCGTTAAAGCCCACACACGATCATTTTTCACAACCCGAAAAACGACATTGTTTAAAACGTCGTTAAAAAATAGAGCATGTTCGAAAAAAAATTTGGTCGTTTTTCAGAAGCCGAAAAATGCTCTGAAGCCCACACATGATCGTTTTAAATTACATTTTTAAAAATTTTTATTTTTAAAAAACGTATTTTTTTACAACCCGAAAAATGATCGTGTGTACGCGGCATCAGTGGCAGTCATTCTTCGGCTGCCTGAGTAGAAGTACAAAATGTGATTAACGCTGCTGCAGCCAGAGGGCGCACTTCATCAGAACTACTTATCTTTACTGTATGCGTGGCCAAAAATCATTTTTGTCCATTTTTCACTACATCAGGGGAAAATGCAGAAGTGTGGATCATGCCTAAGACCCCTTTCACACTGTGCCGCCCCCCACGGCTTAAACCCCACCCCCCCCCCCCCCGGGGCGCGAAAAAGGGTTCAAACCGCCCGCAAAGCACCGCTACATCAGTGTTTTGCCGTCGGTACGGCGGCGCTGCCCATTGATTTTCGGCCACTAGCGTTGTGGTTTTAACCCCCGCTAGCAGCCCAAAAAGGGTTAAACCCGCCCGCAAAAACGCTGCTTTGCGGGCGTTTTGGAGGCGCTGCCTCATTGATTTCAATTGGCAGAGGCGCTGTAGGAGCATTATATTCACCGCTCCTACAGCACCTCAAAGATGCGGCTGGCAGGACTTTTTTTTACTATCCTGCTAGCGCAACGCTCCAGTGTGAAAGCCCTCAGGCTTTCACACTGCATATAAAGGAGTGGCTCTTTCAGCGAGCTTTGCAGGCTCTATTTTTAGCGCAATAGCACCTGCAAAGCGCCTTAGTGTGAAAGCAGCCTGAGAGCTCTTTCAGATGGGTGGGGGGATGTAAAAACAGGCAGCTGAGCAGTGGTTTAAGGCTAGGTTCACACGTGTGCAGCCTGCGTTTGCTTGGGGGCACGATAGCCCATTCATTTGAATGGGCTGTCGTGCCCAGTGAAACGCAGGAAAGTAGGGCCTGCATTAATTTTAAAATCGCAGGAACCGCAAGTACAGTGCGCTTCTCAGTGCGGGTGGCGTGCCATTAGAATTAATGGAACCCGCCCACGGGTCCCGCGTTTCACTGTGCGGGTGGCTGGAGCTGCGGGAATTTGTGCGGGTCCTGCAGCGGCACCACCCGCACCGCAAGTGGGAACCTAGCCTTTAGCTTTCTCACACACGCTCGCTTTTCTCGGCAAGAACCAGCAAGAAAACTGCTGGCAGAGCTTTCTTGCCGAGTAAACCGAACGTGTGTACGAGGCTTTCAGAAAACTGCCTAAAATCTCAACAAGAAAAATAGAGAACATGTTGTGATTCTCGGCAGGGTTTTCCTGCCGAGAAAACCGCCACATAGAGTTAATCTGGCTCTGGGCAATCCTCTTTTATTGTTCAGTGAAATAAAACGGACTTACAGAGAAAAACCTTAGTCCGTTCCGCCCCCTTGCTGTGAGTGACAGGTTATTTACATATCTCATGCACTAGCCTGATAACAGGCATTATTTTTTGATTCCCACCCCCCACTCCTTTTCTGAAGTCATGTGGTTACTTTTCTGGATTTCGACTGGATGTTAGTGATCATAGCAGAATTTAGTGTAAGGAATACACAGGAAAAAATGCATGTTGACAAGGGGAGTGTAGAGGAGGGCGGGGGGAGTCTACTGACATCACGACTCCACCCACAGAGCTCCAAACAACAGACCCGTCCAAAGAATCTGCAGTTTTTCAGGTCTCATAACAGACAGATGGGAGATATTTGACAGGTAAGAATACATGCAGGAGGCATCTATATCCTTATAGATCAGCACTATGGCAGTAGTTTAGAAAGGATGAGATGGGTTTACATCCACTTTAAGGTAGCGCAGTGCTGAAAAGAAAAAAATGTCCTGGCCATGAAGGGGGTAAATTCTTCCAGACTGGTTAAAGGCACTACCTGTCAAACGTGCCCATTGAGTTCAAAGAACCACACCACAACCACGCGCCAAACGCTCGGCTCACAGTGGCGCGGTCCTGCAATGAGAAATTGCCGATTTAAAAATAAAAGTAAAAAAACTGGCAATCGGGAGGTTTGCAGTAGAGCCTCCTCCGGAATGCCTGTCTGCTCTCTGAGGCTTCATTCACCACGGAGCGTTCCAGGAACAGAAATGTGCTCCTGCCCACCTTCCTGGAAACATGCCAAAGCGTGCATCACACTTGTGGTGGCATTTTTTTCCCCCTAATGCCCCCCCCAAATGTGGGTAGCAGTCTCATATTTTGTTAAGCGACAAATGTGCCAAAACGTTCATTGCAACGCGATTGGCTTGCTGCCAAAAAAGCAGGAGTTACTATGGCGCATTTGTTGCACGTAGGGCGGGTCATTTAAATGATTGGGCTGCCCTACGCTGTGCAAAGGTGACAAAAATAAAACTCAACCTGTCACACCAGGGGGGAAAGCAACCTTAACCCGGATTTACACTATTGCGATGCGGGAACCAGTGCGATTCCAATGCTGTAAAACACATAAAAAAACACTCCGGAACGCACCAGAAGCACCTAAACGCTCCAAAAAAACACACCAGAAGCACCTTAACGCACCAGAAGGCTTAAACGCAGCAAAAACGCACCGGAACGCACCAAAAGCACCTAAACGCACCAAAAACGTGTCCAGAAGAGGGGGAAAAAACGCACTGGAATGCACATGTCCAGAAGAGGGGGAAAAAACGCACTGGAATGCACATGTCCTTAGGTTATGAAAGATGAAGGGGGAAAATGCACCAAAAACGCACTGGAACGCATCAAAACCGCACTGGAACGCACCAGAAGCACCTAAACGCACATGTCCAGAAGAGGGGAAAAAACGCACTGGAATGCACATGTCCAGAAGAGGGGGAAAAAACGCACTGGAATGCACATGTCCTTAGGTTATGAAAGATGAAGGGGGAAAATGCACCAAAAACGCACTGGAACGCACCAGAAGCGCCTAAACGCACCAAAAACGCACATGTCCAGAAGAGGGGAAAAAACGCACTGGAATGCACATGTCCAGAAGAGGGGGAAAAAACGCACTGGAATGCACATGTCCTTAGGTTATGAAAGATGAAGGGGGAAAATGCACCAAAAACGCACTGGAACGCATCAAAACCGCACTGGAACGCACCAGAAGCGCCTAAACGCACCAAAAACGCACATGTCCAGAAGAGGGGGAAAAACGCACTGGAATGCACATGTCCAGAAGAGGGGGAAAAACACACTGGAATGCACATGTCCTTAGGTTATGAAAGATGAAGGGGGAAAATGCACCAAAAATGCACTGGAACGCATCAAAAACGCACTGGAACGCACCAGAAGCGCCTAAACGCACCAAAAATACACATGTCCATAGGAGGGGGAAAAAACGCATTGGAATGCACATGTCCAAAAGAGGGGGGAAAAAACGCACTGGAATGCACATGTCCTTAGGTTATGAAAGATGAAGGGGGAAAATGCACTGGACTGCACCAAAAACGCACTGGAATGCATCAAAAATGCACTGGAACGCATCAAAAAAAGCGCATTGCATAAACAGCATCTGGAATGCATCCAGACTGCTTTTCTTTGGTGGCCCAGTTCACACCATAAAAACGCACTCCAGATCCGTTCTGGATACGTTTCTGCATGCACGATTTTAAGGCCAGTTCTTACCATATAAACGCAGTCCGTTCCAGATGCTTTTCTGCATGCGTTTTTTTGACGCATTTTGGATGCGTTCCAGTGCGTTTTTGATGCGTTTTGGTGCAGTCCAGTCCAGTGCATTTTTCCCCCCCTCTTCTTTCTTAACCTTAGTGCTAGTTTTTTTTTTTGCACTAAAAATGCATGCACAGGCCTAGATTCACGTATGGCGGCTCTACGTTGCGCGGGCGTAGCGTATCGTATTTACGCTACGCCGCCGCAACTTAGAGAGGCAAATGCTGTATTCACAAAGCACTTGCGTCCTAGGTTACGGCGACGTAGCATAAATGGGCCGGCGTAAGCGCGCGTAATTCAAAGTAGGCTGGTAGGGGGCGTGTTGTATTTAAATGAGGCTTGACCCCATGTAGATGCATGGCCGAACGAACGGCGCATGCGCGCGCATGCTCAGTATCACGCCGTATTTACGCCCAAAGATACGTCGGCTCAATGCCTGTGACGTGAACGTGATTTACGCACAGCCCTATTCGCGTACGACTTACGCAAACGACGTAAAAAGATACGCTTGTTCCGACGTCCATACTGTGCATGTGCTGCGCCACCTAGAGACATGCTTTATCTTTACGCCGGCGTATGTCTTACGTAAACGGCGTAACTAATTGCGACGGGCGTACGTACGCTAGTGAATCGGCGTATCTTGCTCATTTACATATTCGACGCGGAAATCAAGGAAGCGCCACCTAGCGGCCAGCGTAATTATTGCAACCCAAGATACGACGGCGTAGGAGACTTACGCCGCTCGTATCTTGGCCAAATCTATGCGTAACTGATTCTATGAATCAGGCGCATAGATACGACGACGGCCATTCGGACTTACAACGGCGTATCTGGAGATACGCCGTCGTAAGTCTTTGTGAATCTGGGCCATAGTGTTTTCCATGTATTCCAATGGCTCTAGTTCACACCAATGCAGTCAGTTTCCGGTGCAGAAAAAAATGCGCCACGGAACTGCATCTGGTGTGAACTGGCCCTAAATAAGGACGTGTGCGTTTTTGAAGCGTTTTACAGCGTTCTAGGACGGTCCAGTGCAGGAAAAATGCAGCATGTTCTACTTTTTTTTCTGGAACGCATTGGTGTGAACTATGCCATTGAAAACCATATAACTTACTTTCCATGCATTTTTGATGCAGAAAAAAAAAACGCACTGGACTGCATGTGACGTGGACTGCATGTGACGTGGACTGCATGTGACGTGAACTGTCCCTCAAAGCGTTCAGGTCTGACCTCCTATTATATGGTTTTGGTAAATCTAAAGGAAAATTGTATAATGTATGGGCAGCCTTAGATTTCTGAAGGTGCGGAGGATTGCTGATCTCGCTGTATGAGTCAAGCTTTAGGACCTGGGGCAGTCCCAGCTGGTTTCCTCCCAGTTCCTGATTGCAGGGCGGGTGTGCTGAGCTCCTACACCTTCCCGGTCTCTGCAGAGCTTCCATGTGATCCTCAGTACAGAGGACAGGCGGGAGGGTCAGGATGACCTAAAGGTGAGCTGGGCAAGGTAAGTGATCCTTAGAGGAACTCTCCATTACCAGGATGGGGGAGGAAAGTTCAGTCTGCATTCATCTGATCACTGGGACAGCCAAAAAGTTCTCCATTGTCAATCGATCGGTTCCTGGAGAGGACAGGGACTATTTCCAGGCCGATCGGGGATCACAGGTAGAGCGATCCCACCAGCCCGGGATTGGAGGGGCTCACAGAGATGGGGGCGGGGTTAGATCCTTACATACACAAGAGATACATTGTATAAAGTCAAGTTCAACTCTAAAGATTGTAGAAGAGTGTGATCACACAAGGCGCCATCCATGGGGGGAGGGCCCCGGGCCCCCAGCGCCTAGACTTTGACCTCTTATGGTGGCCATCCATCTATTGATCTCGGCACAAGCGATCTCAAACTAGTAATTCGTCATCCATTAAATTATCAACGAATGAGACGCATACGACATGGACAGGAAATCCAATAATCTGTAAAAATGATCATTTCGTCGCAGACGTACAGATTATTCGTTCCATCCATCAAGAACGATTAATGCGATTCGACTTTCCGGCGTTACAATTAGTCGAAAGCTCACTAGATGGATTGAAAAGAGGGGCTGTGGTTTACTGTTCTTATTCAGCGTCATCATTTTTAGTTGCATTAAATGATCGATTGGGTGATTTATTGATCGATGGGAGGCTTCTAGGTAAAACGCGACCTGATAAAACAGCGGTTTGGTTTTGGCATAACCACGAGCGGCCAGGACTTGCCTTTCCCACTAAGGATCGGTGTGTGTGTGTGGGATCGATTGACACCTTCTGAGTGACGGCTCGCTTAAGTCCGCATTGCCATCTGAGGCTGGGTTCACACCGGTGCAAACACAGAAATCGCATGTGATTTGCATCGCATTGCCGTGCAGATCACGTGTGATGTCTATACAAACTGTAGGGCTGAAACGCATCGCATTCGCACCAAAAGGGCAGGACCCTTTTTTTTTTTGTCCACACTGGAATCAGATCGCATGGGTGTTCACACCGATCTGATTCCTGTACCATTAGACAATTCGCACTGCGATCTACAAACCAATCTGGGGGTATCATTAACTTTCCATTGACTCTCGCAGCAGTGTGTAGAGGGTGGTGTGAACCGCCTGCGTGTGACATGCGATAAGTGAACCCGCATTGGAATCGCGTTTGTATGGCTGAATTTGCATCGCATGTGATCTGTATAGCAATGCGGTGCGAATCGCATGCGATATCTGGCAGGGTGAACCTCCCTAATGGGCGGAGACGAGGCGAAATGTCACAAGAAGCCTGCAACACCACGTCGCCATTGTGCACGTTGAACGCAGTCATGTTCAGTTGAATGGGTTGCGTTCAGCGCCGGGGAGGGGGGGGGTCAACATTTTTGCCATGATGCAAAGTATTGCAGCTACAGCGAGTATACAACCCCATTCGGTTGCTTTAGGCAGTTTAGGGGGGGGGGGGCGGTAAAATCGTGGCTCAACTGCCTGTGTGGTGGTATATGTGTGTATATATAAAAATCTTTTTCTTCTTTTCTTTTTCTTTTTTTTTCTTCTCTTTTTTTCTTTTTCTTTTTCTTTTTCTTTTTCTTTTCCCTTTTCTTTTCTTTTCCTTTTTCTTTTCTTTTCTTTCTTCCCCCCCCCCACCCCCTCCTTGATCAATGAAGATCTGTTTGTATTCATGAACAAAGTATCTTGGTGATCTCAAACATTCTGCCCTGGCCGATCGAGTTGGATCAAAGCAGATTCTAATCGATTCGAAGGGGCGTTACGGCTATTTGATTGTTTTCTGATCGGATAAAAATAATCAAAACGTGTCACCATAGGAGGGGATTTCCTTTATTGTGGAAAGATCTCCTTCCACTTCCTGTTGTGGAAATCTCCCTGAGAATAGGATGACACGCGAGAGTAGCGTGTGTGGTGTGTTTTTTTATTTTATTTTTTTAAAAAAATGTTTGCATTATTGCTCGTTCGCCCTGCCCTGTGCATGACACATACCATAAAGAAGTGCCAGTTAAAGTTGATACATTTTTTTTTTTTTTTTTTAAAGAGGCAGTGTAAGAAAAAGTTTTAGATAAAATTTAAGAAGAAGAAGAAAAGAAAAACATGTTCTTTCCGCTAAAAAAAATAAACGCCTCTATGCTTGCATGGAAAGTCCTGGAACTTATTTTGGGCGACAG
Organism: Rana temporaria; assembly: GCF_905171775.1. Classification (NCBI taxonomy): domain Eukaryota; kingdom Metazoa; phylum Chordata; class Amphibia; order Anura; family Ranidae; genus Rana; species Rana temporaria. The sequence goes on from NC_053498.1 coordinate 130,764,128, forward strand.
GCGTCCCGCAACTTTGTGTTTTTTTTTTTTTGTTTTGTTTTTCACGGTTTGTTGGGCTACAATTGCGGCAAAATTATGCCGTGATTGGGCTACCGTTAAAAAGTAATAGGATCGCAAACGCGTCCCGCTGCGTTTTGGGAATCGCAGGCAGAATCGGGACGATTCTGCCTACGATCTGGAATGCCTAGGTGTGAATGAACTGCAGCCGCTGGTGTGTGTTTTTGATTTATTTTTTTAGCTTTTTGTTTTTTGTTGTGGTGTGTGGTTGTTTTGATTTTTCTTTGTTTTTTTGTGTGTGTGTTTTAATTTTTGTTTGAGGAGCTGCACCATTCATTTGAATGGACCTCCCTCTGTTCCAAAATCGAGATTTTTAGCCGAGATTGTAACCCGATTTGTCGCTCGACAATCGCCCTACGCTTTGGGTGCCATTAAGAAACAATTTTAAAATTCTGCAGTTTGCGGCGACTCCGCCCGTGTTCTGGATCGCTCAGGTGTGAACAGAGCCTGAGAGCTTTGGTGACGGATAAGTAAACGCTGCAGATGTGTGCTTTGCTCAGATTCCATGACTGGGGTTTGCAACCATTTTGTCGGTTTCCGGAACGCCCACCGCATATGTACTGCGGCAGGGCTGCGCAAAGTCATGTACCTGTACGTGATTTTGTGCACAAGATCTGGGGTGCGAATGCGCTGCCAGAGCCCTGCTTCTGCTGTGATTGGACACAGCGGGAGCCAATCAGCGGGTCTGGCAGCCGCGAAGGCCGCCAGGACCAGCAGAACGGCAGTCTGTCAGAGGGGACAATGGAGATCTTGTGTTTCTGCCAACCAGACACGTGGATCTCTGTTTTCCTAGGGCATCCATTCCTCCTACAGTTGGAGAGCCCTGCCTAGGGACACACTTAACCCTTTGATCGCCCCTGGTGTTAACCCCTTCCCTGCCAGTGTCATTAAGGCTCGGTTTCCACTAGTGCGACTTGGGACTGCAAAGTCGCATGACGAGTCGTACCCTATGATTTCCAATGACTAAAGTTCATATCTGTGCAACTTCAAAGTAGTCCCTGCACTACTTTGGTCCCACTTTGATGCGACTTGAGGTTCATAGACCTCAAGAATACCAAGGCATTGCTTCAAGTCACATCAAAATTGCACGACTTTCAGGTTGCAATAGTGTAAACCTAGCCCTAAACGGCGACGGTGCATTTTTTTTTTTTTTTTTGCACTGATCACTCTATTGGTGACGCTGGTCCCCAAAAAGTGTCACCTAGGGGGTTATTTACTAAGGGAAAATCCACTTTACACTAAAGTGCACTTGGAGGTGCAGTCGCTGTAAATCTAAGGGGAAGATCTGAAATTGGGGGAAGCTCTGCTGTTTTTATTAACCAATCATGTGCAAGCAAAGGGGTTTTTTTTTATTTATTTATTTATTTATTTTTTTCCTTGCATGTACCCCTCGGATCTACAGTGGCTGCACTCCCAAGTGCACTTGTAGTGCAAAGTGGATTTGCCTTTTGTAAATGACCCCCCCCTAGTGTCAGATTTGTTCGCCAGAATGTCGCAATCCCGCTAAAGATGCTGCTATTAGTGAAAACAATAAAAAAATAAAGTCTATAAATCCATAGTTTGTAGACGCTATAACTTTTGCGCCAACCAATCAATATACGCTTTATTATTATTATTATTATTATTATTATTATTATTATTATTATTATTATTATTATTATTATTATTATTATTATTATTATTATTATTATTATTATTATTATTATTATTATTATTATTTTTATTTTTTTTTTTTTTTTTTTTTTTTTTTTAACAGAAAATAAAAACCGTAGAGGTAAAGTTCCATTCATGGGGGGGGGGGACATACATTTTATGAGTACAGCGCCGCATGACTGCGCAATTGTCAAAGCAACGCAATGCTGGAACTGGACGGGGATATGCAATTAGCGGACCTCCAGCTGTTGCAGAACTACAATTCCCATGAGGCATAGCAAGACTCTGACAGCCACAAGCATGAAACCAGAGGCATGGTGGGACTTGTAGTTTTGCAACAGCTGGAGGTCCGCTAATTGCATATACCTGCGTGTAGCACAAAAAATGGCCTAGTCAGGAAGGGGGGTAAAGCCTTCCAGAGCTGAAGCGGTTAAAGAGCAGTGCGTTTTTGGGTGCGGGAACAGGTGTGATGCCCACAATATGTGAATTATTAGGCCTTGCATCCCCCTAGCACCAAGAACCTACCGTGACATGCGCATGCTTGTCTTTATGAATGACTCTTCTGCAATACAAAGCTGGCCTGTCTGTAGTTTTTTTTAATCTCCAGATCAAAAACAAGTCCTGTGGCATGCTGGGGCTTTTAGTTCCTCAGCCGCTCTCTTGAAGGACTGAGTTGTATTGTAAAGTAGCACAAAGCTGGCCCCGTCCAGCCCCCCCCCCCCCCCCATCTTTGTTTTATCGCCTTACGTCACTTGTGTCTGGGAAATGCCGGGCTTGCTGGGGGGTGAGGTCATGGCTGACCTGTTGTATTGGCTGCTGCTGGGTTTTAATGAGAATACTTGAAATACTTTAGAGAGAAGGCGATTGTTGGGATCCGACTCGCGTTCTATAGTATCTCGCCGATCTCATCATGATTAAATGGAGTCTTATTAAATGAAGAGAAGATGCTATCTGCCTGGCTGTCATGGTGATCCTCCCGCTTCAATGCTTTCCATTAATGATGATATCCTCCTGTGATTGCGTGTTCCATGGATGGGATATGTCGCCAGCACACCCACAAGCTTATTTTATTGTGAGATCGCATCTTATCATACATGATCGCTTTGTACTGAAACCAGTATTCAACCTACAACTAAAAATTATAATAAATTGAAGCTTACCAATTATTAGATGTGGTGGCTGCATTAGTTTTTTAGGCTCTTTTTCCCCTCTGTTTTTACTTGGTGATCTGGCCAGTAACACCCCTCCTGTATTAGAGCGACCCTAATCTGGATAAAGGAGCACAGGGGGCACCTTTTTGGACTGCAGCATTCAGTCTGGGGGTAGGGGAGTGTTGGATGTACTTGCAGATTTAGATGCACTAACACATTTGGGCCAAACGCCGTCTAATACTCGATGGGTAGTTTGAAAAAAATGTATTTATTTTTGTTGCTTTTTGGGAATAAAGGTTTAAAAAATAATAATAATAATTGTAGGCACAACTGTCACAGTTAAATGGTTTGTCTTGTCCCTGTTGGACTACATTCACACTGGCAGCACCAGCCGTGCTAAAGCTCCACTCGTTTTTTTTTTTTTTAGCTGTAGCTAAAAAAGGGGTAAGAACCACCCCCAAGATGCTGCTTGCTGGACTTTTCATAATGTCCTCCAAGCACATCACCCCAGTGTGAAAAGTCACACTGGAATGAATGAGATCGTTTTTTAGGTGCTTTGCAGAGGCTACTTTTAGCGTTTAAAGCGCCTGAAAACCGCCCCAGTGTGAAAGTAGCCTAACTGATGCATTCTGCTGGAGAGATTGTTCTTTTGAAAAACATACTTATTAACTGAATCACCAGATGAAAATAGACGAAAAAGTGTAAAATAGAAAGCGAATGAAGCCATCACATCTAATGCCGCGTACACGCGATCGAAATTTCCGATGAAAAAAAGTCATGTGTGGGCCCCATAGGACTTTTTTCGTCTGTGTTTAGAAATAGAACATGTTTTATCTTTTTCCGATATGGGGGGGAACGATTCCTATTGTCTGTGTGGAACTCCGACGGAGAAAATAACCCACGCATGCTCAGAATCAAGTCGACGCATTCGCGGAAGCATTGAACTTAATTTTTCTTGGCTCGTCGTAGTGTTTTACGTCACAGCGTTTTGGACGGTCGGAATTTAGTCTAAAAGTGTGTATGCAAGACTGATGGAAGTCGGCTTCATCGGAATTCCGACGGAAAATTCCGTTGGATTTTATCCCATCGGAAATTCCGATCGTGTGTACATGGCATAAGAAATTGTAAACTGCACTATAACCAAATTTTTTTTTTTTTTTTTCTTTTGGGTTTAATACAACTTTAAGCCCATGTTCACATTGGGGCAATTTGCCAAACTGGCGGATATTGGTGAGACGCCAAATTTGCAGCGCCAAACCGATACCCAAAAGTAGTTCCTGCACTACTTTTGGCGACTTCAGGGGCGATTTTATTCATTTTTCTAGACATCTGTGCAGGAACCTGTACAGATGTCTGTCAAATTGACCCCAAAGTTGGACTGAAATGCTGGTTTGAAATCGTGCGAGTTCAGTTGAACTTGCATGATTTCAAACCAGCCCACAATGTGGACGTGGGAATTCCCCTTTTTATTTTTTTGGCAGATTAATACTTGCCTAGGTAAATGCTGCATGCGTCCCCCGCCGGCTCAAACGCAGAGAACCAAGCGATCAAACATCGCCAATCACTTAATTCTCACAGCTTCCTGAGCAGAGAGCTGGTGACGATCAGTCACCCAGCCACCGCCCCCCCCCCCCCCCCCCCCGTTTACTGGAGTGCTTGACCGTGGAGGGGTTGGGAGTGGGAGTGGGCGGCATCCTAAGAGGCTGAGCCAGGGTGCCGGTCCAGGCGTGTGGCGGATCCTGAATTAATTGCTGCAATCTAGGTCCTGACTGGACCGGCTCTGTGATGTCCACCAACAGTGGGCATCAGCCGATGTCTGCTAAAAAACAGGTCACAGGAGAAATACAGCCAAACTAGCTTTGGCTGTACTTCTCCTTTTAATGTAGAAGAAGTATACTAATGTCTCTCCTGCATTCAAGTATTCTTACCTGCTTGTTTGCATTGTAAATCAAAGCAAGGTGGTATACTGCGCTAAAAAAAAACAGCAGCGACAAACCCATGTGATATAAAGTCACAGGAAGGCCTCATGTGTGACGAAACATGTCGGGTGGAGCTACTTGGCTTGTATAGTCTTTATTTTACAACATTGCATTTTGGGTTTACCATAACTTCGGTAAACTCCAATCCAAGGCATTGTTTGGGTATTCAAAACTTGCGGCTGTCAGCAATAGGGTATTTAGGTTTTGGTGCTGCCCTAGGCCTGACTAAACTCATGCACCCCCCCCCCCCCAATTTAAATATGACCCACCCCTTCCTGTCAAGGCCACACCCATTTCTGTTTAAGATCCGCCCTGAAAACTTCAAGTGGTGGACACTAGTTTTGGGGGAGATTTCCTCTCGCTTCCTGTTTGGCTATGGGGCAGGAAGTGAAGGGAAATCTCTGCAATGGGACAGGGATGAAAAAAAAATAAACTGACAGGGGCTATCCTTGCCTATACTTTAAGCACAAATCTCTGATAATTTGGAGAGGATGCCAATGGTGTAGCAGAAAACATATAGCACAGTGAGGAAGGGTTGTGGTCCAGGATGATAGGACAGTCAAAATTAGAAGCAGCCTCCCCCCCCCACAGTTGCGGAATGCCGGCCGCCTGCATACCGGAAGCAGTGCGGTCACTTTATGGGGCTCTAGACTAATTAATTTGCCTCTCAGCCCAGTCTGCCCCATAAGACTGGTGCTACACTAACAGTGTAGAGCAAGCCGGCGGGGGCTCTTTCCATGCTGCCCCCCTGCAAAGTGCTGCCCTAGGCCTGGGTCTTGTTGGCCTAGGCCAGGATACAGCATTGGTTGTCAGACTATCGTCCATCTGCACGGTTTAGCATGGATGGGGGGGGGGGGGGGATCAAATGATTTCTCTCAATCAGCTTGACCTGGCTTAACGATAGAAGACATTCGGATGAAATTCTAACATACCAGACACCATTTTTACACAGGAGAGTCACACCTATCACCCACAAATATCTAGTTATTTAGCTATCGGCTCGCCCAGAAATGCTGAATGTCGCTGTATCCGGTGTCATTCACACCCGGTGACACTCCTAATAATCTCCTGCTGGTATTGATTGTCTTATCTAATAAAGATACGTGCAGAGGTCATGGGAATGGGTCTGACTTTACTATAGTCACATCATAGAAGTATGAATGGTAGACGATTGCTATGGGGGATTGCACTCTGCATTAGTGCCGGGTAGCATTCCGTTCGCCATTCATTCACTGCATCCTTAGGACTCGGAGCCCTCTGAACAGAGATCTTTTCATACGAGTGTCAGCTCTTGTTTCCTTCCTTCCCTCCTTTTCTGGCAGTGCTCCAGTTTCCTGCAGGAAATTCATAGAAGTGGAGATTTTAGTAGAAGACGCCTCTCTATATGTTTTGCATGTAATAATTATTTTGAAATGTGTGTTTTTATTGAGGATAACCTCTTTCATCATATGCTCAGTATTGGGAATTGTCCAGGCTTGTGGCAGGAAGTCCCACTCCTCCTGAAGCCCCCACTCCCCCCCCCCCAAAAAATTACATGCCAAATGTGGCATGTAAGGGGGAGAGGAGTGGGTTGAGAGGAAGTTCCAAATTTGGGTGGAACTCCTCTTTAAGGAAAAACACCCAAAGGGGGACTTTAAGACCCGGTTCACACAGGGGCGGCATGACTTTGGGGGCAACTCGGCAAGGCGATCTCAAGACGACTTCAGAGGCGACTTGCAAAATGACTTTCGTATTGAAGTCAATGCAAGTCGCCCCCAAAGTCGTATAGGAACCTTTTTCTAAGTCTTGAGTCGCTCCTATTAGAACGGTTCCATTGAATAGAGCGGAGCGCAACTTGTCAGGCGGCTGAGTCGCCCCTATGTGAACCGGCTGTAAAGGTACTGGGTCATTGTTGTAGCAAATAACTTTTATACTATTCAGAAATAATTTTCATTTAACAACTCTTTTTATTAATAAAAAATGTATAAAATGTTGCAATACATCTTAAAAATTATAGAAAAGTGTTCCTGACGCTACTCAAGTTGCAATTGCCAAAACGGAGCATGAAAAATTATCCACACCCTCAACGTGTTTCAAATTCGATTTTTCTTCTTCAGGGGTGCATACTTATTAAAGGAAGGAAATTACTTTCTTAAAAAGCTATGAATGATGAACCGGCATTAAAAAATTGGTTGCAATTGTCTTCTAAATGTCAAGGATTGTCCCCAAAAAGACCAGTGCCCAAAAAGTGAATCACTTTGGTCAGGTCATTCACTGTGGACACGTGGGGGATGTGTGCTAAAACTGGAAAGTCCATGCATTTCCCATTTATTCTCAGACCTGGTGACCATCCACACAGTTTAATCCCAAAACCACAGCTCTTTGCAGTCCTTGGGATAGTGGGATAGACCCCCCCCCCCCCCCCCCTCACGTTCTTATCCATATTCTCACCCGAATAGAGATCTAACGGACTGTCGTGAGTGATGTTCACATGTACAAGTAAAGATATACAGGTGGTGTAACACTATATGTACGGTACGTGAAAAGATTTTTCATGACCTTTGGTGACTCTGCATTCAAGAGCAGTTTTAGCACACATCCCCCCACTTGTCCACAGTGAATGACCTGACTCGCGTGTCTCACTGTGTGGGCACCGGTCTGGACGCCCTTGTTGACATTTAGAGGACAATTGCAACCAATATTTTAATTCTGGTTCTATATAAGATGTAATTGTAGCTTTTTAAGAAAGCAATTTTCTTTCTTTAATGTGTATGCACCCCTGAGGAAGAAAATCTACTTCGAAACACGTTGAGGGTGTTCATTTTTCATCCTGTGTTGGCGATTCCATTGTGATCACCGCTATTACAGTTAGACGTGTGTGTGTGTGTGTGTGTGTGTGTGGTTCGTTTAGTTCCAAAATCCGAACGAATTCCGAATTGGAATAGTTTTTGTATTTGAACAAATCTGAAATAACAAAATTCTAATTCGGACGAAATTCGATTTCTAATACTTTTCGAATAGTTTTCCAATGCAAATAAAATAGAATGAAAAATAATGGAATGGAATAGAAGAGAAACATTTATTTTCTATTTTTATTATTTTTGGAAATTGGAAAACTATTTGAAAACGTTTCAAATTCGAAAAAAAAGCGGAATGGCCTAACCAAAACCGGCTCTAATTATGTAGGGACTGACTGCCATTGTAACGAAAGCGCAGTAACTCAAATAAGGGTGACCCTGTGATCCCAGGACATAGCCTGGGTACACATCATCATTGGGACTGGGGTCCAAGATGCAAAGCTGTCCTGGCAAATCCAGAACAGTTATCCATCTCATCACGCCCTAAAATCCAGGGAGTCTCCTATTTTTTTTTTTCCTTCCCTTCCCACAGTAGTGTATCTAGGGTATGGCAGCCATGGCAAGTGCAATGGGGAGGGGGCAGGAAAAAGCCACCCCCCTGCATGAAAAAACCCATCCCGTGGCCGGCTCCCGCACTAATGTAGCTCCCGGCGTCACGCCCACTTTGCTGAAGCGCAACGCAGGCACAGCAATTGTTAATATTTCTCCTTCTGCCTGGGGAGGGGAGTGACAGGTGCACCCAAGATGACCATTGACTTGCCAGACAGGATCCACATAGGGTAGTGGCTGCATTTGATGGGCACAGTGGCTGCAATTTTTTTTTTTTTTTTTTGTTTGAGCCCCCCAAAAAAATTCAGCACCAGCCACCAGTGGTCCGCAGTGTCCCTCTCTGTCCCCGCCATGTCCCTGGTTATCTGAAAGATGGGTCTCAAATGTTTTGACAAGGGCGCAGTTTCAGTGCTTGCCATAGGCATTTTCATTAGATACGCCCCTGCCTTCCCACCTTCATGATGTACAAATCTCCATTCATATCAGTTGCTGACCACCCTATAGCAATATAGCAGAGCTACTGCTACAGGGTGGCCGTTCTGTGCAGAATTTATTTACACACACCCAAATATAGTTTACAGGTTGCATTAACCACTTAACGCCCGCCGCATGTATATGTACGTCCACAGAATGGCAAGTACAGGCATATGGGCGTACATGAACGTCCCTGCCTCCGATCGGGACCCCCCCGGTACATGCGGCGGTCGGAAATCGTGTGGGAGCGATCCGGGATGAGGGCGCAGCTATTCGTTTCTAGCCGCCCCCTTGCGATCGCTCCCCGGAGCTGAAGAACGGGGAGAGCCGTGCTTCACTGTGGCGGCTGCATCGATCGTGTGATCCCTTTTATAGGGAGACTCGATCGATGCCGTCAGACCTACAGCCACACCCCCCTACAGTTGTAAACACACACTAGGTGAAACATAACTCCTTCAGCGCCCCCTGTGGTTAACTCCCAAACTGTATATATATATATATATATATAACTGTAACTATATATATATATATATATATATATATATATATATATATATATATATATATATATATATATATATATATATATATATATATATATATATATATATATATATATATATATATATATATATATATATATATATATATATATATATATTTTATTTTTTTTTTTTACACATCACATATCATTTTTTGTTTGTGTGTGGATAGATTGATTCTGCACTTCCAGGTAGTTGTTTTTAGTAAAAAAAAAAAAAAAAAAAATGTAGCAATTAATTGGCCTAAATTTAATGAAGAAATTTTGATAATTTTTTTTTTTTTTTTTTTGTTTTTATTGAATGTTTAATAGCAGCAAGTATAAAAAAAACATTTTTGTTATTTCAAAACCTCTTCTTCTTTTTTTTTTTTTTTGTTTATAGCGTTATTTTTATTTTTTAAAACTGCAGAGGTAATCAAATACCACCGTGCAATTGTCAGTTAAAAGAACACAGTGCCATATCGCACAAAAATAGACCTGGGGGGGGGGGTAAATCTTCCAGAGGTCAAGTGGACATTCTTCTTCACATTTCCTGAGGACCTGACCGGCCTTCTCTGGATAGCTGTCGGGTGACCTGAGTTCTGCAAGACAATCCTAATGTGTTCACACATGTGAATGGATTTGTATCCGGTTTGTTTCCTGTTTGAGTTTCACAATGCAGAGTAATTGGTCGTGTCATTTATACAATCACTTGATTTAATTATGGGTTTTTGTTTTTAGGTCCATGTCCTGTTTACATACAATGTCACATCCTCTGTAATGCTGGGTGTGATCACTATGGGGGGACTTTACTAATGCCGCGTACACACGACCGGTCCATCCGATGAAAACGGACTGTTTTCATTGGTTAACTGATAAGGCTGACTGATGGTCCGTCGCGCCTACACACCATCGGTTAAAAAAACGATCGTGTCAGAACGCGGTGACGTAAAACACAACAACGTGCTGAAAAAAAAAACGAAGTTCAATGCTTCCAAGCATGCGTCGACTTGATTCTGAGCGTGCGTGGATTTTTAACCAATGGTTGTGCCTACTAACGATCGTTTTTGTCCTATCGGTTAGGAATCCATCAGTTAAATTTAAAACAAGTTGGCTTTTTTTTTTTTAACCGATGGTTAAATAACCGATGGCGCCCACACACGATTGGTTTTGACCGATGAAAACGGTCCATCAGACCATTCTCATCAGTTTAACCGATCGTGTGTACGCGGCATAAGACTGAACACAGAATATGGGGCCACCAATCGGCTTCTACCTTCAGCTTGACCAGTTGAGTTTTGAAAATGAAACCTAGAAGCTGATTGGTTACTAAGCACAGCTGCTCCCGTCTTTGTAAATTCCCCCCCCATGTGTTCTTATTCTATATGGATGCTGCACAAGTAGTATTTTGTTAGCGGGCTGTTATCTTCATTAATAATAATTTGTATTAATTCTGCATGGTAGCACTTCTCATGCATGCAGGTATTTTCAATGGCGAGTACCGATACTTTCGGTTAAGTACTCGCCACTATCGAGTACCGATACATTTGCAATGCGGTTTGAGCCCATAAAAAATGAATGGGCTCAAATCGCGCTGCAAAGAATCACATGTGAATCGAGCAGGAATGTGATGCAAGTCCTGTCCGAATTGCATGCGATTTCCTGCACCCCTCTTATAGGAATGCAGGCTAAAATCCCTGTGACCAGCCTGGGTGCACATGAGCAGTGCGGAAAACTGCATGTGATTCAGGCAGGAATCGCACCACATTCCTGTCCAAATCGCATCCCATTCTTTGCAGTGTGACTTGAGCCTGTTCAATTTGTATGGGCTCAATTCGCACTGCAAAAGTCTCCCTTTCGGGTATCGGAGCATTTTCACGAGTACTGATGAAAATACTTGGTATTGGCACCCCCTACCTGGCACCTGTTCCTATTTGCAAACTGCTCACTCACACAAGCAGGGTTCTCTGCAGTTCATTAAAGGTACGCATGTTTGCATGCAGTAATTTGCGTTGCATTGGAGCAGCCTGTTTGAATGCACTGCTTGACACCCCAATGGACCAAAATTTGTGCATGCCCCTTTTTCAGCCGTCTACCACAACGCATGGTAGTGTAATGGCACAAGTGCTGCGCTGCAATGCAGGGGGCGCTGAAGGGCCAATCGGAATAAACGACCCCGCTACACACCAATGTTCTTAACGCATGTTACTGTGTGTTGAAGTAACGTGCAATGGTGTGAATGGGCTCTAAGTGCACTGCACAACTTTGTGTCCTAAAATGTATTTATTTTTCTGTGCAAATTAAAATGTGGATTGCTTTTATTTTGCACATTGGGGCCCGTTCACACTGCCTGCATGCTAAACACTCCTTTTTTAGCGTGTGAGCAGCTGTCAGTTTTGGGCTGCAGTAGTGTAGTGTGTTGTGCTTCTGTGCAGTGCCTGAGATCATAGGTGTGCGCAGCCTTTGGCATTAGGGTGTGCACCCCAAAGCTCAAACACACTCTACCGATCACTCACGATGTTCATTCAGAAAGGGAAGGGGCCGGTAAATGGCATATTTACTGGCCCCTTCCCCCCCCCCCCCACTCATCCTAAAACATCCATAGTAACAACCGGTGGGAGAGGAGGGAAGCCAGCAGTGCTGTGGGGGGAAAGGAGGTGGAGCCAGGTCAGTAGGGGAAAGCTGTTCTGCACAGGGTGATTAGGGTGTGCCTGGGCACACCTGGCACACCCTGTGCGCACGCCTATGTCTGAGATATAATGCAACGTGTCTGCATTTTACCGCACCCCTGGGCTGCGCTTCACTGCAAACGGGGCACATAGAGAACAACTGTTTATTTCCATGTGCCCTAGTGGTGACTGGCATTTATCCAGTGCAGAAGAATGCCAGTTACTGCAGACCCATGCAATCTAATTTATGTGCAATATGCAAACTGAAATGGGGGGGTCATTAACATTGTATTGACACTCCCAGCAGGTCGCATAGTGAACTGCCTTGAGTCAGGTGCGATGTGGGAACCCGTAGTGTATTCGCAGTGCTTCCGCATCGCACCTATGTGAACTGGGACTTTGAGGAAGGATGTGAACGCATGTCTAATACTACCCTTGCAGTTTTTTCTTCTTTCCTTGTTGCCCTATAAACTTCTCTCTGGAGTCGGGGCTTGTTCACGCCGATGTGCGTTGTGTAGTGGCAGTGAGAGCCAGTGTGATACATTATGCTGTTTTTGTTTCTTAAAGTGATACTATGGGTTATTTTTTTAAATAACAAAAACATGTCATACTTGCCTCCACTGTGCAGATCGTTTTGCACAGAGTGGCCCCAATCCTCCTTTTCTGGGGTCCCACGATGGCTCCTCCCTGCAATGGATAACCCCCTCTGGGATGCTCTCTCCCAAGGGGGTTACCATGCGGGCGCGCTCCCGGGAGCTGCGTCATTGGATTTGATTGACAGCAGTGGGAGCCAATGGCTGCGCTGCTATCTATCCAACGAAGAGCCGAGAAGCCATGGGGAGAGCGACGCAGGATCGCGCCCATGAAAATTCAGGGCTCAGGTAACTAAAACGGAGGGGCTGGATACTGCAAGGTGTTTTTTTCACCTTAATGCATATGATGTATTTAGATGAAAAAACATGAGGGTTTACATCTCCTTTAACTTTGATGCGTCTTTTCAAGTCTATGCACTGCAGACCTGGTGTATATTAATGCAATGGTGTAAACTGGGCACAACGAAAACAATTGTTTCCTATGTGCGTTTGTGTTGAGTCTGCAGATCCATGCGATTCAGCAGATGTGATGTGAAAGAGCCCTATGTGATCTGTGGTGTATGAAGTACGCAAAGCGATAATACCGGTAATCGCACACTGGAATAGAAGAGGAGCGAAAAATGGACTTTGTAGGCACTTTTATGTTAAAATACAGAATTTTTAATAATAATAATAATAGAAAATCACAAGACAGTATGTTGACATATCAATAAATACAGATTATTAAAACATGTATAGGATATATAGAACCAGGTGAGTGGGCCGTGAACGGTGATTTGTGTTGGCATTAATCACTGAGGAACTTCAGTTCGCACTCGGTCCACACTTGTTCAGTCCTTAACATGTAAAGAGTTCCACGATTGGCTCAACTAGTTTCGCGGAGCTTGTCCGCTTCATCGGGAGCTTGGAACCAAAATATAAAGAGTATATGTATCAAAAACAGGTAATATAGGATAATATAGGAAGCCTATATTATCCTATATTACCTGTTTTTGATACATATACTCTTTTTATATTTTAGTTCCACTCACCTGGTTCTATATATCCTATACATGTTTTAATAATCTGTATTTATTGATATGTCAACATATTGTCTTGTGATTTTTCTATTATTAAAAATTCTGTATTTTAACATAAAAGTGCCTACAAAGTCCATTTTTCGCTCCTCTTCTATTCCAATATATTTAGGATGTGGCACTATTATTCTCAAGGATGTTGATTGCCATCGCACACTGACACCTCTTGTATGCAGCATAGCCCTTCGGCAGTGGTGTGCCCTATAAAGTGTATGGTGAGTGCGGAGAGATGGGACGTGAACTGCGGCCAACTCGCACAGATGGATTTCACCGATGATCTGTGACTGCGATATTGGAAGACACAATACAAACAGGCTGCCCATTCATTCTGCTCCAGCAGTGCGAGACCAAGAAGAGGTCTCTGAAAGTTTCCACTTGCTGAATGTATCCTCATTGTGTGTTACAGTAAATCGACACTGACAGAAATGTGGAGACGGACAGTGCTGATCTTCGCTTCAGGAAATGCTACCTGCCTGGCTGTCGGGGGCGAGGAGCCGTGGACCAAGAACTAGCCTGCAGATCAGGAGTTCTGACTTTACTATGATTTTTTATTGGGGGTACCAATACAGGAGAAAAATAATGCTGATCAGTAAATTAGGGGTTAATAAGGGGTTAAACAGAGGAACATTTAAAGGGGTTGTAAAGGTTTATTTTCTAAATAGGTTCCTTAAGCCAGTGCATTGTTGGTTCGCGTACCTTTTTTTTATTTTATTTTTTTTATTTTTTTCTTCGATTTTTCCCTTTTTATAAATGTCCTTTTTTCTTTCTTCTTTTTTCTTAACATTTCAGTATTATCTAGTATTGTAGTACTTATTTTTTTGCAAAAATATCAAAGCTTTACATTTTAATTCTATAGACACTTACCCCACTCTCTTCGTGGATGTTTCCATATGTATCCATTACTTCTGCCTTACTTCCTGGACAGATTTTTAGGTCATGACACAGGAGGGAGTTGACCAGCTGATCTCATTAGCACACACCCTGTGTTTCATCAGATTAGGCGACCTATCAGAATTTGTAACGGAAGTGAAGTTTCATCGCTGCCATCTTGCTATCCCCCGTGCTCGTCCACAGTAAGGATACAGTTACAAGGCGGCAAGCGGACATCTTGTCGCTAGGGTGACCACGTGTCCTGGATTGCCCGGGACAGTTTCGCTGGTCTGTCCCGGGCACCTTCATTGCAGGACAATAGTGTCCCGGAATGAAACCCCCAAGCCAAACTAATGCCCCCAAAAAAGGCCGCCACATCACTGCTTTACTCACTGACAGTACTTGTCCTGGCTGGGAATTGCCTGGAAGAGCACAATCCCCGCCCCCTGCTTGTGATTGGAGAGTGTCCAATCGCTGTGCTGTGATTCGTTACAGCACAAGCTGATTTTTGGGAATGGGGGTGTCCCTGAATGGTAGTTTGGAAATGTGGTCACCCTACTTGTTGCACCCACCAGCGTCTTGTATTTTACACTTATTTTTAACAGTAAATGGAGCTTATATAGTGAATTACAGGATTTTGAAATCCCTTGGCCTGTTTTGATGTTTTTTTCAAAGCAGCAGTGTTCTGTCACATTAGCAAACCTGTGAGATCAGCAGGCTTGCCGCCGCTTTTAAAATTCAACATCTAAATACTGTATTTCACTATATAAGCTTTGTTTACTGTTAAAATTAAGTGTGAAATGCAACAAGATGTCAGCTCGTCGCCTTTTCATTGTACCCTTACTGTGGACGAGTGCGGGGTGTAGCAAGATGGCGGATCACTTCCGTTACACATTCTGACGGGTCGCCTAATCTGACGAAACACCCTGCATCATCTACCCTCAGCTGGTCAACTCCTTCCTGTGTCATGACCTAAAGTCTGACCAGGAAGTAAGGCATAAGTAATGGAGTAGTGTGTATAAACAGCTGTGAGGTAAGTCCTATGTAAGATTAATGGAAAGCTGTCCTATTTTTGCAAAATAAGTACATTAATGCTATATTGGTACATTGGGGAGCTTGAATTTCGGGAAATAAAGGTGAACTTAACTTAAAGCATAAATATGGGAATAAGGTCTTCTAGTAATGATTCCTAAAGTGTGTGACACACACCTGATTCTACACGGTGAGGACCTAGTTTAGTTGGCTGGTTGCCATGCTTGTGCTGAGTCTTTTGATGCCAGGCTTTTCATGCCACCTATTATATTCCATATAGGAGCCAGGCACCAGGACTGATTTCCTGACAGAACAGGGATGGGCGTTCTATAATTTTTCTATTTCGGGCTCCAGCTGGGACTGGTAGATGATTAACTCGGTAATCACAGCCCTACCCAGCTCACTTCCCTGACATTTCTATATGACATGGAGGCTTATAGGTAGACCTGAAACGTCACAGAAGATGCAATCATGTTATCGCTGGTAACAGCTTGGGGCCCATGAATGGCAGGTTGGTGCCTGCTTAAAGAGTAAATTCATTTTTCAATGTAGATTTCAGGAATTTTAAAAAACTTTGCTCTACATTCCTATCTGAAGAAATGGCTGTTGCGAGACCATGTATTTATAAATGCGTTTTTTATAATCGGCTGGTGCACTTTATGTTCTGATTAGAAAAGTTTCACTGTCTGCATTCCTTTAGAAGTAATGAACCCTTACACAGTTCATACGAAAATATTCACAGTGCTTCACTTTTTCCATATTTGATTGCGCTACGTACAGAGTGCAGGGTTCAGGGGTGCGCTACGTACAGAGTGCAGGGTTCAGGGGTGCGCTACGTGCAGGGTTCAGGGGTGCGCTACGTACAGAGTGCAGGGGAGCGCTACATGCAACATCCCTCCCGCCTCTACACACATCTGCCTCCATATGACAAGGTCTGGTGTGCTACGTGCAGGGGTGTGCCACATACAGAGTGAAGGGTTCAGGGGTGCGCTACATGCAAGATCCGTCCTGCCTCTGCACACATCTGCCTCCACAGGCCACATGAGGCCTGGTGGGCCAGATTTGGCCTTGTTTGCCACCTGTGCCTTAGGGAGTATCTCACCAAAGATGACATTATGGTTTCAGAGGATGCCTAAAATCTGACTTGCGTTGTAGTGAAGTTCTTCACCCAAGCAGGGCATGACATTTCTGGGGCCATACAGCAACCGCTTACAGAATGCCTCTAGGTAGCCATATTGCATGTAATTTTATAAAAATAAATTGCAGTGCCTGTAGTTTTAAAAAGGAAAGGTAATTTTTTTTTTTTTTTTTTTTTTTTTAAGACATTGAATTAGTGGTCGACCGATATGGGTTTTTCTCTGGCCGATACCGATATTTAGAAATTGCGGCGGCCGATTTATGATGCCGATTTTTTTTATGATGCTGAGGGCTTTCACACTGAGGCGGTGCGCTGGCAGGACGTTAAGAAAAGGGGGGGAAAAAAAAAAGTCCTGCAAGCAGCATCTTTGAAGTGGTGTATACCGCTCCTCCACCACTCCTGCCCATTTCAAATGAATGGGCACTGCTGCCGAAGCGCCTGCAAAGCACTTCTGCAGCGGTGCTACACGGGCGCATTTAACCTCTTCATCGGCCGCTAGCTGGGTTATAAGCGCCCCGCTAGCAGCCGAATGGCGCCTGCCCGCTCCAGTGTGAAGGCAACGGAGTTCCGCTGGAAAAAAATATATTAAAAGTCAGCAGCTACAAATACTGCAGCTGCTGACTTTTAATATATGGTCACTTGCCTGTCCTGGGCGCCCGCGATGTCGGCACCCGAAGCCGATCTTTCCCTCCGCTCTCGGGTGCTGCCCCAGCCATCATCGGGAAGCAGGCACAAAAACAGGTATTCAAAACTTTTGGACGAAGAAAAAAACCAAAAACAGACTATTTTTTTATTTTTTTATTCATTAAAGTGTATTTTTACCCCTAAAATTGCGTTTTGAAAGGCCGCTGCGCAAATACCGTGTGACATAAAATATTGCAACAACGCTATTTTATTCCCTAGGGCAGTGATGGTGAACCTCGGCACCCCAGATGTTTTGGAACTACATTTCCCATGATTCTCATGCACTCTACAGTGTAGTTGACCATCATGGGAAATGTAGTTCCAAAACATCTGGGGTGCCAAGGTTCGCCATCACTGCCCTAGGGTCTCTGCTAAAAGATAGATAGATGTTCTAAGTCATTTTCTATCTAGCAGAAAATACAGGATTTTTAATTTGTAAGCAACAAGTATCAGAAAAGATTAGTCTTTAAATGGTTAAACTGAGAACTTCTACACACATCAGTTCATTGATAAGTGGAAACATTGTATCTTTTCTCACACTTGGCAGGCTGCCCAGAGACAAGTCACTCCATGGGAAACTTCAGGCAACTTGCATTGACTTCTATATCATGCAAGTTAAAGGGGTTTTCCACCCATTTTTTAAGTTTATTAAAAGTCAGCAGCTACAAAAAGTGTAGCTGCTGGCTTTTAATAAACATACACTTACCTGCTCCACGTTCCAGCGACGCGCCGGCCGGGGCTCCGCTCCTCTCCCCCCCTCCCCTTGCCGGCGTCTTCATTGTCACTGTGGGCACCCGGCCGTGACAGCTTTCGCCATTTACGGCCGGGCACCCACTGCGCATGCGCGAGCGGCGCGGCCCGGCGCTGCGCTGTTTGATTGGACAGGCGATCGCCTAGGACCTGTCACGTGTCCTAGGCGATCGCCTATAGGGAGGGGCTGCCAAAAGGCGATATGACGTATCGCCTTTGCAGCCCCTCGGCGGAAGGAGGAAGTGGGACAGGAAGTCCCCTTCTCCTGAAGCCCCCACTCCCCCGCAACCCCCCCCCCCCCCCCCCAAAAAAATATTACATGCCAAATGTGGCATGTAAGGGGGCGAGGAGTGGGTTAAGCGGAGGTAAATTTTTAGGGTGGAACTCCGCTTTAAGCAGAAGTAAATCGGCTTTTTTTTTTCTTGCTTTTTTTTTTTTTTTATATAGGCCGATGCCGATTAATTAAAGTGTCAAAAATCAGCCGATATATCGGTCGACCTCTATTGAATTACAATATGGTTTGCGTAGCAATTGTATATGCTATACTTTCTTTCTTTTTTTTTTTTTTTTCACTTGCTATGTTTTCTTAGAGGAGATACACTTTAAAGTGGTTGTAAGGCTTCGTGTTTTAATTATTATTATTATTATTATTAACAATAAACATGTTCTACCTACCTCCCACTGTGCAGTTTGTTTTGCACAGAGTGGCCCCGATCCTTGTCTTTTGGGGTCCCTCGGCTCCTCCCCGCAAGACCTAACCTAAGCTATAGCTGCCGACTGTATTACCTGGGCCCCGGCACGCCGCATCATTATATGTGATTGACAGCAGCGTGAACCAATGGCTGCGCTGCTATTAATCAATCCCATTTAGCCAATCAATGGCCAGACTCCGTGGAAAAGAGGACGCCGGGGGGACACGCACAGCAGGTGAACAGGCTTGGGTAAGTAAAACGGGGGGCTGGGCCGTCATTGCCAGTTGTTTTTTCACCTTGATGCATTAAAGCGGCGGTTCACACAAAAAGTGCTTTTTGGAGTGTATTACTGAACAGCCACAAAGGATCGGAATCCAATTTGCGTGCAACAAGTGCCGTTGCCATTCCATATCATATCTAAAAGAATGAGTGACCTCATGACTTTGTTGTGCATAGAGCAGAGCTGTGGGAGGGGCCCCGTGGACCCCGCCCACTACACACTGCCTGCAGTAAATGACAGGAGAGGGCGGAGACCAGTCACCCTGCACAAGGAGAAAGGGCAGCAGTGACTGGTCTGTATTACAGGAAGCTCCTGTACAGAGGGAAAACACATTTAGCTTCTTGGCAGCAAAATCGTGCAAAAAGAGGTGTGTGTGTGTGTGTGTGTGTGTGTGTGTGTGTGTGTGTGTGTGTGTGTGTCCCAGTCCCATTCTCTCCTCTCCATAAAGCGGTTATTTTTTTATTTTGGTGGTTTTTGCTTCTAATAATGTTGCATATGACACGGCCATTTATAAACCATTACCAGGCTTTGGGTGACTTTTTTATAAATCTGACGTATAGGAAGTTATTACTTCTCTGTAGTGTCCTGATAATATTTCATAATCCAGTTCTTTTCTCTCTTTCTGCTGGTTTTTGTCCTTGAACCTCCGGACTGTTGTAGATATTGTTGGCAGCCAACCTCCTCGCTTGTCTTATCTCGCTTCTGACTCACCACTGGTGAAAAGTTCCTGCGGTTAATAAATTGACCAAACGCATTGTTTGTGGATGTCGAGTTAAGAAACCAGTTCCTTGGCTGCAGGAAAAATGCACGGCATGATGGGAACTTTGGTTGTTCAGCAGCTAAAGGGTGCAAAACTTTGGTTTGGGGCCTTTTACCAAAAGTCAGTCTGGTGTCAAGAACAGCCAGTCGGATTCTGCGATTTATTTTCGCAGGGAATAAAATAAAACCTGATTGGTTGGTTTTCAGAAACATCTTTAGGTAGATTCAGGTACATTGGATTAAAGTTACGGCGGCGTAGCTTAGCGTGTTTAGGCTACGCCGCCGTAAATTAGCTAGGCTAGTAATGATTCTCAATATACTTGCCTGCTAATATACGGCGGCCTAGCCTAAAGCGGGCGGGCGTAAGGGCGCCTAATTCAAATGTGTTGGGGGGGGGGGGCGTGTTTAATGATAATGAGGCTTGACCTCACGTTTTTTTACGTTTTTTTTCCAAACTGCGCATGCGCCGGGCGCCTACATTTCCCAGTGTGCATTGCGACTAAGTACGCCGCACGGGCCTATTGATTGCGACATGGACGTAAACGACGTAAATCCCGATTTGCGGACGACTTACGCAAACGACGTAAAAATTTCGAATTTCGCGGCGGGAACGGTGGCCATACTTGACATTACTATTCCACTAGGGCCTAGCTCTAACTTTGCGTGGCCTATCTCTTACGTAAATGGCGTAAAAGTACTGCGTAGGTTCGTGAATCGTCGTATCCCCTCATTTACATATTCTACGCCGACCGCAATGGAAGCGCCACCTAGGGGCCATCCAAAATATTGCAATCTAAGATAGGTTGGCGCAAGCCGTCGTATCTTAGATATGTTTAAGCGTATCTCTGTTTGAGCATACACTTAAACATAGGTCGGCTTATCTACTGATAAGCCGGCCTAACTCTACCTGAATCTACCTACTTGTTTCTCTAAGGCCCCTTTCACACTGGGGCGGGAGGTGCATTGGCGGTAAAGCGCTGCTATTTTTAGCAGCTCTATCGCCAATTTTGTGGTTTTTACCCCTCCCCCCTGCTAGCGGGCAAGAATTGGTTAAAAACCGCCTCTACCGAGGCGCGTTGCCGGCGGTGTAGCTGCGGTGTCCTATTGATTTCAATGTGCAGGAGCGGTTTACACACCGCTCCAAAGATGCGTCTCGCAGGACTTTTTTTTTACCGTCTTGTTAGCGCACCGCTCCAGTGTGAAAGCCCTCTGGCTTTCACACTGGAGACACAGCAGCAGCTGTTTAGGGTCGGTTTGCAGGCGCTATTTTTAGCATTAGCGCCTGCAAACCGATCCAGTGTGAAAGGGGTCTAACTTTTTCTTTTTTTTTTTATTTTATTTTTTGTCTTGTGGCGCACCAAAAAGGTCTAAAAAAAAATATTACAGCACACCTGAAAAGATTTAACAATTTTTATGGTGAAGAACTTATTTAGTTTAACATCTATATTTATTTATTTAACGTGAAGGATTTGCCTGCTTTCAGGAACAAATCAATTTGAAGCGATTTGTAATCCTTTTTATTTTTGCTTGCTTTTCATTTAACAGTTACTTTTTATGAGTTCCAGACTTGAGTATTTCTCCATCGCTAAACAATGAACAAACGTTCTTTATAAACATCATAGTTGGAATGGAACAGTCTCTATTATTAACCACTTCCGGACCGCCCGCCATCGTTATACGTCAGGATTTTGACGTTAAATACTGGGGTTATGGTAGAAGATAGCTGCCATAAAATATGGTCTCTGCCGTTGTTAGCGGCGGAGTCTATCCGATCCTAGTACGTGATCCAGCAATTCCAGTTAGAGGCTGTAACAAATCGGCAGGTGACGGCGAATGGATGTCAGCAAAACGCATAGAACAGACCTCCGCTTGTGTAAACAAGGTAGAGCTTCGTTCTAATGGGGGGGGGGGGGGGGGCGCAGAGGGATGGATTTTCTTTCCCTTCCCTTGGTGAAAGCACCACACACAGTACACAACACACACTGGTTAGGCACCCATTTAACCCCTTGATTGTCCTGTGTATTAGTGTCGCTGGTTCCAACAAAGTGTTGAATGTCCACCGCAATATCACAATCCCGCCATAAGTCACTGATCGCTACCATTTAATAGTATAACATATTATTATTTTTTTAAATCCTAGTATATATTCCATAGTTATAGCATCTACAATTAATGTACGCTTATTGTGTTTTTGTTTACCGAAAATATCTAGCAGAATACATATTGGCCTAAAATTTACCCTCTTAAATTTTTCACTCTTTGTTATATTGCAGCTATTTGCTAAGATCATTCAAGTTCATTTTTTTTTCTCATTAATGTACACACAGCACCCCATATTGACAGAAAAACACAGAATTGTTAAAAATTCAGATTTATTCAAAAATAAAAAATAAAATATCGCATAGTCCTAAGTATTCAGACCCTTTGCTCAGTATTTAGTATTTGCACCCTTTTGATCTAATACAGCCATGAGTCTTTTTGGGAAAGATGCAACAAGTTTTTCACACCATTCCTCCTTGCAGATCCTCTCCAGTTCTGTCAGGTTGGATGGTAAATGTTGGTGGACAGACATTTTTTTAGGTCTCCCCAGAGATGCTCAATTGGGTTTACAGTATATATGTATATTAATGTATTTGGGGTTTTCTTTAAACCTATCTACTATCATTTAAATTGTCGGCCTTTTTTGTTTTATAGCTCAAGCAAAAAAAAAAAAAGCACAGGTGATCAAATGCCAAAAGAAAGCTCTATTTGCAGGGGAAAGAGATACATTGTATTTGTGTACAGCAGGGGTGTCCAAACTTTTCAAAGAGGGCCAGATTTTAAGAAGTGAACATGCGTGAGGGCCGAATTTTGCCTGACATTTTTTTGAACCAATAAAACTAAAATGCAAATTAATGAATACGCTGCCCAACGAGAATTCTCCCGCCTTTGTGGCTGTGTGTGGTGAAGAGTCTAAGGAGGAGCTCGGGTATGTTATTTGGATATATCATATTTATCAGCCTATAACTCGCACCTTCACTTTAAGAGGGAAGTTTCAGGAAAAAAATACAAATTTTAAATAATGAACTGTGAAGCAAAATAAGGGTCAGTGCCCATGAATGCAGCCTCACCATTGCCATGAATGCAGCCTCACCATTGCCATGAATGCATCCAATGAGTGCAGCCGGATCAATGCCCATCTACAGCCTCAGAGGGGTCAGGGATGAGCACCAACGGATTACATACAGAAGAATCTCCTGTTTTCTTAGCGGCCTTCCTATTACAGAGGCCGCCACGTAAACAGGAGATTCTCCTGTATGTTATCTGACAGCACTCGTCCCACCCCCCTCCCTGTCCCCTCCGAGGCTGCCAGAATGATAAATACGGTATATATCTTTTGTGGCCCCCTCAACGAATCCCAGAGTGCCACGCGGTGTTCTGGGATTCGTTGGGGGCCACAAAAGATATGTGTATGTCCAAATTACCAGTGGGGCCGCATTAAACCAAAACCTGGGCCACATTTGGCCCCCGGGCCGGACTTTGGACATGCCTGGTGTACAGTGTTGCATGACCGTGCAATTGTCAATTAAAGTAACGCAGTGCTGTATAGAAAAAAATGGCCTGTTCAAATCTTCCAGATGTCGAGTGGTTAATGCGTGCTCAGCATGATATATTTCTATTTCTTTTGCTGTTTTTATGAAGAGGTTTACAGTGCTGTACAGGGTGATGTTACCATAACATGCTGCCAGCGTTCTGTGTTTATAAAACACTTACATGGTTGTCATTTTTTTTTCTGCTTCGATGTCCCACCCCCTATGTCTTCCCAGCTGAAGGAGTTAGGAGAATATTTTACAAAACCAGTAACAAGGAGCACATGTGTTTATAGAAAATAAAACAAAGCCTATTTGTTTGTGTAGCACTACCCCCCCCCCCCCCCCAAAGGAGCTGCTGGTTTAGATTTGGGCGTACTGTTACCTTACTGTTCCATATGCTTGTTTCAGGGGTTGTCAATAAGAATGTACGTACCAACACAAAGTCTCTTTTTAAGCGTTTTATTAGGCAAAGTTCTCCAACAGAGGGGTAGAGGGACAGGGAAAGACTCGGGTACCTTTTTGCTTTACGGATCACGGGTACCAGATCCAGAGGAGTAACTCGGCTCCACACTGAATTTCGGCAACCACCAGATAGGCCCACTCTCACCGGCATAGCAGCTGGTGCGAAGCTCGACAAAGTCTCTGCCACAGACTTGATAAGTGTCGTCAGGCCGTCCCACCATCTTCTGCCACAAGATCATGTAACCGACTGCACACTCGATATAGTTCTAACAAAAGTTACACATCTCGCAGTGCCAAGAATCTTTCAGCCGAACCGGCGCACAGTGAGGTAAAACCGCCAGGGTACGTCCATCAATTGAATAATTAAAGAAGAGCAATTGTCTTGGGCCACATTTGCTTGGGCATGGTAGCCCATTCATTTGAACTTCCTGCACCATTTTTGAACTGTAGGGACGGTTTCCACGCCTGAAAACACATTGTGTTTTTAGGTGTGTAACGCCTATGTACCTTGCAGTACTGGTGCTAGCTAAATTTATATGTAGATCAGCGTGTAGTTAAACTCTGATCCAGATTGTTAGTAGCAAAATGAGTCCATTCTGCTGTACTGGGGTGTTCTTCCAGCCCCGGTGCTGCAGGTTGGAGCAGTGGGGTCAAGGTTTGGCTGCTCTTCCCAGCAGCCAATCATGGGGGGGGTTTGTCCCTGCTGGGGAGGGGTATTTACAGGGCAGACGCCATTGGTTCTGGGTTCTTCTTCGTCCAGTGTGGCACCCACCTTTTAGGGTGGCCACACCACGGCGCTATGGCCTACCGGGGCGTGCGTGCGTGCCATGTGGTGTTCCGGGGCCATGCTGACCCGGAGCATCTGAACAGCGGTGGGGACCCAGTGAGTGACTGGGTTCCCATTCTTGAAGATCCCAAGCTGTATTGCTGGAGGTCCAAAAGGGCCTGGATAAACCACCGGGGATCAAGGTAGCCGGACACCGAGGGATTGATCACCTGTCGGTCGGTACCTGGGCAGCAAGTTGAAGGAGATCCAGACGTAACTCAATTAAGGAGGCATATCTCCAATAATTCAACCCAGAGGGGACCTGTGGCAGAGGTATCTTCTGAGGCTCATTGAGAGGGGTCTGTGGCAGAGACTTTATCCTACAATTGTCCGAGTGATACTCCGGCTGCCAGGTCAGTGAGTAAGGCCTGTCCGAGTACACTAAACCCACTCCGGCAGGAGTGGTGAAAGAGTGTTACATTTGGGAGCAGGACTGTTTCCTATCATTACGCCTGAATCTGCTATTCTCCTTCTTCAGCTTTACTTTCCTCACCACAAGTTTACTGTTTTTACCCGTCTGGGTAATAAAGAGCACCAGTCTGGACATTCCTTTAGTTCTACTACATGCAATACGCATCATTCACCCCTAGGAATTCGGAGGAGCCGCGAGGTAACATGCCGCCAAAAAATCCAGCAGCTCCAGTGGGGGTAATGCTACAGGTGCATGGGGGTGAAATTTAAGGACTGGTACCCACGCATGTCTGTAAAAAGCAGCATGTTTTGACTTTGGGTGGTTACAGCTGCGATTCCCGCACCCATAACCACCCCCAGTAGTGTGAACCTAGCCCAATTTCAAGGACCGTTTGTAAAATCTGTGATCTTTAGGCGGCATGTCCATAACAAATATTCATGGACAGATGTTAAAAATGAATGAACTTTACAAACTGTCCTTGAATTTTAGTGGCGTTTGGCAACCCTGGTATTTGCTGTGGGGGTAGGAAGAGGGGAGGTTGTGAGCGGGGGGCTTCAGGAAGAGCAACTGAGATCTGGGGGGGTGCAGCCCTCAACACCGCCCCCCCTAGATCTCAGTTGCTCTCCCCCCCCAAAGCCCCCCACTCAGGCATTTACTTGTAGATTCTCTGCTTTAGCTGCTGCCGTGCTTTTACTAAAAAGGTATCTCTGGCATCCTTTTATCTGTGCTCATTCCTGCCTTCTCTGTGCTGCAGCTTCTACCTGGCACCCCCTGCATCCCTCCATACGTGCTCGCCACCGTGGCTTCTCTTCTTGCAAAGGGTTCTTCCAGACATGCCCTGGGCCAAATGCTGAACTCAATCGGGCTGCGGGTTGGACACCACTGGTTTAGAACATCTGTCTTTTGTCCTGTTTTATAGTTACCAGTGACAGAAAATCCCAAATTTTGAGTTGCCGCCAGAACAGGAAAAGAGGAAATCTTTCACAAGGAACACCTAGCTTTGGTGAAAACCAGGTATTCCTTCACTTTGGAGGGAATCAATGGGACACAGATGTAAAAAAGAAAACCAAAACCAAAAAAAACTGACAAGTTATAAAGCTGGGGGAGTAAGTTTTGGTCTTCTTCTTCTTCTTTTTTCTTTTTTTTTTTTTTTTTTTATTATTAAAATTTTCTTGCCAATTTTATGAAAGTTAGCACGCCCCAACATATAAGGAGGGGATTTGAAGAGATTGGTGGAAGGTATCAAGACAAATAAAATGGATTTACAAGGATACATTTCAAGCTTGCTTATTAAGAGCTTAGCTGGTGTTATATCCTATCTATTGATCCATTTTTCTCTCTGGAAGCCAACTCTCCCATATATTTATTTTAGATCTCTGTTCAGGTACACCCAACTATGATCTATTGGCTGGGTGGAATGAAGCAGGTTCTATCTAGATTTGCTGTATCCAGCCCTGCTATTTTGATTTGTAGGGTGGAATACTGATGGATCAATTACAGTTGAAACCTTGTACCTTCTGCAGCTGACTGCAGGTCCCTCACCCACAATATTTGCCAATGTTATTTATAGTTTAGCATGTATATTGGCTGCTAATGCAGGGCTGAATTTCTGGAGGATTGCTGGAATTATAAATAAACCAGGCCTAGAAGTAGTGGTGGTTGTACTGGGGGAGGTGGTGGTGGTGGTGGTTGTGGTGGTGGTGGTGGTTGTACTAGTAGTAGTCTTTTCTATAATTTTACTATTTTATTGCTTTTTTGGTGGTTGTACTTGTGGTGGTGGTGGTGGTTGTTGTTTTTCTAATAGTCTTATAATTTACTATTTATTGCTCTTATTACTAATATGTATTCTGTTAATACTACTGTTGCTACTACTAATCATACTATAAACTTATTATAATAACCGATTTCAGATAAGACCTTAGTGTGTGTGTGTGTGTGTGTGTGTGTGTGTGTGTGTGTGTAAAAAAAAATATATATATATATATATATATATATATATATTCCCAATGTTAGGCAGTAGCGAAGTTTTGGAACCCCAGACAGGTATCTTACTGTCTGTGTCCCTGTTGAGGGAACCCCACCCCCCTCTGTCTTGGTGACTGATGGGACGGTGGAAGACCTAGAAATTTGGAGCTGTCACCAGAGCAAGTGAGGGTAAATTCTGCACCGACCTAGACACCTGTTCTTGTGACATCTGTTTAAGGGATGAATTCCCCTTAACTTCGTAGGAATTTTTACTCCCTTCCTGTTGCGTTTTGTGGGAGTAAAAGTAGAAAGTTCAGCCAAAAACGAACTCTAAATCTACTGGCAGCTACATTCTAAGACTATTCTATCTAATCCCTGGAAAGCAAAAAGTGCCATACATACATCTTTCATCAGCCAATCCAGTCCCACGCTGAGCTGTCAGCGGCGGCTTCTCTGTCTAGGCTTGTGCAGATGAGGCCGCCGCTAACGGAAGCCCCATAGTAAGTCTATGGGTGGCGTCACTTCCCAGCCGTTGTCGGTGGTCTCTTCTACAAGGCATGCGTTGCTGGAGACTGGACCGACTGAAGAGAAGGTATGTATAGCTATTTATTTATTTTATTGCTTCACAGGGTTAGATTAGTCTTAGAATGTGGCTGCCATTTAGAGTTAGTTTTTGGCTGAACTTTAACTCTTCCCTACTATATAAACGGGGGCAGTGATGTCCAAAAATGTGTTCTACGTGTAGTGCCCTGCTTCTGTTGAACAGGCGCTGCCTCAAATTTAATGGGGGTCTGAGCTGTTATTTGGCTCAGACCAGATTAAGGGCAATTTTAGCCTCTGTTCCAGCCATGGCTGTGCTGGGAGTGATCCACCATTGATCACCTGGGGGTGTTATTACCACCCCAGGCCAAGGGTGTCAGCAGCCAGGTTATGATACATTGAGTGTCCCCCTTGGCAGAAAATCAGTGGGAGTGGTTGCCCCGCTGTGCATGCTGGGGAGGGGTACTTAAGAGACAGACGCCATTGGTGTGTTCGCTCACGCCTCGTGGCCCGCCTGGCCGGGGGTGCGTGTTGTGAATCCTAACTCCGGGACCACGTTGGCCTGGGGCTGTGGCTTTGTTTGGTGGGCCCAGTTGTCCGACTGGGGCCTGTACTGCAGAGGTGATCCTGTGCTGTCCGTCCTGCGGGAGGAAGCCACTTGAAGGAGACCAGGGGAGGACCTATCCTGGTAGGGACCATGCAAGAGGCTGGTACCTTAGGAGATGGGCTGGAAGCTTCATCTAAGGGTGTACCTTGCATCGAGAGGCCTGACAGTGTCGCCTGTTGAGTTTAAAGGTTCCAGTGAGAAAAGCTAAAGAGATTCGGTTGCTGAATCCTGTGGCAGAGGATTCCGGCCCGAAATATCTCACCGAGAAACAAAGGTCTGTGGCAGAGACTGTTTTGTGCCCCATCCCGGCTGCTATGCCAGTGAGAGGGACCTATCTGGGGGAGCAATACCCACTATGGCTAGAGTGGCGACGAGAACTGTTTACTGGAAGCAGGAGTGTTTCCTTACTTTGAACCTACCTACCCTTCCACCCCTTACTCCTCTTTTCTACTAAAGTTCTACAAAATAAACCCCAAGAGAAAGAGGTACATTGTGTGTGGACGTTGAACTCCTTTGGACTCTCCTTTCACACTGGACAGCGAGAATAGAGGTAGCGTAGACCCAAAATCTAAACCTGCAGCTCCTACAGGGGTAGTGCTACATACGTAATTCTCCACCTTGTCCAATTGGAAAATGTTTTGCGTTCTTTTTAAGAATGTGTGTATTCTCTGAATTCGGAGCAAGCAACCCCTGTGATTTACGCTAGTCTACAGAAAAGCAGCCACTTGGCACAGCATATGGAAGACTGCAGCTTCCAGTGTAGTAGCTCTGGGCTACTACAGTGGTTTTACAGCTTCCACAGAGGCCAATTAGGTATCGCATCCCTTAAATGGTGATCTACAACCCTGTCCACTTTGTGGTGAGAGCTACAGACAGGAAATTGTAGTCGGAGTACATGTGCAATACTTGGCAAAGTGCTGGCCACTAGGAGGATATAGATGTTTCCTGGCCCCATGTAGGTCAGAGCAGCGAGAATTCCATATTCATCTCATCCAAGGTCTTTTTATGTACATTTTATGAATGCTCAACTTCAGCATGTTGGATAGTGGGGGAGATTTGGAACCTCCCTTGTCTGGTTTTTATACCAGTTCATGTCCCTGCTGGGGAAATTTACACTTGCTTCCTGTGTGGTCACTTCAACAGGAAGTGAGGGGGACAATGTCCCCAATGAGGGCATGGGCAGCAATAAGTCCTAGACAGAGGTTTTTGCACAATCGCACCAGGAGGTGGTCGGTAAATGGAGAAATGGTTGAATGGAACACATGGGATAAGGTTTAGAAGTAATTTTAGCTATAGTTTGAATAACTGTAGTTACTTTTGTTGTGTTTTTTTATTTATTTTTTAAGATAGTCACAATACCTATAAATAATTTGTAATTTATAACTTTTTCTAATGTGATCTGTAGAAGTGACTGTACCAAAGGATAAGATTTGTTGGCACCCTTTTTGATCTACAATTAAATATGGTTTATGTCCACTTTTTGGTTATAGCAGACTTCACAACAGCAGAAAAAAAGTGGCTACATAAGTTGAAAAAACACACATCCATCTAGTTCAACCAATAAAAAAAATAGAATGCCTCCATATAAAGACCTACAGATGATACAGGTAAAGGCAAAAAAAAAAAAACTTTTTAGACCAATTTGCTCCAGTGGGGGGAAAAATTCCTTGCAGATCGTCTGAAGGCAATAAGATATTCCCTGGATAAACAGTCCATGGTGTGATTGACTTTTTTTTTTTTTTTTTTTTTTTTTTTAGTTGGTGGGGCGCTACGCTAATGTTAGTGGAATGGGAGATTTAAGTTGCTCCCACTCACAGATGTTTAGTTTGTGCTGTTGCCAGTTTGGGACTGCCTCCTGGGTCGGTCTGCGTGCCAGGGGTGTGTTGTCACCCCTGGACGACAGTTGGCGCTAGAGGGGTTCTGATGGACCTATCTTTCCCAGCAGCTAATCGGAATGGGTTTTTCACTCTTTTGGGCATGCTGGTGGGGTGTATATCTGTGGCAGCCGCCATGAGTAGATGTGCTATGCGGGGCCCGAGTCCAGGTGCGGTATCCACCTTCAGGGTGGATGTCCAAGGCCTGATACCAGTTTCCTCTTGCTCATCAACCCTTTCTCTACTGTGTGTTATGTTGATGTTGGCTATGTTAGCCTTGGAATAAAGCATTGGAAAATCCACGCTGTTGTCTGGACATTCGCTCCTTATCCACACTCACAAGTTATACCCCTAGACAAGAGAACTTGGTAACTTAATACGCCGATCCCAAACTATTTAGCGGCTTCTTCGGGCATGAGCGCTACCTTCTTTTTTTTTTTTTTTTTTTTTTTTTTAAATAGGTGTCCTATATCCATGAATAAAAACCACTTGGCGTAGGTAAGGTCTTATTGTGTTTAATGCTGTATTGTGTGCTTTGCCCAGAGCTCTCCTTTTACAGTTCCATGAGAGATGGCTTTTATAATGTGTCACCAGCCTGAACTCTGCATTGTTAGTGTCTGAAGAAGTTCTTGGCATTACATAATAGTCTTTGTGTTATAATATCCTTGTAATACCCAGTGATGAGAGCATAGTTGTTTCATGGGATTAGAGTAATTACTACAGAGTAGTAGTGGCTTATGTCTAATTTATTTATTTTTATTTGTTTTTTTGGGGAATATTGCAGAAAATCAAAAGGATAACTTTTTTTTTTTTTTTTCTGTATAATGCATTTCCCCCTCCAATATTGTAAATGTGCCCAGCTGCCATAACATCTAGCTACTCTATCCATCTGGTGTGTTAGTATCTCTAAATACGTATGGGGAGAATGATTGCGCCAAAGATGTAGTGTTAATTCTAGTAAATCTTATTTTTTTATTTCGTACAGGACACAGGTCTTGAGTCATAACGGGTGAAATGCCGCACACACTGACAAAGCCGCCAAAGCTTTAACACGCCCTCAGATAATCCCCTTCCACCAGGCAAGCCTCAGTATTTTGTTAGTGTCCTTAAGTGATGGACATGTTTCTGGGTGGAAAAACTAGAGACTGAATGTAGAAACATTTGAAGAGTACCCACTGGCACTATAGCTGTAGTGCTGAGATGCTTATTCCAAGCAAGAAAATTAATGGCACAAAAATGGCAGGCACAGAGCCCCCTGGCAGTTGAAGAATGGGTTAGGAAAACAATAAATGCAACAGTTTGGAGGGAGAAGGTGGTGCTCACTAGACGAGGCAGGGAAGTTTGTGAAGATGTGGAGGCCCTGGTTGGATGGCATGGGCTTTCCTGTGTGTGGGGGGGGGGGGGAGAGTGATTTCCCCGATACCCCTCGCCCCCTTTTTTTCTTTTTCCCCTCCTCCCCTTGGTAGAGGGATACTGGATAAGGATGTACAAATATAGATCAGATGGTGTTGGGGAAGGAGGGGGGTTGGGGCGGTTTAATGCAATAACTGTTCTGTGGAATGTAAATTGTTAAACCATGTTTTAAGTATTGTTTTTGTAATGGATGAAATAATAAAGAATATTAAAAAAAAAAAAAAAAAAAAAAAACATTTGAAGAAAAATGGTAGGGGATATCTTTAAAAGTGGAACTAAACCCTCCTATTATTTTCAGCCAAGGAAGCTGCCATCTTGGCCTCTGTTTAATCTTCAGCTGACATGCTGCACATGTTATTAGTTATGCCACCAGCCAAAGGATGGTTTAACAGTTTGGTTGTGAGCATAACCAGATGTGACGGTGACATTCCTGGCACGTGCAGGGTATGTAACAGTATTTTGAAACTGTTAAATCAATGGGTTTACTTCAGTTTTAAGCTGCACCAAGCCACTACAGGTCCAATGTTGTAGCCCAATTGCAGGAAAGCCCTGTCCTTGAGTATCTCCTGTCTATAGAGGGAGGGAATGGGCCTGTCCAAGGTGGGTGAAGAAGTCTTGCTCTGTGTACCGGGGTTGGGTGCTGGCCCATTTAAACATGTCTGTTTTGCCCCTCACATTGCTCCTGCCTCGTGTCTGGGTCACGGTCCTCAATCATTTGCAGTAGATGCTCTTCTGGCTCCATGGGGTCAATTATAACTGATCTATGCTTTTCCCAGCCCTCTTCAGTTGCCACCACGTCTGCTTCACAGGATTGAGGTAAAGTGTGCCAGTGATTTTGGTGGCCCCACACTGGCCACTGAAGGGATTGGTTCTTTGAACATTCTTCGCAAGCCAGCAGAAGATTCTCGACCTGTTCTGGCCTGGGCAAACCTTTTGGCTCAATGTCCATCAACCATCCTGCTTCACAGGTTTGTCCTTCCCCTTCGGGTTCAAAGAAGGTGACCCTACATTGCCTGGATGTAGAGTGGACTGTGAGGCTTTATCTTTATTCCTGAGGTCCTGAATAAGGTTCTTTCCGCAATTCCCAGGTGGATTCACCAGGTAATTTCTCCTGCCTATGCCCTAAAGGAACTTCGCTTTCCAATTTTAAGGCTCATTCTACTAGATCTGTTGCCACATTTTGAGCATCAGGCTTCTGTTGCACAGCTAGTGTAAAGCCGCATACACACGACCATTTTTCATGTCAAGGGAAAAAACTAAGTTTTCCTCGACTTGATTCTTGTCAAGCCTGCCTTGCATACACACGATCGTGAAAAAAAAAAAAATGCTCGAGCAGAGCGCGGTGACGTACAACACATAACGACGGCACTATACAGGGGAAGTTCCATTCGATTGGCGCCAAATTTCCCTTCTCATAACTAGCTTCTGAGCATGTGCATTTCTCCCCGCCCATCAAAGCCTACACACGACCGTGTTTCACGATGTGAAAAAATAGAGCATGTTCTAAATTTTTTATGCCCATTTTTCACATCGAGGAAAAAATCTCTGGAGGCTACACTTGACAGTTTTTAATGACCAATTTAAAAAATGTAATTTTTTCTCGTCATGAAAAACGGTTGTGTGTACGCGGCATAAGGCTGTACTGGTCCTCTGTTCACACATTCTATCAGGTGGATGTTCAAGCATCTGCTGATACCAGTTTTGGCCGCAAGGAGTTGCAGTCTGGTAATTTTTTAACCTTTTGTTTTGTGGGTCTGTTGGCAGGTTATTTTCCAGGTTACCCTTTTCTCGTTTTTCTGCTTTCCCACCCATTATGATTCAAGATCCGTGTCCTGTACAATAAAATTGGATTGACCTGTAAAATCCTTTTTTAGAGTACAGTACAGAATACAGGACTATGCTTGCTGTGAAACGGAGGCTTGCCTGGTGGGGAGGGTTATATCAGGAAGTGTTAACCTTTCAATGGCTGTGTCATTGTTCAATCGCCTAACCATGTGGCATGTAACCCACCTGTTCTGATTCAAGATCTGTGCCTTGTACATAGTGTTACTAAACCCACAACCGTAACATCAGTCCGTATATGCAGTAAAGCATGCTTGTTTTGCTCACTGTGGAACCCTAAGGGGTTAATCCTCCATGTTGTGTAAAAAGCGGTTTGATCCTGTCTTCTCTGATCCTCCCCTATTTCCACTGTCCCCAATTCATCTACTAAAAGTACAGAGCCTTGGGGGCAAGCTGTACATGCTCAGTTTGGTGTGTATTGCTGAAGAGTTTTGTTTTTTTCTTATTGGGAGGGTGCTTGTGATCAGCAAAGGGCCAATCGGACAGAGGGTCAGAGGTCCTGCAGCCTCGAAGGACAGTCAGAGTAGAATAAAAAAAACTCCTACAAGCATTGATCAGACACTAATAGTCACAAGACTGCTATATACTGCTAATGAGAAATGGTATTTAGCAGTTTATATTTAGTAAGATAATTGCATTTCTGTGTACTGTGGGAGACCAGATATAGTGAATTCAGGGTCCTGGGTTTAGTAACATTTTAGGAAAAGTATTTTAGATGTGCGTAAAAATTCAATTTCACACGATTACTGCTTGCAGAGATTTAAAAAAAAAAAATCAAGTTTTAAGATCTTTGCAAGGGTTAACGGAAATCTCCTGATGTTGGAAGAGCAATTTATTGCCTACTTTCTTGGCACAGCCCTGTCTAACTATCATACAGGAAGCTCACCTTTTCTAAACTCTGATATTTCTTTCCCCTTGGAACTTTGTTTTGCGTTTTTTTTTTTATTATTATTCATTATTAGAGATTGTTTCCTCTTGGCAGAGACACGGGTGATTTTAATAACTTTTCACTGAAGCTCTAACGTTTGTTAGAGAATCAACATGGTGAGTAACCCGAAAGAAAAACTTTCAAAGAGAATATGCAAATGATGTGTACACACAGAAAACACAAGGACAATGTCATCCAGATACTGTAGGTGTTTCCCTGAGTCAACATTGGGGCTCTAATTTTAATATGTTTGTAAAAATAATTTAAACCTCTTCACCTCTGTAATGAGAAACGATGTATGAACACTGGGACTTTTCTTATTGCATTCTTGTATATTGGCATGCATCTTTTTTGATCAAAGGTGATTGGTTTAAAAGGTATGTGAACCCCCGCCCAGAATAAAAAATATCTAGGGCTAAGGTGTGGGTCTAACCCAGGGGTCTCTACACTTTCAAACTTAAGGGGGGGGGGGGGGGGCGGACTGACTGTTTCCAATGGGAGTAAAAAAAAAAATGACCCCACTGCCGTCGGGAGAATTGGTTCCCCCCATTTCTGGTGCCAGTGGGAGAATTGGTTCCCCCCATTTCTGGTGCCAGTGGGAGAATTGGTTCCCCCCATTTCTGGTGCCAGTGGGAGAATTGGTTCCCCCCCATCTCTGGTGCCAGTGGGAGAATTGGTCCCCCCCCCATCTCTGGTGCCAGTGGGAGAATTGGTTCCCCCCCCATCTCTGGTGCCAGTGGGAGAATTGGTTCCCCCCCCCCCATCTCTGGTGCCAGTGGGAGAATTGGTTCCCCCCCCCCCATCTCTGGTGCCAGTGGGAGAATTGGTCCCCCCCCATCTCTGGTGCCAGTGGGAGAATTGGTCCCCCCCCCATCTCTGGTGCCAGTGGGAGAATTGGTTCCCCCCCCCCCATCTCTGGTGCCAGTGGGAGGAGACGTACCCCAAGGGCAGGATAAAGACAAGCAAAGGGCCACACAGGCCCACGGGCCGCAGTTTGGAGACCCCTGGTCTAACTCGAGCTTTAAAAATGGTGTGGTGGCCTTGTCCCCGGGAACTTGCAGACATCATTTTTAAATGGGAGGTCAACTATCCACTACCCAAAGAACCTCTCTTTTTGAGAATGGCTGGCTGGCTGGCTGGCTGCTCTAACCCTTCCACACTCTATCCAAAACTAAATAAAACGTTAAATTTACCCTGCTAAAAAGAAAATGTGCATTTATTTTATTTTTAGTAACGTCCTTACAGGATGTCTTGCAAGCCAACCTCAATGCATTGTTTAGTTGGGCAACTATGTGGCAAATGAGGTTTAATGTTGATAAATGTAAAGTTATGCACTTGGGGGGGGGGGGGGGGGCGGGCGCTAAAAACATGAATGCATCATACATACTAGGAGCGGAACCGCTGGAGGTATGATGGAGGAGGATCTGTGTGTTCTGGTAGATCATAAGCATTATACAGAGGTGCACCGAATTAAACTCTGGACCGAAACCGAAAATTCAGTATGTGTTTGGCCGAAAAAAAAAAAATGTGTGTGTGTTTGTTTTTTGCCTTCCTATGGATCAACTGTATAGAATTTTTTTTTGTGTGTGTTTTTTTTTTTTTTTTTTTTTCTCCCTTCTATTGGTTGAACTGGATGGCCTTGAGTCTCTTTTGTTCAAGCACAATAACTATGTAACCAAGTAAAACCTTGCACCCGTAATCAGCAGATCACAGGTCCAATGCAGACTATCAGTGCATCTGCTCGTACAGGCGCAGGCAGTTACACAAGGACAGGACGAATCCATGAACTACCTAGAGTGCTCACGGGCAGAACATGTAACATGTTCCCAAAGGTGAACTAATCTTTTGAAGTGGAAGTAAAGTCCTCTCTAAAAAAAAAAAAAAAAAAAAAATAATAATGCTGGACCCCTGCATTCTTTCTTCTGCACCACCTGATGAGATTCCAAGTAAAATCTATAGGAGATCCATTTTACCTCCCCTGCTCACAGAAGCAAAGAGCTGCATCTCACTGTTTTGGAAGCGGACACAGCCTGCTGTCGGTGGCCATTTGGTTGTAAAAGATAGCCAAAATTAATGCGATGGAGGACTTTTTGGCCACAGTAAAGGGCCTTCATGGGGGGAAAAAATATAAATGGTTTTATTGGCACCACGTTGTGTTTTTTTATTCTGAGGAGAATGCAGAGATGGTGATTTGACTCCCCTGGGAGTGGAGGTAAATGTGAGGGCTCCTCAGGCCAGGATGGTGAGATTGGCTGGCTGGTGCACAGCATATTTAGTATATTATGGTAGACTTGCCGGTCATATGGTGTCCTTCAGCACAGCGCTGGGACCGATCAGGCGGGCCCCCAGCTCTAGCAAACAGAAAATTCTCCTGCGCTCTGGTATCTCCTGCTATAGGGTAACGTGGTCCAATTACAGGGTATATTCAACGGTCTTGCAGCCCTCCTCAGAATCATGGGAATTCATACGGCTAAAAAAGAAAAAACTAGATCGTGCGCCCTACTTTCTTTTATGGGCCCCCAGCGCTTCCATCTTCACCTGGTCTTCCTTCTGGGTCCCATTGGTATCCCCTGTCATAAATACACTGTCATAAATACAACTTGACTTTACTTCCATTTTTTAAAGGGGTTGTAAAGGTAAAAAAAAATGTCCCTAAATAGCTTCCTTTACCTTAGTGCAGTCCTCCTTCACTTACCTCATCCTTCCATTTTGCTTTTAAATGTCCTTATTTCTTCTGAGAAATCCTCACTTCCTGTTCTTCTGTCTGTAACTCCACACAGTAATGCAGTGTTTCTCAATTCCAGTCGTCAGGTTTTCAGGATTTCCCTCAGATGAAAAGGCTGTGGTGATTACTAAGGCAGTGAAACTGATCAAATCACCTGTGCAAAATAATGGAAATCCTGAAAACCTGACCTGTTGGGGGGGCCTGAGGACTGGAATTGAGAAACACTGCAATAATGCAAGGCTTTCTCCCTGGTGTGGAGAAAGCCTCTTGAGGGGGCGAGCAGGCAAGTCAAAACGCTCTCTACTTTGCAGATAGAGAAAGGAGCTGTGTGTTAGTGGGCATCCTGACACTCCTGCTCTCCCCCTCAATAGGCTTTCTCCCAGGGGTCAAGTCCTGGGGAAAAAAGTGTGGGAACTCCCACCCAAGATCCACTCCCCCACCAAAAAAAAAAAAATGATACGCTCATATGCATAATTACTAAACTGCATGTTTTTTTAAGCAAGTTCTTTCTAAATCCCGCGATAACTCGCGGCAGACCTCCGCAATGTCTCCTGGGAACAATGACAAAAGCTCCCAGGAGACATTGCGGCATCGAGGAAGTGACGGAATACCCGCACACTACCCGATTAATCCATATACAGGAAGCGGCCAGTAACATAAAGGATTACTAAGGTTCGCCTGCCCCTGACAGTGACTCGAGCTGGGCATCGCCGCTCAGTGAAGGATTGGCTCGGGCGGCTCGGCTGCTCTTGGCTGCTCTAGTCCTGCAAAGGGAACTGCGTTCCTGCTGTGAAAAAAGTGCAAGTGAAAACGATTTTACTTTATGTATACTTCTGTCTTTAAAATAATATATTGCATATATTCCCCTGGATGCAAATGTAACTTTTTGTTTTTTCTTTTTTGTTTTTAAAGCTTTTGATGATGGGCCTAAACTGCAGGTAGAAGACTCCCTCCTTTTGCACAGTAAAACATGTAAACCAAGACCTGACGAACACAGAAGCTTTCCGTGGTTGGATATATCTATAATCATGGCCCATTCAAAGGCCAGCGGATCCTATTATGCCCTCACTGCGATCGGAGTAGGGCTGTTGGTACTCGGCGTAGTGATGGCCGTATGGAACCTGGTCCCGGGATTTGGCAGCAATGAAAATCCTGGCTCACCCCCAGGGAATAGCAGCAAGCCAGAAACCCATGGTGAAATCAATCTCAAGAGTAAGACTTTCACTGTAGCCTACGTCTTGGTGGGTTCAGGTATATCGCTTCTTCTGTTGGCAATCTGCTTGAGCATACGCAGCAAACAGAAACGACGCCCAAGCATGGACAACGTACACGTCGTCCCGCAGGAAGTCACCGTTCCCCGGGGTAATGATGTGAGGTAAGTAAACGTCAACCCTGAAAACCGGTATGACAAATCCTTTTTTATTCTCCCAGACAAAAGAATATGATGAGCAACAAAAATGTCTTTACTCTGAACTTAGAAGCAAGCTCTGCTAAAGTCATCTATTTTTACACAAGTATTGTTAACCAGTTACACCTCAGGGCGTGAGTAGAAGATCATCCCTTCAACTCATCCATAATGATTACTTAGCAATGTTCTTTCTGCTACTGCCAAATGACACACGTGAGCGAAGATATGACAACACTGCTTCCTAGGCTTTCCCCAAGTCTGTCGTGTCACGTTTCTGGCTGCTTTTCATTCTTTGATGTCCTCTATTAAAGGGACTCTGTTGCTATATCAAAAACGGCAACCAGGTTAGTGTAACCACGCCTGCCATGTTCTGGCAGGCAAAGCTCTAGAACAGGGGTCCTCAAACTTTTTAAACAGGGGGGCCAGTTCACGGTCCCTCAGACTGTTGGGGGGCCAGACTATAGTTTCAAAAAATATGAACCTATGCACACATCTTATTTGAAGTGCAAAAAAACAGGAAAAAACAATACAATAATTCAAATAAAGAACAATTTTAATCAACATAAACCTATTAGTATTTCAGACTCCCCCCCCCCCCCCCCTCATCACAGAACCCCTCCACAACACAGACCCCACTCACAGAACCCCCCCATCACAGATTCCTCTATCACAAATCCCCCCCCCCCCCATCAAAGATTCCCCCCATATTAGGCCCCTCA
The DNA here is from genome assembly GCF_905171775.1 of Rana temporaria. Classification (NCBI taxonomy): domain Eukaryota; kingdom Metazoa; phylum Chordata; class Amphibia; order Anura; family Ranidae; genus Rana; species Rana temporaria. Next base: position 130,803,184 of record NC_053498.1, read on the forward strand.
TCACAAAGCCCCCCCCCAACACAAACTTCTCTCCATCACAAAGCCCCCAATAACAGACCCTCCACCATAAACTCCTCTCCATCAAAAAGCCCCCATAACAGATCCTCCCCATCATAAAGCCCCCCAACACAAACTCCTCTCTATCACAAAGCCCAGAATAACAGATCCCTCATCACAAACTCCTCTTCATCACAGAGCCCCCAAATCAGGTCCCCCCCATAGCCGATCCCCATCACAAACTCCCCCCATCACAAAGCCCACCCAACACAAACTCTTCTCCTCAGCCCCCATAACCGACCCCCCCATCACAGATATCCCCCCCCCCCCCCCCATCGATATTACACTGCCGCCCCTTCTACAACATCCCAGCATTCCGTCTCTCTGCTATCTCAATCACACAAGACGCAAAGCATTGCGGGTCCGGACAAAGGGCGGGACTTTTCTAGTGAAAGGCAGGTGTTTGATTGCTGAAACCGCCCTGCTGCTTAACTCAAAAGACCCACCTTTTGTCCGAACCTGTCATGTTATTCATCTTGTGTGATAAAAAGGTAGCATAGAAGAGGGGGGTTTCTGCAATATATAAGGGGCAGTCCGCGGGCTGGGTAAATCACACTGGCGGGCCGGATCCGGCTCGCGGGCCGTAGTTTGAGGACCCCTGCTCTAGAACTTCATGATTGCGCTCAAGCTTATTATTCCACCCCTACAAGCAGAAGATGCTCAACCACGCAATTCAAAAATACTTGCTGAGATTTAGCGCTCAGGCTCTCCACTCCCATGTTCGAACATCCAAAGCAGCAATTAAGCTGACAACTGGATAACTCCTTGGTATTATCCTTTATTTGGCTATATCCTATGCACAGGATCAATGCTGACATGTTTCGGCTATTGCAGCCTTACTTATAGCACCTTCTGCCCCTGTCTACTGCTCATTCCTAATGGCCATGTAGGCCGCCCATCATACCATAGAGCCAGTGGGACTGTGTGGACTATTTTCTTGCTATTATCTGGGGTTCTGTGAAACCCTAGGGCAGGCATCTCCAAATGTTTTTTAAACAAAGGGCCAGTTTACTGTCCTTCAGACTTTAGGAGGGCCTATGGCCCACTATGGCCAATAGGAGTAGAAAATGCCCTGGGCTTGATGATCAGTGGAAGTAAAATTAAAATAAAAAATTATATAGTGACTGTGATTAGTATGAGGGGAAAAATAGTGCTTCATCATTGGTATCACTGGAAGGTCTAGTGCTCGGTCATTGGTATTAGTGGGAGAAATAGTGCCCCATCATTGAAGTCAGTGGGAGGGACAGTGCCCCATCGTTGTCCGTGGCAGGAATAGTGCTCCATCCAATCTGTCAGCAGATTGAATAGTGTTCCAACGTTTTACATTGGTAGAAGGAAGTATGGCCCATTGTTGGTATCATTGGAAGGAATAGGCCCCCACTGTTGTCACCAATGAGAGGAATTATGCCCCACTGTTGGTGGAAAGAATGGTGCCTCTTCATTGGTGTTGATTAAAGGGGTTGTGAAGGTAAATGTTTTTTCACCTTAATGCATCCTATGCATTAAGGTGAAAAAACATTTGACGGTACCACCCACCCCCCCCCCCCCCCACCCGAACCACCGTTTTACTTACCTGACCCCTCGAAAGTCCCGCGCGCGTCCACGTGATCCTCTTCGGTTCCCAGCCTGGCCGTTGATTTGCTAGGCTGGACGGATTGATAGGAGCGCAGCCATTGGCTGGCGCTGCTGTCAATCACAGCAGATGACGCGGCGCGCCGGGGGGCGGGGCCGAGTGATGCAGTCGGCGGCTATGCTGTATCACGGGAGCGCGCTCGCAAAAGCTTTCCACCATGCGAGGCATGAAGGTGGAAAGCTTTTGCGAGGAGGAGCCAAGACAGCCACCGAGGGACCCCAGAAGATCGGATTCGGGGACACTCTGTGCAAAACGAGCTGCACAGTGGAGGTAAGTATAACATGTTTGTTTTTCAAAAAAAAAAAATTTGCCTTTAGTGTTTAAGGATGAACTCCGGCGTGTACGCACACCCCACCAGGAAGTCGGCACTGCGCTGCGCTAATCACAGGAAGCAAGACCTTTCCTGATCTCTACAGCCGCACATCGGGACAATGTCTCGCTGCCTGTTATTAGCGCAGTGCCGACTTCCTGGCGGGCTGTGTGTGTGTGTGTGTGTGTGTGTGTGTGTGTGTGTGTGTGTACACGCTGGAGCTCATCCTTCGCGTCAAAATAAAATCATGCCTTGCATCAATGAGCGCAATAGTGCCCCAAGGACTAAATAAAGGCAAGCAAAGGGCCCTCGGGCCACAGTTTTGAAACCACTGCTCTAGGGTACATTCAATAGCTGCTAGGGGTTCTTACCTGGACTATTGAGCCCAGGGCACCTGCTTCTTTTTCCATTATATTTAAAATATCCTTGCTGGCACTAGATAGTAATTCAAAAATGATGCTGATTTTAACATATTGTATATAAAGAAAACCACACTGTTGTGCAGATGGCTTTAGAAAAAGATCTCGCTGTAGTAAATGCTGGAGTCCATGTGGGCCCCGAGGAAGAAAAAAAAAAAAAACCCTTGGCCCTATGCGAATTATGCGTGTGGCTTAAAACATGGAACATGTCTGTTCCGCAATTAACTAATGTGGCATGCAATACTGGCAAATTCTATAACCCAATGGCAGTATATAATTCATACTCAAGCCCCCCTCTCCCCCCCCCCTCGGCATGCTTAATAGATGTATCCATAAATGATCGTTTTTATTGAAAAGGAATGATTTTGCAGTTTTTAGTCGGCTTCACAATGCTGCAGGTAGAGCGCACAAAGTAACTTTTGTGCAAGTTGGCGCTGCAGATTTTGTAGTTCAGGTGCCACAGATCATGTTGGAATAAAAATTCCTGAGCAATCTTGATCAGCAGGTGATGACATACCCGGAGAATGTTGCTCTCTCTGCCCCTATTGGATGTCTCTCTCTCAGGGCTGTACAGTATCTGCAAGTGGAGGCTTGTATGGGAACTGGCAGTACAGCATCGCATGAGAGATCAGCCTCCTGCGCTCACGAACATGTGTTTTTTAAAGGGTAAAACGACAGCTAGAGAGTGTTGAGTCGGCCTTCATTTAACTACGCCCATGCTGTGTAAATGGTTTAACTACACTGGAAATGTGTATGCGGCAGGTTTCCATAATTGTGGGGTTCATGTACAATGCAGCCAATTAAGATTTATAGGATCGCATCCGTTTTGTAAAGTTATCCTTTAAATGACCCCCTGCCCTCAGAGTCAAATGCTGCCCATGTGGAACCATGAAGGCAGTGCTAGAAATGCTTGTGGCTTTGTGGTTGCCTTTTTGGGCCACGCAATGGTGGACCTGACAGGTGAGTAGAGGATCTTGGAAGTGGTGTAGTATAGCAGACGTATCCTTTTAAATGGCACCCCCCCTTCCCCCTCACTTTCTTCCCCAAGGGGAAACCCCTCTTGGCCAGTGCTTGAAGCCTTTGTGGTTCCTTGGGAGCCACACAGAGTGGACCTGTCAGGATCTTTGACAGACAAGTTGTAGACCTTGGCTGTGGTGTGGCTTTGCAGGTGACCTTCAAAGCAGAGGTGTGGGCTGTGCTCTCTCCTATCTCTCTATATACAGAAGTCACACAGGATCCCTCAAATCTGACTTTATAGGGTTGGGACTTTTTTTTTTTTTTGCTTTGGAACCCCCGAGGACTGTACTTTTCCAAGAACAAAATGCTGCCCCTGGTTTCCTTCTGTGCTGAGTAATCACTTAAAAGCTGAGGCATTTAGTCGGGTGATCTCTACTGAAACCTGTTCCTCCCCTTTAGCAGAGATGACATAAGCACCACCAGGGGCTGACTGACAACTCATGGGGCTCCCGGGCAATAGGAGCTAATGGGGCCCCAGACAATAGGAGATTTTGGGGCCCCCAGGCATTAGATTATGGGGCCACACAGTATTCACACATACTGTATGCATACATACACACAGAATACACATACACTGAAAGGGTACTGGAGAGGCGGGGCAGCTATAATCTTGGGATTTTTAGACCAAAAGGATGTCGGTGGGGACATTTCAGAGACGGATGTAAAAAAACTGATTTTTACATACTGTCCCTGGTTTTACTGAGGCTGGAAACCTTGATGGGAGCCCTCGGGCAGTGCCCAAGTGCCTGAATGGTCAGTCCGCCCCTGAGCACCACCTAGGTTCCTGGTCACATCACCAGAATAGAAGGGCAAACATGGTCACTTCCTTAGTCAAGTGCTTTTCCTAAGGAAGAGGTTTGGTAAGGACAAATAGTGACCAGTGCTGTCCCTCCACGTTCCCATGAGCTTTCTTCTGAGATTTTAGCTAGGCTGATTTATTGGAGGAAGCTAAAAAGTGTTTACATTTGGTGCTGGAATGCTGGGAAGGACAGGCAAGGTCAAGGCAACCAGATGTTATTGTGGCACATTCTGTACCTCGCAGTCACTAGTGATAAACTGTACGGCAAGTGTTGGTGCCATGGCTGTAGACGGATCTGACCTTGGCGGATGGGGAGACATTTTTCTGTGGATATGTTTAGCATAGCAAAAACACAAAACATTTTATTCTATTTAGAAAAAAGTGATTACAGAGGAAGGGGTCTTCTTTCTCGTGGCCTCCATTCGAGGTCATGTGAAATGTTCAGTTCAAAAGGTGTGTAGTTGGTTGCCATTTTGAGCCGAACCCTTGCCCCCCCCCCCCGTTCGGTTCGCACAAGAACCTTCGAATGGACCGACCGTTAGCGCAAATATTTAGAACCCCATTGACGTCTGACGTCTATGGGACTCGACCGTTTGTGCTAATTTTAAAGCCTAATATGCAAGTTATTGTAGTAAAACGTCTTTAAGAACCCGGGTCTTGCCCCAGGGAACATGTATCAATGGAAAAAGTTTTAACAACGGTCGTTTTTTCTGCAGCAGTGATTTTAATAACGCTTAAATAAAAAAATAAAAAAAATGAAAATTCCTTTAAATATCGTACCTGCTGGGTGTCTATAGTATGCCTGTGAAGTGGCACGTGTTTACAACTGTCCCTGCACAAAATGAGATTACTATAAGAAAAAAGTAATTTAAAACTGCTTGCGGCTTTAATGTAATGTCTGGTCTCTGCAATATGGATGAAAATCATTGAGAAAAATAGCAGACACAGGCAGTACACACACCACATAGCTTTAGGTGCAATCTGCAGAGGACACGGGCAGTACACACTACATAGCTTTAGGTGCAATCTGCAGAGGACACGGGCAGTACACACCAAGTAGCTTTAGGTGCAAACTGCAGAGGACAAAGGCAGTACACACCACGTAGTTTTATGGTGCACACTGCAGAGCACACGGGCAATACACCACGTGAGAATACTGCAGCTAGCACAATCGCCTGCCTGCCAGGAAATTAGGAAGAGCTAATCTAGCTAAACTATACAGTGTATAAGTACAACACCTGGGATGCATATATACCCTCTACACACAAACTTTAACGGACTAGCCTGCCTGCTCTATGTACCTACTAAAAATCTCCCTCTCCCTTTTATAGTGTGGGGCGTGTACTAAACCCCCTGAGCCATAATTGGCCAATGCCACCCAGGCTTTGGCCAATTACGGCTCTCCGTTTTTTTTGCAAGCTGTGATTGGCCAAGCATGCGGGTCATAGTGCATGCTTGGCCAATCATCGGCCAGAAATGCACTGCGATGCCGCAGTGAATTAAGGGCCGTGAAACGCAACTCGAATTTGGCGCGAACGCCCCAAAACATTCGTAATTCGACCAACGATGTTCGAGTCAAACATGAAGCTCATCCCTTGTCAGGAGGCGCCTATGTGTGGGTTCACACTGAATATTAGCCTAGGCTTGTCTGTGTGCTGGTACACGAGCATTAGCTGGATGGGAATGAGCAGTAGCCGCAGAAGAATTTGGATTAGCTGTATGAAAATTGGTATTGGCTGAACTAGCTTCCTGGCATAGGGTTATTTTATTTTTTTCTTGGGGTGTTGATATTACTAATAATCAAAATAATAATAAACACACAAACCTGAAAAAAAGGTAAGTTATTTATTTTGTGTTCGGGTGTTTTGTTTATTGCACTGTTTAGATATAGACTAGTGAGGAGCTACAATATCCTATAGAGGTACTGCAGTCATTTGTGTTGCACACGGTGCCCTCTGCTGTCCAAAATGATAAATGACCTAGAAATTTTTGTTCTCCGTATAGAATTCCAGAATTCATTTTAGGATTTTTATTATTTTTTTAAGGTAAATGTCAATGGTAATTTGGTCATTTTTTATGTAAAAAATGACCAAATTACCATTGACATTTACCTTAAAAAAATAATAAAAATCCTAAAATGAATTCTGGAATTCTACACGGAATTGTTATAAGCCCATTGACCTCTATGTTTTTGAAGGAACGTGTTTTACCGCATTGTGGTGGTAATAATGGTGGCCACACAAAATATTGACACATTGGGCCCAATTTTGACATTTTCACTTAGTGGTGTACTCACTTTTGTTGCCAGCGGTTTAGACATTAATGGCTGTGTGTTGAGTTCTTTTGAGGGGACAGCAAATTTACACTGTTATACAAGCTGTACACTCACTACACAACATTGTAGCAAAGTGTCATTTCTTCAGTGTTGTCGCATGAAAAGATTGATATTTACAAAAATGTGAGGGGTGTACTCACTTTTGTGAGATACTGTATATTGTACATTCACATCACTCCCTTCCATCAAGGAGCTTACAATCTAAGGTCCCTTAGACCTCTTTCACATTGAGGCGTGGAGCCACGGTGATGGTATAGCCGTGCTATTTGTAGAGCGGCTATACCGTCGTATTTACCGCGATACTCGGGCGCTAGCGGTGAGGTTTTAACACCCGCTAGCGGCCGAAAAAGGGTTAATACCGCCCAAGTTGCGGGCGGTATTACCGTGGTATTACCGCGCTTTGCCATTGATTTCAATGGGAAGGCGCAGTATTGGAGCGGTGAACACACCGCTCCTATACCGCAGTAAAGATGTGGCTAGCAGGACTTTTGGAGCGCTCCTGCTAGCGCACCTCTTCAATGTGAAAGCCTTCGGGCTTTCACATTGAACACTACAGGGCAGGTTTTTTTCATGCGGTATAGCAGCGCAGTTTTTAGCGTTGTACCGCATGAAAAACTCCTCAATGTGAAAGGGGCCTTAACCACTTTCCCTCGAAGATTCACCCCCTTCATGACCAGGCCATTTTTTGCAATACGACACTGTTACATGATCGCGCAATTGTCAGTTAAGGTAACGCCATACCCAAATAAAACCCTTTTTTTTCTTTTTTTTTTTTTTCTTTTTGCGCTCTAAACAAAAGATAAATATTTTTTACTTCTGGCTAGAGCTGCACGATTCTAGTTAAATGAGAAACATGATTTTTTTGCTTAGAAGATAGATCACGATTCTCGTGGTGTAACATCATCTTTCACATTTAAAACAAAAAAAATTGGGCAAACTTTACTTTTTTCTTACTTTTTTCTTTTTTTTTTTTTTCAAAAATTGCATTTGAAAGACCGCTGGGCAAATACAGTGCGACATAAAATATTGCAGCAATTGCCATTTTATTCCCTAGGGTCTCTGCTAAAATATATATAATGTTTGGGGGTTCCAAGTAATTTTCTAGAAAAAATATTGATCTCAACTCAAACAAGTGTCAGAAAAAGATTTAGACTGTAAGTGGTTAAACTTCCTGCATTTACACACAGAAGTTTGATCTAAGAAGGAAGAGTTACAATGTTTCATGTTAAATACTTTGCAGACTGCCCAGATACTTTCCTTTTATGCACAGAAGTTTATCCCTTTAAACTTAGTTACAATGTTTCCTGTTAAAAACTTGGCAGATCTTTTCTTTTGACAGCTGAGCAAGCACGATTTTTTTTAACAATTAATTGTGCAGCTCTACCCTCAGCTATAAGGCTGCTTTCACACTGAGGTGCTTTGCAGGTGCTATTGCGCTAAAAAAAGCGCCTGCAATGCGCCCGGAAAGAGCCGCTCCTTTCTATCCGGTGTGAAAGGCCATCACACAGGAGCGTCGCGCTGGCGGGACGCTAAAGTCCTGCCAGCCTCATCTTTGAGGCGCGGTAGGAGTGGTAAAAAATACTGCTCCTATAGCGCCCCTGCCCATTAAAAACAATGGGGTAGTGCTTCCAACCAAGAGGCATTTTTGCGGGCAGTTTTAACCCTTTTTTGGCCGCTAGTGAGGGTTAAAACCACAACGCTATCGGCCAAAAATCGTGGGAAACAAAGCGGTAAAACTCCACTAAAAATAGCGTAATTTTACCGCCAGCGCTTCTGTGGGAAAGTAGCCTATAACATATAACCTTTTACTAAATGTTTTTGGTAAAAAAAAAAAAAACGAAAAATGCCAATAATCGTATAGTGATTGGTTTACATGAACGAAAATGTGGATAGGATACATTGTTGGCTGTCACAGAAGACGATAAACAGGAAACATGTTACATGAGGCTAGTAGAGATCAATGCAATTACCGTAATCCATGAACTGGTGCGCTTTGAGGGCCACACATCATATACCAAAGGGCCGCAAGTTGGGCAACAGGGTTCCAAGGGCTAGTTCGCAGCATAAGGCATGTCCAAGCGAGTGCGTTTTTTCTTTTTTTTCTTTAATTTCTTTCAATAGGATGCTCTATGCACGTGAAATACATAAACAAAAAAAAAAAAAAAAGGCGCTGGCACTATTTTAAAAATTGTGGCGCACCAGACCGCACACCATACGTTTCTGGAGGCCAAAATGCACCCACATTTGCTAGAAATGTGGTGATGCCATTAAGAATTAATGGCACCTGCACACAGCTAACGAAGACGTAGTGTAGGAAGACAAGTGCTTTTGCACCACACCTGGTGTGAACAAGCCCGAACGCTTGGCTCCAGGCAGATATAAAAGCCACACATAATGCAGCACTGTAATCAATATTACATCATTAAGTGTAGTTTATTTTTATACAGCCTCTTCCAGCCCCTGTATAGCAGAGCTCAGACTGGGGGGAGGAGAAGCGGCACAAGGAGTTGATCTGTTGTGCTGCAGTGGACGGGGCATGCGGAAAGGAGAGAGCAGAGTGACAGCGATGAACTTGTCAGTGTGCTGCTTCTCTGTTCGCTGTCTAGTCACAGGCTGGGGAGGAAGAAGGGACAAGTGTCAAGCTTAGTTTACACTTGCAGTGGGGGTAAAGTAAAAACCATGTGGTTGAGCTGCATTTTTACAACCCCCCCCCCACAGCTGCTTTCTCTAAGCTGCAAATGCAGCCATATGGGTGATATACTCATGCCCGCTGTCATGTTTGTTGAGCAGTATCACCTGCTGAACATGACCCGCTCACGTGAATGGGGCCGTGCAGAAACCGTCAGGATACTCCAAAACTGACGACTAGGAGGCAGTGGCAGCTGGTGCACACTTTTTTTTTTTTTTTAGAGGGGGCGCAAACGAATTGAAAAATTCAGAAAAAATGCTGAAACAAAAACATCAATTGCAGCCTCGCTGTGCCCATCATATGCAGCCAACTGTGCCCCATCAATTCCAGTCTCTGTGCCCATAATATGCACCCGCTGTCTGCCCATGCAAAGCATGAATCTATCCATAGTACACCGAGGGGGTGGCTGGAGAGAGTGGGCAGCGCCGTGCACCCCTGTTGGACGCACCGCCACTGTTGGGACAACTTTATAGCTATAGACACGCCTTTTTAGTCTCAACCTGGTCTTACAATGTCCCAGGAGCTGTCTGCCACCCAGCTTCCACAGGTAGTTCCTCAGTGAGGGTGATGAATGATCCTTCTTCAGGACAGTGCCCTCCAGCAAAATCCTTTTAGTAAACCTTCTACAGCCCCTCCGCTCTGCACCTGCTGGGGGCCACCCAGACTACAATTTCTTGTCTCAGTATTGCTGCCCCCCAGGAATACTGGAATCTGCCCTGGAGAAAAAAGGCCTCTCAAAAATGTATCAACTCCCCAGCCATCCAGGGATTGCCTGAGGCCTGATAAATATATTTATAACTGGGTATCTGACTCTCTCCCTGCCCTATAGTCTGGAATCTTCTTCCAGAAGAAGGTAGGAGAAATCAACCACACGGCCTAGGAAATGCTCAACAGACAAAAATAGATCACTGACTACAGTGCGGTCAAGAACTACATTTTCCCAACAGCCTACTGTAAATAGGGGAGGGCACTACTTTAGTGTGTGTGTATATGGTATAATATATAATCTGTATTTTCATTCACTTGACATCACAGGTTCTCTGCACCCTCTTCTTCCTTTAGAGCAGTGGTTCTCAACCTGGGGGACAGGACCCCCTCGGGTCAAATGATGATTTGCCAGGGGTCACCAAATCCTGGGCTGTTCCTGAAGGCCGCACTGTTCTCCCATGAAGGGAGATAAGAGGGGGAGGAACAAAGAAAAAGGGAGAGAGAGGGGAAAAAAAGAGAGCAAGAAAGACAGAGGAAGGTATGTGGGGAAAACACAAGGAATTAGGATAGAGAGAGATGAAAGGGAAAGAAATTTGAACAAAGAGAGTGGTACATCCTAAAATGTACTATAAGGGGTTTTAATACTGTACGAGTGGAAAGCACTCGGAACGCTAAATGTCCATGGGTTAGGGACGCAAATTACTTGTCTTGCCTATGGTGCTTTCAACCCACGATATGAAAATAATTTTACTCTTAGGGGTCCCCACGACTTGGGAAATGTTATTAAGGGGTCATGGCCAGGGGTCAAGTCCTGGGGAAAAAAGTGTGGGAACTGCCACCCAAGATCCACTCCCCCACCAAAAAAAAAAATTATACGCTCATATGCATAATTACTAAACCGCATGTTCTTTCGAAATCCCTCGATAACTCGCGGCAGACCTCCGCAATGTCTCCTGGGAACAATGACAAAAGCTCCCAGGAGACATTGCGGCATCGAGGAAGTGACGGAATACCCGCACACTACCCAATAAATCCATATACAGGAAGCGGCCAGTAACATAAAGGATTACTAAGGTTCGCCTGCCCCTGACAGTGAGTCAAGCTGGGCATCGCCGCTCAGTGAAGGATTGGCTCGGGTGGCTCGGCTGCTTTAGTCCTGCAAAGGGAACTGCGTTCCTGCTGTGAAAAAAGTGCAGGAACTCCGTTCCCACGCGTTCCCGCAGGACTTGAGCCCTGGTCACGGCACTAGAAGGTTGAGAACCACTGCTTTAGAGCAGTGGTCATCAACCCTGTCCTGCAGGGCCCACTAACAGGTCAGGTTTTATGTATTACCTTGGGGAAATGCAGTCTAGAATACTGCAGTCACTGAGGAGCAAATGATATCAGCTGTGATGTATTTCTGTTATCTTGCAAACCTGGCCTGTTAGTGGGCCCTGCAGGACAGGGTTGATGACCACTGCTTTAGAGGATTGAAAATGCAAAGAGGAGTATTGTAAATGCAGAGAGCGGCATTGCATACTGATGTAGTGCCACTTTCTGCAGAATTCTCCAATGAGCCCAAGTTGAGGGGTGGAGCCTTGACACCCTGAGCGCACAGGAAGTGGGATGAATGATTTGATTCTGGCCATCATTCATCCTGTAAGGCAGCTCATATGTTATGCATTTTTTTTTCCAGTCAACCAGCAGATTGAATGAAAGAAAATACATTGATTCCCCCACCCACACACTCAAGGAGGATGGGTGAATCGACCTGTGTACAAACCAGCCTTGCCCATACATGAATCGAAATTCAGCCAGTCCCTGCTGAACTGGCCGAATTTCGATCCATGTATGACTGGCTTAAGAGAAGTGGGGTGTCTGTAGGGATCAGGCCAGGGAAGAGTATAGCAGTATTGCTTTTATCATCTTAAAAATCTGCTGGGGAGCCTTATAGGTGTTTTATGGTTCATTATAGAACTGGTGGCCTATGTAAACGATCCAATTAAAATCAAATCGAAAAACCCTCACATTACAAAGTTATTGGTCCAATCAGATTGTAATATTTGGTCATGCTGGCTGCCCTTTACACAATGTATAAACAGATTTCCTCAAGCTCTCTTTGTGATCCTGTAAAACCCAATAACCGAATTACAGTTCTAATACTCTATTGTTCCATGCAGCCATGAAGAACGCAATTCCCCGGGGTACTCCGCCCCAAGCTACGAGGAAGTGATGAGACTGGAATATGAACCTCGACAAACTGCAGACGCTGACAGAGACCAGAGAATGAGCATTACCCTTCCATCCTACGAGTCCCTGAACGAACTGGACGATTCAATGCCAACTAGGCCCAACGCCGCAAAACCAGAAAGGACAAATTCACGATCAGGGAAAGAGAAAAAACCCTTAAACATTCGGAGGATCAAATCGGACAAACTTCACCTGAAGGAATTCAGACTTAACTTGGCCGGTCGTAGCAACCTGGCCGAAACACAGAAGATCGAACCCATAACGCCACCGCCGCAATATGACGATAAACAGATCGGGGATCACCAGCCGATCTAGACTTTTTCTTGTTGCTGTGAAAAGGAATAGTTTGTAGTTTTATCCTTTTTGAGACTATTTTTATACTGATATTTTTTTTTTTGTGATAGACCATTTCTTTTCTTTTTTTTCTAATTAAGCATTGCCTAAATCATGTATTCTAGGTTGTGACTGACAGGGCCGCTCGCTGACAATACCGCTGTAGGTTTAGTCAATTTCCCTCTATTTCTATATTTAATATGATATATGACTGAATATTAGAGAATCCCAGGTACAAGTGATCCATCGTGAGGTAATTTTTTATTTATTTTTCTGGGGACTTCTGGAGCCATTACTTTATACAGGAACATTACTTAATACAGGAACCATTACCTCATACAGGAGCCATTACTTCGCACAGGCCCGACAAGAAAATGTCGATTACTTGACCTGAACAGAGTTAACCAAGTTATGATGTCTTAGTTTGCAGCCTTTCAGCCATTTCCTGGCAAACTGGCCACTCCCAGTTCCATTTTCTCATGAATTTTACCTCAGAAAATACAATGGCTCCTCGGCTGTCTGTCACACCTCAGGGCAGTCAATTTGGGTATCATTTAGAGACAGAAACGTTCATGAGACGGCTCATTAAAACCCACTTGCTCTCTGTAACATATGCATGCTGGTGTGCGTTTTATAGTTACAGTGCATCACACTGTAATTATTTTTGTTCAGTTTTTTTTTTTTTTTAAAGGTTGGTTCACCTTTGCCAAAAAACTGCCGATAAGGGGAGTCTGTAGATAAAAACAAGCTGTGTAGCTCTGACTAATTTTGAACAATGCCTTTGCTATAAGTGTGTGCCATTTACATACCTCATGAAGCCTGCCTGGAAAACTTCTAGTACGTTGCTAAGGATGTTTCTAAGACATTCCCAGCTGTTACAGTTCAACATCACAGAAGTAAGCGCTGAAATGCCAAGCTCACGGGTACTGCATCATGGGAGAGAGCGCGCATGTGAGGGAGTTTGATACAGAGAAAAGCTCACTCGTGTGATGATGGAGATTAACATTACAGCTGGACATATCTTGGCAATGTCCTAGGAGTTTTCCAGTCAGGCTTCATGAGGTACGTAAATGGCCTACACCTATAGCAAGGGTATTTATTCAACTGTAGTCAAAGCTGCACATTTTTTTTTTTTTTTTTTTTTATTTACAGGCGACATTTTTTTGGTAAAGGTGAACTATGCCTTTAACTTTATTGGAAGTGTAAAGTAAAAAGTCTATGTACCACAGCACGTTGCAACGACATGCTTTGCGCTGCTGTTGTATTGCATTTTTATACAGCGCAGCGTTGTGGCGTAAACGGGGCCCAGAGAAACCGCTTTGGCGTTGATCTGTGATGCTGGAATGATATGGTGTGAAGGAGTCCCTATCCTATCAGATTCCATGGCTCATTCACACGGGCGCAGATGGCGGTAAAAAAAAGGAGCACATTTTTGCTCCCGGGACTGACAGCTGTTTGCATACAGCTGCCTGTACAAATCGATGACAGGCCGCGGCTGTACGCTGGTAGCCGCACTTGCAAGTGTTTACGTGCGCCCCAGGATGCAAGCGGCATGCGTCCAGAGCTGCTCATTATTCTCTGTATGCAAACAAATGCTAAGATAAGCGGTTACCAGCATACAGCTACAGCCTGTCATTGATTTGTACCGGCGGCTGTATACAAACATTGCCATTCCTGGGTTCAGAGAGATGCTAATTTATTACAGCGTGTGAATGAGCACCATCATGGCCAGCATGCCCCCCCCCCCCCCTCAACATGATTTAGGCACCATTCACACAGAAGGTGTTTAGTGCGTCCAGCCGCGATCACCGCAGGCTGGAAGAACAGACGCAAGTAGCTGAGGTCGCAGACAGCCTATCATTGCAGTGTATGGGCTCGGCGGCCGCAGCTGTGAGTTCCATGTCAATTAGTAGATTCCTGCCGCTGTGTGGGTAAACGCCCATGCGGATGGTGCCCTAGAGCCTCATGTACTAAATACGATTGGTCTTTATCCATTCCCCCCCCTTCTTTCTCATTTCCCCTGAGCATTCTTGGCTCAGGTGGTGTTTAAAGGCAACAGAATCCAAAATTCTCACTGCAAATGCAATCAATATTTTTGACCAACCCTTTAGCTGTGTTATACGCAAAAGCTGTTCAGGCTTTCGAGAAGAACTCAAACTATGAAAATGTATTATTATTTGGGTAAAATTGAGAAGGGTTGTGTTTTTTTTTTTTTTTTTTTTTTTTTTTTTTTATGCCTACTTTTTTGTTTTTGTTTTTATTCACTTCCTGTTTTGTTAGCAATACAGGAAGTGAGGAGAATTTCTCTAAGGGAGATGTGCACAGGAATAAAACTACATTTATTTTTTTCTTTTCTCTCTCTCGTTTGAGAAGACGGCTCTGCTTTAAATGATTGCCAGCTGCGGGTGTTATACCCGCAGCTGGCAATTAGTAGAGTGGGAAGGGTTTTCTTTACTGTCTGTGCTCTCATTGAGGATTTTTCCTTCCTGCTGTGTTTTCAGAACAGGAAGTGAGGGGAAATCTCTGAGGGGGACACAAGACGGTAATAAAAACCTGACAAAGGTTCTGATCTTCCTGTTTGATGAAATTCTTTTGATCTTGCACATCTTGCCTATATATGTGATCTCGAATGATTTCTGAATGTTCTGTTATTTCCCTCTGTCTGTATCACTCGCTATTTGTTTGCTTTTGTATAAGCATTGTAAGATTACTTGTCAGAAAATTCAAATATTACATTTATTGAACCCAACAGGAAAATGATGCGTGCTCACTGGTAATGGGCTATGAGTGTTTGCTGTGGATCATTGTAGAAATGATTTATCTCTAATGTGAATGCAGAACAGAACATATCTAAGAGAACCAGTCACCTTACCCATTCAGGAAAGTGAAAGGTGTCTTTTTAGTGTAGAGAACCCTCCGAACCTCCTGATACTCACCTCGACGCTCCATCCTCTGTCACCGCTGGTGGGAGCAGTGACTCCCCTGGTCATATTGGTGCTTGGGTCTAACAATCGACTGCCTGCTAGAACAAACGCTGTCACATGAAAGGAGGTTGCATTGTCCCCCCATACCTGGTATTCTCGCTGGCTGCGATGTTGGAAGGGGGGTCAAGGCAGAGCGGGCAAGGTGGGTATTGGAAGGGTTCGGTTGGGGCGCTCTTTACATGCCCTGAATGCATCGGGTGACCATCTCTCTTTGGGGCCGGGTTCACATATGTGTGAATTGGATGTTTTTTGAAAATATTACATTTAATGGGTTTTACTTCCACTTTAAGTTTAGTGGAAACAAAATCTCAGTCATAACATGTCATCTGTGTCATGTGTCCCTTGTGCTGCTTTATAAATCATCCCCTCCAACTCCACCCCCCTTTCTGTAACCTTGTGGTGCAGTGGGGCTTAATAGAGTTTAGGGACCTGTCATATGCACTCATCAACCATGTTGACTACTCCGGCCTCCACCAATGAAACGCTCTCTATAAATGGAGGCTGGGTAGATGGATGAAAGGCCTGCCTCCTCCTTTTAATCCTTTTTCATTCATAAACTTTCATTCATAAACTCTTTAGTACAGGTTCTATGAAAGGAGGAGGGGGTGGAGAGGCGCTGGCATAGTTGGCACTCTTGATGAGTGCATATGACAGGCTCTAAGGCCCCATTCACATCTAAGCATAGCGTTTTTTGCAAGTTTTTCATGCATTTTTTTGTTTTTCTCTCAGTGTGTATTTTGTATTGACAATTAATGGCATCACAAGCACAACTCGCATTTGTAAGGCCTTTCCATAACACACATTTCTGTGTGTTTTGACGTGGATTCATGAAACACATAAATGTGAATGCAGCCTTATACCCCCCCACGGCATTGGAGGATTGTGGAGGGGTACAGGGGGCATTGTAGGATGAAAGACCTCAACCACAGCAGGAGCCAGAAGCACAAGGGACACATCACACCGACAGTAGGTCATGTACCTTATGCTGATTTTATTTCTTACTAAACTTCGACTTGAAAGGCTTGTATTGGTTGGATCCATAAGAGAAGTTTCTGAGATCATTCAAATATCACTGATGGGTGCAGTTGGCCACCAACTCATGTGAATTTTGATCTGCTTTGGCCCAGGTTCACACTGGGCTGCGGGAGTGAAGCCGTGTGAGTTCAGCTGAACTGAACGATTTTATTCCCACCTGTTAGCCCTGATTTCGGCTACTATTACAGTGACATCTGTGCAGATGTCCATGTAAATCGCAGGCCGAAATCGCAAAAAGTAGTAAAGAAACTTCTTTTTGAAATTGGTGCGGCGTCGTACCGATTAGGACGGTGCCGTTGCTGGCAAATGCCGCCGTTTTGACATGTCAAAACGCACCAGTGTGAACCAGAGCTCAAGCAGCTTTTACATTTCTATAGACTTGTATGGAAATGCAAAACGCATCTGATGCAAATAAATCCCAGACGCAGGCCCTTGTGCTAAATCCACTGTATGATCCATCCGTTCAACACAACTAGTGTGCACTGTACTCGGGTCACAGTACAATGATTTACGTCTCTATAATGATTCACTGTAAGCAAGCAAGAAGTCATTGTAGTTCACTGTACAGCGTGCATGCATGTGTAGGTTTCTATAGGCACCAAAAGCAATTCAGACATGTTTGCTTATGAGACTTCTTTGCGGTCTAATGACCTTTATAAAGCAACCAGTCCCACTTGTCTCATTTCCTGCAGTAAAAACATTTTATTGTTCATGTAGAACGAAATCCCATTCTTTTCTATGTGGCTGGTTCACATCTATGGGATGCATTTTAAAGGGAATCTGTAAATGGCCGTCCAACCCCTACACTAAGCTATGGATGGGCTCCAAGTCAATCAGATGTGGAGGCCTAAACGCAACCAGGGGCGGACTGACCATTGGGACTCTCAGGCACAGCCCGAGGGCCCCATCAGGATTGCCAGGCTCAATAAAACCAGGGACAGTATGTAAAATCTTTTTTTTTTTTTCATCTGTCCCTGATATGTCCGAAACCGACATGCTTTTGATGTGAAATGCCTGAGATTTTAGCTGCCCTGCCTCTGCACTGCCTCCTGGCATGGTGGCCATCTATAAGCCCGGGGGGCCCATAATCTTCTATTGCCCGGGGGCCCCATGAGTTGTCAGTCCACCCCTGAACTTAACTCGCACATAAAATACCCTCATACCCTCACACCCCCCCCTCCATAGATAGCAAGGACTACATCCTGTAGGTTACAGGGCATAGAAGGGCTGTGGATGATGATATCTGGATGGCACACCGTGGGACATTTTATACAATTAGAAGATGCTGAAACCAAGAATGTGTACCATTTCTTCACAGATTTGTTAGATAGAGATATTTTTATATATATATATATATATATATATATATATATATATATATATATATATATATATATATATATATATCTCCAGTACGCAGCTGGGTAAATTTGTAAAAAATGTCCTCATGTGTTAAACATCAAATTTAGGAGTATTTGCTGGGCAAAAAAATAAAAGTTACTAGGTATGGTTCACTTTGCTGCTGTTTGCTTAAGTCACCACTAGAGGGCACCAATGCCGTTCTTGTTGTACAATGCCCTGAAACAACCTGCAGCCCTTATTCACAATGTACAGGTATTGTCACAATGTGTTTTGTACATCACTTATGCACTATTATTACTTCTAATAACTGTTTCAGGCAACAGCAGCAATTTAGAAGGTACAAACAAACAGAAGTGCCTGTTAATGCTAACTTGTACTGACAAATTATGCACATTGTCGTTTGCAGGTTTCTCCTTTTTGAAAATTGCCGGTTGCTAGGCTGGTAAGCTGATCCACGGGCTTTAATAATTGTGAAGTCACCAGCCCAGAACAATTGGGGTAGATCAGAGATTCTAACTTTAGTCTGACTTCAATCACTGCAATGCATGGTTCTAGTTCAGTGATTTGGAGTGTATTGAACTCGGACAGCCAGGCAACTAGCATTTTCATAATCTGGTCCGTAATGGCAAGCCACTATTTTTTTAAAGCACAGTTTTTCTTTAAGAAATGGCTGTATTTGAAATGGTGACTTTCTAATGTTATGTGCTTTAGAGGAAAACTTCAGTCAAAGGGGTTGATTTAGTAAAGGCAAATGGCAGTTTCTCCAGAACTTGGTAAATGAGGTAAAGCTTCACTTTGTAACGAATACCCAATCATGGGCAAGGAAAATAAAAAACAACTTTTTTGCTTGCACATGATTGGATGATGGAAGTCGGCAAAGCTTCTGCTCATTTACTAAGCTCTGGCGTTACTGCCCTTGCAAAGTGCACAATTTATTTGCCTTTAGTAAATCAGCCCCAACGTGTTGTTCTCCTCACTAAAGTAAAAAAAAAGGCTGCTTTACTGTGCGGAGATGGAAAAACCTGTGCTCTGGCCAAAGTGTCTTCTGTCTACTTATTGAAGCTGGCAACCAGGTATCGTCAGTGAGAATAAATCCTACATAGTGATATACAGCACAGAGCTCTAGCGCATTTCGGCAAAAAAGGTTTGAGAAATGCAGCTTAGCCGAAACGTGTTGGCGCTCTGTACTGTAACTTGCTTTGTATTCCATAAAGAATTAATTCTCGCGTATTATACCTGGTTGCCGGGTTCACTTTTCTGCAGTTCCTCGTCTCGCTGCTTTCATTATTCTTGTTTGTGATGGTAGAGGAGGATTTCCTGCAGGGGAATTAGGAGGATATTGGTGGAGGAACGTGACCATTCTATTATACATTGCATGTTCCCATTACAGAGATACCTCCCATACCCCCAGCACAGACATGGCAGACTAAGAACTTGGCATTTTAGCTGAGCTGTCATTGTCACCGCCTGAATTCTCTATATTGTCCTATGGAGAAATCAAGAGAGCAACCTGCAGTCCTCCAGCGGTTGTAAAACTAGATATCCCATGAAGCATTGCAAGACTGACACGAGTGTGCAACTACATGTCCCATGAAGCATTGCAAGACTGACACGAGTGTGGAACTACATGTCCCATGAAGCATTGCAAGACTGACACGAGTGTGGAACTACATGTCCCATGAAGCATTGCAAGAGTGACAGTTAACAGGCCTTTCAGAGGCATGATGGGACTTGTAGTGCATTGGAATTGGAACATTGACTGATACAAGTGAGGAACTACATATCCCATGATGCATTGCAAAACTGACAGTTAACAGTCAGGACTTGCAGAGGCATAATGGGACTTGTAGTGCTGCAACAGCTGCATGTTGCCGACCCCTGCTCTACTAGAATCTCCTAAAGTACTATATGCAGAACTTGCATAGGCTGGTGACAACAGCAACTGTGGTCAAGAGGCTGAGCTTAGCCTGTCGCAGGTGGACTGGGGGAGAGATCTCCTAGCAGCAGGGGCGGACTGACCATTGAGGCTCTCGGGCACTGCCCGAGAGCCCCATGCCACTAGGGGGCCCCATCAGGGTTGCCAGGCTCAATAAAACCAGGGACAGTATGTAAAATTCTGTGTTTTTTTTTTTTTTTTTTTTTTTTTACATCTGTCCCTGATATGTCCGAAACCGACATACTTTTGATGTGAAAATCCTGAGATTTTAGCTGCCCCGCCTCTGCACTGCCTCCTGGCGTGGTGGCCATCTGTAAACCCGGGGGGCCCCCATAATCTTCTATTGCCCGGGGGCCCCATGAGTTGTCAGTCCGCCCCTGCCTGGCAGTAAAGACCAGCTAGAGCTGAGATCAAAGCTAGCTTTTCAGCCAATCTGCTGTGGTCACCTGCTCTGTGTTCCACAAAGATTCCACTAGAGGGTGCAGTGTTTATTACACTCCCTCCAGTGCATCCATTAGAATAATAGGTTTGCATGTGTCGGTGTCAGTTATGGCCGGAGATTGAACCTCACCACACTCAGGGAAGGGCTGGGCCGGGCGGCAGGGTGGCAATTGCCTCCCAAGCCGCTATAACTTATGTTCAAAATGGTCAGCAGCCTCTGCCCTTTACCATCTTTTTTTATTCTGCACTAGGAAGTCGGGCCGGGGGCACAGCCACAGCGGCTCGCCATTTGCTGTTGCATTCTGGGAGTTGTAGTCCACGCTCAAGCTCCTGGTGGGTAGAAAACGGCAGCGCAGAGGAAACTACAACTCCCTGGGACCAGATGGTGAGCTCATTCGATGGTTCAATGGGCCACTTGACTGGACTTTCCCCCCAGGCCTAAGGCTGCCAGCCCTCCCCTGACCACACTTCACCTCAAACTGACTAATTGTGCTTCGGTTTGTATGGAGTCGTTTTTTAAATTATTATTTTTTTTTTCTTCGAAGGTAAGAGTGTTTATTGGATCCCATCAGATTTCATATTTAAATTAGAAGCCCAGCTGATTATCACAGAAGTCTCATATGGTTGACTCTTCTATTTGTTGGATTGTAATGTAATTTTAATTCATATCACTGTCTGCTTTGGTTTAATTTCAAGACAAATATGTAATAATTTCACTTCTGGTTTTGTTAATAAATTATGACATTAAATTGTGAGTATCAATTTAAATTTATTGATCAATTGGGCTCCTTTCACACTTGTATGACTCCAATGTTACGCCGACTTTGGAGTGCGACTTGGCTACGACTTTGGCTTTGACCAGTATGGACAACTATTGTATAACATTCAGGTAGGACTTTCATGCAAATTCTGAAGGTTAATATTGAAGTCTATGGCCCTCAAGTTGCATGAAAGTCGGACCAAAGTAGCGCATGAACTACTTTGAATTCGCTGTAACTTTAAGTCGCACACATACATGGGAATCCGCTCCATAGGGCAAGGGGGGGCAATTGCCCCCCCCCTTGAATCGAGAAGGTGTTGTAGAGTGAAAACACCCCTCTGCAACTGAAGCAGTGACAGCGCAGCGGTGACAGGCAGGTTTAGAACAGGGAGAGAGAGGCGAGCTGCTGGCCATGGCATTGCAAGGGGGGGGGGGGGACAGGGGTGGTCTGGTGCGGAGTGACCAACCATCCCCTTCTCTCGTGGCCGCGGGCTTTCTGAGCAGTCCCGGGACGGATGTCACTCAGGCACAGAGAGCAGAGTGAAGCTGCCTCCCCCTCCAGTGTTTGTGTACCCAGGGGGAAGGGAACCTGCTGTGCCTGTGCTGTGCTGAGGTACTGAATGGGATGGGGGAGGGGGGACCGTCTGTGCTGAAGGGTGGGTTTGTGCTGAATGGGGGTCCACCTGTGCTGAAGGGGGGGGCTGTGCTGAATGGAGGGGTATGTGCTGAAGGAGGGGTCCATTTGTGCTGAATAGAGGGGTCTGTGCGGAATGGGGAGGTCTGTGCTGAAGGGGGGTCCATCTGTTCTGAAGGAGGGTCCACATGTGCTGAAGGGGGGTCTGTACATTCTCTAGGCTATATTTATATGGGCATGGAGTGAAGCTGAATTATCCCAAGAGCTTTTTCACACTGCCAGCTGGCCGCGTTACCGGTAAAGCGCCGCTAAAAAGCGTCACTTTACCATAGTTTTAGGTGCGCTATTTGGCCGCTAGCGGGGCGCTTTTAACCCCTGCTAGTGTTTGAAGAAAGGGTTAAATGAGACTGTGTATCGCCGCTGCCAAAGCGCCCCCCCCCCCCCTGAAAAAATTTGAGCGGACGCCCATGCACACATATGAATGGTCATCATTGGAAAACATGGGGAACGACTTGTCATGTGACTTTGATGTCCAAAGTTGCTTGATAAGTCTCGCAGGTCTCAATGGAGCCTTTGCAGCAAAAGTGCGGACCTCCTTCAACCATCTGCCTGGCTGTCATGCTGATCCTTTGGCTTAAGCACTTTCCGAGTCACTAACCTGAAACGGGTATGGAGGTCAGGATGGGTTGATGTCCTGATCTGCAGACTTGTTCTGGTCAGAGCCTCAAAGTATTGAAGGGTGAAGATTAGCATGAGAGCCAGACAACTAGAATTATTTTTCTTTTATGGCATTTGTATTGAACTTACTATAGAGCAGGGATGTATCTTGGCCTAGGCCTAGGGCGGCACTTTGCGGGGGGCGGCACGGGCACCAAAGCCGCCCCCCGCACGAAAAAAAAAGACCCCCCGATTCGTCCTTTTATTTAATCGGCTCCTGCGGCCGACTTCCGGCTCCCTCATAAATTTTGCCCCCGGCGCGGCGGCCTGTAGCGTGGCACTTGCGCTAGCAACATACATGGGGCGTACTTGGCCAGGGGGAGGGAGCGACTGACGCCCTTATTAAACTTCCGGTGATTGGCCAGACCGAGTGCATGTCATACCAGAGGCGGAGGCTACGGGGAGGGTACAGCGGTAGGGCCAATTTGCTGTCCTTTTAGGCTTTATGGGTCCAGTTAGGAGCAGAAATTGCCCCAGCATCAAGCCCCTATCATTGGTATCAACAGGAAGAATAGGGTGAATGGTCCCCCAGCATCAGCCCCCCCCCCGTCATTGCTTTTAATGGGAAGAATAGTGCCCCATTGTTGGTATCAACAGGAAGAATAGAGTGCCCCATCATTGGTGTTGGTTGGAGGAATAGTGTCCCATCATTGGCATCAGTGGGAGGAATAGTGCCCCATTGTCAGTATCAACAGGAAGTATAGTGCCCCATTGATGGTGTCAGAAGGGTGAATGGTCCCCCAGCATCAGCCCCCTGTCATTGCTTTTAATGGGAAGAATAGTGCTCCATTGTTGGTATCAACAGGAAGAATAGAGTGCCCCATCATTGGTGTCGATGGTAGGAATAGCGCTCCATCATTGGTGTCGATGGTAGGAATAGCGCCCCATCATTGGTGTCGATGGTAGGAATAGCGCCCCATCATTGGTGTCGATGGGTGGAATAGCGCCCCATCATTGGTGTCGATGGGTGGAATAGCGCCCCATCATTGGTGTCGATGGGTGGAATAGCGCCCCATCATTGGTGTCGATGGGTGGAATAGCGCCCCATCATTGGTGTCGATAGAAGGAATAGCGCCCCATTGTTGGTATCAACAGGAAGGAAAAAAAATAACAATTTTACTTTCTGCTATATAGAACACATCCAATAAAGACATGTAAAAAATCAAATTTCTTCATCAATTTAGGCCATCTGCTACATGCTTTTGGTAAAAAAAAAAAAATCTCAATAAACGTATATTGCTTGGTTTGTGCAAAAGTTAGAGCGTCTACAAAATAGGGGATATTTTTTTATTTTACTAGTAATGGCGGTGATCAGTGACCTATAGAGGGACAGCGACATTGTGGCAGACAAATTGGACACCAAGTGAAACTTTTGGGGAACCAGGGACACCAATACAGTGATCAGTGCTAAAATAAAAATGCATAGTCACTGTACTAATGACACTGGCTGGGAAAGGGTTAACATCAGGAATGATCAAAGGGTTAAATGTGTTCCTAGGAAGTGCTTGCTAACACTGTGTGTGTGTGTGTGTGTGTGTGTGGGGGGGGGGGGGGGGGGGTGTTTAACCGTGGGAAGACAGAGATCCGTGTTCCTGCTTGGCAGAAACACCGGATCTCTGTCTTCCGTACTAACAGAATGGTGCTCTGCCTTGTTTACATCGACCGCTGATCGATGGACATCGCTTGTTGGCTCCCGTTGTGATTTGACCCAATGTCCGCTGGGATACGCCGATCGTTCCTGACAGAGGCAAAACGGCGGTCTGCCAATGTAAACAAGGCAGATCGCCATTCTGTTAGTAAGGAAGGCAGAGATCCTGCGTTTCTGTGAAGCAAAGCATTGTGACCATCATAGCATGTGTACACCTCCAGCTGCTATATATATATATATATATATATATATATATATATATATATATATATATATATATATATATATATATATATATATATATATAAAATTATATTATTATTATTATTATACAGGATTTATATAGCGCCAACAGTTTACGCAGCACTTTACAATATAAAGGGAGACAAAACAGTTACAATAAAATACAAGAGGATTAAGAGGGCCCTGCTCGGAAGAGCTTACAATCTAATAATAATATATATATATATATATATATATATATATATATATATATACATACATACACTCTGTATGTGTATATAAGTAAGGCCGTACATGAGAAATGTATGGGACATCACTGCTGACCTCTACTTCTGATCATGCTGTTTTGCTGACTCTGGTACTATTCTATTGGTATATCAATATCACAGCAAACATTAGAGGCTCCAGGGATTGGTGACAACCATACAGAGAAGTAGTATTTTCAGAATGGGGGTCAGCAATGGCAGGCTCCATATTCCTGTCAGTACATGTTTCTTATTAGATACATCTAGTGTAATGATTTCTTCCTGGTATGAGGAAATAATGAGCAGACTATATGGCGAGGCCATGTCTTTACTCTGGAGGTCACATCTCTGGAGGGGGGGGGGGGGGGAGGGGCACACCAGGAGGAGACATATACAATGCTGTCCAGTAGTAGTGGTGATGATGCTGGGATCTCATTCATAGTGAGATCCAACTAGTGGGAATACTGCATGCTCATTACATTAATATGTGTTCTATGTAATAATATACTAATGTACTACAATATATACAGTAACAAAAATTGGTGATATTAGTGATGGTGATGGCAGTGAAGTTGTAACCTCAGTAATGTAATTTTATAGATCAGTGTATCAATGGAGCAATAATGATCAGTACTTATCTGTAGTAGTTTTTGGTATTGATTAGTAGTTGATTGTAGTGGTAGTAATGATGGTGTGGTCTATATGTAGTAATGATGATGGTGGTATGGTCTATATGTAGTACTGATGGTGTGGTCTATGTAGTAATGATGGTGTGGTCTATGTAGTAATGATGGTGTGGTCTATGTAGTAATGATGGTGTGGTCTATATGTAGTAATGATGATGGTGGTGGTATGGTCTATATGTAGTAATGATGATGGTGTGGTCTGTAGTAATGATGATGGTGGTGGTATGGTCTATGTAGTAATGATGATGTGGTCTTATAGTAGCAGTGATGATGTAATACTAATGATAGTGTGATCTATGTAGTAGAGTCAGTGATGCTGATGATGTGATCTCTGTGGTAGTGATGATAATTTTGCTCTGTGTAGTAGTCGGTGATCTGTGTAGTGATGATGATGATGATAGTGTGGTCTATGTAGTAAAAAGATGACTATCTGGTCTCATGTATTAGTGTTGGTGATCTACTCTCTGTAGCACTAGTAATGATGATGCTCTCTGTAATAGTCAGTGATGCTGCAAACCCTGTAGTAGTAATAGTAATGATGATGAGGATGTGGTCCCTGAAGTAGTGATGATGGTTTGCTCGGTGTAGTACTCGGTAATGATGGTACTCGCAGTGATGCTCTCAGTAGTAGTCAATGATGGTGATGTGGTCCCTGTAGTAGTATAGTGATGGTGAGGCCCCGGTGGTAGTATTTGACGGTGCTGCTGATGCTCTGTGTAGTAGTGTTGATGCTCTGTGTAGTAGTGTTGATGCTCTGTGTGGTAGTGTTGATGATGATGCTCTGTGTAGTAGTGTTGATGATGATGCTCTGTGTAGTAGTGTTGATGATGATGCTCTGTGTAGTAGTGTTGATGCTCTGTGTAGTAGTGTTGATGCTCTGTGTAGTAGTGTTGATGATGATGGTGATGATGATGCTCTGTGTAGTAGTACCGGTGATGATGATGCTCTATGTAGTAGTGTTGATGCTCTATGTAGTAGTGTTGATGGTGATGCTCTGTGTACCGGCAATGATGATGATGTGGTCTCAGCATCCCCCCTCCTCTCCCCCTCCTCTCCGGGTCCGGCCCCCGGCTCTGCTCCAATCACGGCTCTCCTTACATCTGGCCGGAGCCGGTGCGGTCACATGACGGGTGCCGGGGATGTGAGCGCGACAGGTGTCAGCCGGGGGACGGAGACGATGGCGGGGGACGAGCTGGCATCCAGGCTGAACCGGCGGCTGCGGATGGGGGACCCGGAGGACGGAGAGAGGGAGCAGCCCAGTATGAGGGTCTTCAATCCCTACACCGAGTTCAAGGAGTTCAGCAGGAAGCAGATCAAAGACATGGAGGAGATGTTTAGACAGTGAGTGCCCCCAGTCCCCGACACCATCCCTGTACCCGACACCATCCCTGGACCCGACACTGCACCCCGACACCATCCCTGGACCCGACACTGCACCCCGACACCATCCCTGGACCCGACACTGCACCCCGACACCATCCCTGGACCCGACACTGCACCCCGACACCATCCCTGGACCCGACACTGCACCCCGACACCATCCCTGGACCCGACACTGCACCCCGACACCATCCCTGGACCCGACACTGCACCCCGACACCATCCCTGGACCCGACACTGCACCCCGACACCATCCCTGGACCTGACACTGCACCCAAACACCATCCCTATCATCATACCTGGCAATTCCAGCTTGACACCTTCCCTGTATCCATCCTCTTCATCTTTTCATCCCTCCATATACCCATCTTATACATCTCTGCATCCTTCATATACCCATCCTCTGCATCTCTCCATCCCTTCATATACCCATCTTCTACAGCTCTCTATCCATCCATACCCATCCTCTGCATCTCTCCATACTCATCCTCTACATCTCTCCATCCATCCATACCCATCCTCTGCATCTCTCCATCCTTCTATACCCAACCTCTACATCTCTCCATCCTTCTATACCCATCCTCTGCATCTCTCCATACTCATCCTCTACATCTCTCCATCCATCCATACCCATCCTCTGCATCTCTCCATCCTTCTATACCCATCCTCTACATCTCTCCATCCTTTTATACCCATCCTCTGCATCTCTCCATCCCTTTCATATACCCATCTTCTACAGCTCTCCATCCATCCATACCCATCCTCTGCATCTCTCCATACTCATCCTCTACATCTCTCCATCCTTCTATACCCATCCTCTACATCTCTCCATCCATCCATACCCATCCTCTGCATCTCTCCATACTCATCCTCTACATCTCTCCATCCATCCATACCCATCCTCTGCATCTCTCCATACTCATCCTCTACATCTCTCCATCCATCCATACCCATCCTCTGCATCTCTCCATCCTTCTATACCCAACCTCTACATCTCTCCATCCTTCTATACCCATCCTCTGCATCTCTCCATCCTTCTAAACCCATCTTCTACATCTCTTCATCCTTCTATACCCATCCTCTGCATCTCTCCATCCCTTTCATATACCCATCTTCTACAGCTCTCCATCCATCCATACCCATCCTCTGCATCTCTCCATACTCATCCTCTACATCTTTCCATCCTTCTATACCCATCCTCTACATCCTTCTATACCCATCCTCTACATCTCTCCATCCTTCTATACCCATCCTCTGCATCTCTCCATCCCTTTCATATACCCATCTTCTACAGCTCTCCATCCATCCATACCCATCCTCTGCATCTCTCCATACTCATCCTCTACATCTCTCCATCCTTCTATACCCATCCTCTACATCCTTCTATACCCATCCTCTACATCTCTCCATCCTTCTATACCCATCCTCTGCATCTCTCCATCCCTTCATATACCCATCTTCTACAGCTCTCCATCCATCCATACCCATCCTCTGCATCTCTCCATACTCATCCTCTACATCTCTCTGTCCTTCTATACCTATCCTCTACATCCCTCCATACCTATCTTCTACATCTCTCCATCACCATCCTCTACATCTCCCTATCCCTCCATGCCAATCCTCTACACCTCTCCATCCTTCTATACCCATCCTCTACATCTCTCCATCCTTCTATACCCATCCTCTACATCTCTCCATCCTTCTATACCCATCCTCTCCATCCCTCCATACCCTTCCTCTCCATCCCTCCATCACCATCCTCTACATCTCCCCATCCCTCCATACCAATCCTCTACATCTCTCCATCCTTCTATACCCATCATCTACATCCCTCCATACCCATCCTCTACATCTCTCCATCCCTCCATACCCTTCCTCTACATCCCCATCCTCTACATCTCCCCATCCCTCGAAACCAATCTTCTACATCTCTCCCTACTTCTATACCCATCCTCTACATCTCTCCATCCTCTACTTATACCCATCCTTCTATACCCATCCTCTACGTCTCTCCATCCTTCTATACCCATCCTTTACGTCCCTCCATACCCATCCTCTTCATCTTTCCATCCCTCCATACCCTTCCTCTACATCTCTCCATCCCCATCCTCTACGTCTTCCCATCCCTCCATACCAATCTTCTACATCTCTCCCTACTTCTATACCCATCCTCTACTTATGCCCATCCTCTACGTCTCTCCATCCTTCTATACCCATCCTCTACATCCCTCCATACCCATCCTCTTCATCTTTCCATCCCTCCATACCCATCCTATACATCTCTCCATCCCTCCATACCCATCCTCTACATCTCTCCATCCTCCTATATACCCATCCTCTACACTGTTTCAACCCCATCTTCTACATCTCTCCATCCTTCTATACCCATCATCTACCTCACTCGATTCCTGTCTACTTTTGTATACTCTATACTGCAGACTGGCATCCCAGAGACCCCAACATTCAGCCTCGCACTACTTCCCCCATAATTCACCCTAGCACCATGATTTAATTTCAGTACCATTACCAATCTAATTGTATGTTCTCCCAGTGGTTGGACATAGCTAAAGAGGGTGCAACTGACCTATGGAGTTAAGGGGACCATCCCTTAATCTAGTATCTGTGTGCTCACATTACATATAGTGTACATAATCAGTGCATCTGATTTCCATTGAGATATTTGCTGATTTACCCTTTAAAGGGTTGGGTCTCCTAAGGCTAACATTTCAGCAATTGGATGATACTCGAGAGTTCGTCTACTGGACCATTTCTTATATCTGTCTGGGTCTCTCTCTCAGTGAGTCCAGGGGTCTGTATCTGCTGTTGCCATGACAAGGGGCTCTTACTCTCTCCATGTTGAACTTTTATTAATTTACTATTATCGAGACTGTAACTGGAACACACCAAGATTGGAAGGAATATCCAAAACACCCAGGTGGCCAGGAGCAGTCAGGAATCATGGCAGAGAGATCTCACTATTGCAGTATCCATTGTGTATAAGAAGCCTGGGGATGACCAAACACACAAGGTTTCTTCTAGAAGTAATCACACCTTCTGAAATGCTAGAGGACCAGCTGTTATGCTGACCAGCCAGCCATTGGCCTAGACCACATATGGAAATCCGTAAGCCAAAAGTCCTTCTCTGTATACTTTTTCAAGGTCATTGGTTCAATGTGTTGGGGCAGGAGGGTCAGCAAGTCGTTGGGGCACCCAGCATCTTCAGGAGACCTCCATAAAGGTAGTTTTGTATGTTTCTATTAATAAAGATTTCTTATAACCACATGGATGCCCATCTTGTTGCACTGCTCCTGGCCTTACCTGGGTTGCTGGTATCATAAGCTTCCACGTTGAATTAGCTGAAACCCCTTTCTTTACATTACATTATTTTAGCAATGAAACCACACACAATATTTAAGCACAATAACGTCAACCTGATGATGTCTAATATTCTGATGGGGGCCCAATAGGATTTAAATGAGATCCCAATGTTCCTAGTAGTCCAGTCTCTTTGGACCTCTCAGCTTAAGCCCATCTGTACTGGACCTGGCAGACCTGATTTTGGAGTGCTGGACTTTTTCCCCCATTGATTGTTTTGTGTTGCATATTTTAGCAATGCTAGTCCCACATTGTGCCCTTGTAGTGCATGCTATGCCCACATTACATTGCGTTCACCAGTTCTGTCCATGCTCACGTTACATTGGCACTAATTGTCCCAACAGAACAGTAACCACCCTCATGCCGTCTTTGGGCCGCTTGCACACTGCAGCTTGAAAAAGTTCAGTACGGTCGGGGGGTACAGGGGTGCTGGTTACTGATCTAAAATCCTTTGTTTTCAATGTGCCTGTACACACAGCTGCGTAAACAAGCACTGCATATTCTTAAGTAAAAGAAAGATCTGCATTTCCAGTTAGAATTTTGCGCCGGTATGCACAAATACATGCATTTGAGCATAAATATTAATTAATTTTGCATAAGAATGTATTGTATGTGCATACACAAGCAAATATGCACAATTATGAATAAAACAAACACCTAAAATTACGTCCAGAAATGCTGATGCCCAAACATCAGTTCCAAGTGCGAGAGGTCTTTTGCCCTGTACACACGACCGGTTTTCCCGCCGGAATAAACTGACGTTTTTTTCCGATGGAGTTCCACTCAAGCTGTCTTGCATACACACGGTCACACCAAATAACGACTGTCAAGAACACTACAATGAGCCGAGAAAAATGAAGTTCAATGCTTCCAAGCATGCGTCAACTTGATTCTGAGCATGCGTGGTTTTTAATCTGTCGGAATTGCATCCAGGCGAATGGAAATTCCGCTAGAATTTTTTTTCATCTGAAAAATTGAGAACATGTTCTTTATCTAATTCCGTCAGAATTTCTGATGGAAAAAGTTAGATGGGGCATACACACAGATGGAATATCCGATGAAAAGCTTCCGTCTGACGTTTTTCGTTAGAAATTCCGCTTGTGTGTACAAGGCATTAGATACAGCCACCTTGCTGTATTCCCAATAATAACCTCTTCCATTGAACACCTAGGGCCAGATTCACGTAGGAGAGCGCATCTTTGTGCGGGCGTAACATATCCTATTTACGTTACGCCTCTGCAACTTTGACAGGCAAGTGCAGTATTCACAAAGCAAAGTTGCGGCGGCGTAGCGTAAATTCGGCAGCATAAGCCCGCCTAATTCAAATGTGGAAGATGTGGGCGTGTGTTATGTAAATTTATTGTGATCCCACGTAAATGACGCTTTTTACGAACGGCGAATGCGCCGTCCGTGAACGTATCCCAGTGCGCATGCTCCAAATTAACCAGCAAAAAGCCAATGCTTTCGACGTGAACGTAAATGACGCCCACCCCTATTCGCGAACAAATTACGCAAACGACATAAAACGTGAAAAGTTCGACACTGTTCCGACGTCCATACCTAACATTGGTATGCCTCATGTACGCCTCATAGAGCAGGGGTAACTTTACGCTGGAAAAAGCCTTACGTAAACGGCGTATCTGTACTGCGACGGCCGGGCGTACTTTCGTGAATAGGCGTATCTAGCTGATTTACATATTTCTAGGCATAAATCAGCGTACACGCCCCTAACGGCCAGCGTAAATATGCAGTTAAGATACAACGGTGTAGGAGACTTACGCTGGTCGTATCTTATACAAATTCTGGCGTATCTGATTCTTTGAATCAGGCGCCAAGATACGACGCCTCAGACTCAGAGATACGACGGCGTATCTGGAGATACGCCGTCGTATCTCCTATGTGAATCTGGGCCCTAGCGTTTCTTGTATTGTGCTATCCCCAGCCCCAATATTACTCTTGCACCAACCCTCATAACTATGGCGCCTTCCAGTCCTTTGCGCAATACTAATATATTATTAATAACCTTTTGCAGCACGCCCATATAAAGCGACCCCCCCCCCCCCCCCCCCATTCTACAGCACAGCACAGTCCCCCAGGGCTCCCTTGCACCCATAAACAAAAAAGCAGAAGGTGCCACCATAACAAACATGGAAAAAAACAGGTTTGTTTTCAGTAGCTGGCAGGGTTTGATTGAAAGCGACCGAGACCCTGTCAGATGGGAACCAGGAGTTGGCTGTGTGGTGAAGGTGACATCCAGCTGCATTAGAATGCAAGGCTTGAGCACTGTCCACCAGCAGGAGCCGCCCATAACCACGATGGAACGCAAGCCATCTCTGCGGACGGACCCAGCATCTCGGCTGCTTTTGAACCCCACCAATTACTAAAGACTGACGATGAGCCTGTTTTCCTTCCACCTTTTATGAGTGTATTTTATTTTATTTTTATTGTTTTTAACAAACTGATACACTTAAATGGTGGCACCTTCTGCTTTTTTTGTTTATTGTAGTGCACAGAGACCATCCAATACTCTGCTGGACGATCTACTGCCATTGTTCAAGTGGTTTGTTTTCCCTAATTGGACTTATTTACCTTGGAAATGTATTATTCTTTGTGCCATTGAGCTTTTTTTTTATTCATTTTTTTTTTATTTCTTTTCACTTGCACACATGCCTGTAGACGCTCTGTTCTCATGGACACCGTTCTAGTCCAACACTCAAGCCATTGTTCAAGTGGTTTTCCCTAATGGTACTTCTTTACCTTGGAAATTTATTATTCTCCTTTGCGCCATTGAGCGCTTTTTTTTTCTTTCTTTTTTTTTTCTTGCACCCATGCCTGTAGAAGCTCTGTTCTCATGGACACCAGTTCTAGTCCAACACTCAAGCTTTCTTTATCTGCATCTTATTACCCTTAACCACGTTCTTACTGCCGCTAATTCCATTCATAGTGCCCTGCAGATGTCCCATCACTCGTCTTCCCGCTTGAGGGTGATTGACGGCTCCCATGGCCAGTCATCGTCGTCCAGTTCCTTTAAGTAAAGCCCCCCTTTATTTTTTTTTGTAGGGAGGGCCTCCCACACGCTAATGGAGTCTAATACTTAATTAAACGCTGATCCTAATAATAGCATCTCCCTACTGTAAGAATCAGCGGGAGGCAGATAAGGTCTATTAGTCTCCCTGTAGCAGCAATATGATGTAAGCTTTAAGTGTCAGCGAATGGGTTAATGCCATTATGTTCTTATAACCACGGTGGGGGATGTGTGTGTAGAAAATGGCTATGCCACTCAGTACTAGGCTGTAGCAGCTGCTGTCAAGAGGTTGCATAAGCTGCAGGAGTTCAATTAGTCGTGGATGGCCATAGGCCATCAGTATGGCACGCAATAGGTTAATAGGCATTCTCTGGCAAAAGAGAAATAGTATTTTGGCCAATGCTGGTGAGCCCCCCCCCCAAGGGGGACCCTTTTTGGACGGCGTTCTCTATAGCAGTTCAGCATAATCTGTCTGCATGACGCTGCCGCTCGCCCTCCAGCAGCACTGTAGTAAACATCTATATTTCTGCATTAAATGTCTCAGCCGCAACAAGGTTTTCTGGCTGCGGATCAAATGCATTTCAGCAACAGGTTGTGTATTAAAGAGCTCTGCCTACCTGCCTAATGTCTATAGAAAACCGGCAGGACATATCCTTGACTGCTGGGGAAAAAAAAAAAAATGCATAAAATATATGTATATACAATAAATATAAATATTTATATATAATATATATATATTTATTTTTTATTTTTTCCCCCTCCTATTTTTTTATTTGTAAACATTTGTAGTCTGAAATCTTTGTCCCATTTGATGAGACAATATTGCATCATTTCTCGTTTAGAACAATCATTTGGCAGTCATTGAAATCTGCATGGTTGCGTGTAGGTGATGCCGGTACATCGATCGTCATATATGGGTGACGATTGTCTTAGTACAAGAACAGGCAAGAGCTGCAGCAATGGATTCCAGCTATAGAAAGGAGTCATTGAGGAAGAAGGTCTCTCTGCTTTGCTGTGCATCAGCAGCAGCTTTCTGAATGGAGAATGTTACATTGTAGCAGAATCTGTATCCATGTGTCTGTTTATTCAATATGTTTCAAATCTGCAGGATGGAATCTGTTCAGAAAGGATTATTATTATTTTTTTTTTTCTAGCTGAAATGTGTTTGGTTCCAGTGTCTATCTCTACACGCTTCAATAAATAATCAATTTCTTTCCGATCGATCTCTTCCAATAGGAATAATTGATCTATTGATTGACTATTTGATTCAGATGCCACGCATGGGTAAGTGGATTTTGATTGATAGTAAAGTGCAATGGAGGCCCGTCCATTGTAGGAGCAGGGGCGCTGCCTCCCCTATCCATGCGCCCGCCCCTTTCAGGATGCCAGGTACATGAATTCCTATGGCAGGGGTGTTTTTTGAAGCACCTGATTAGAACCAGAGGCTCTAATAGACTTTGAAATAGATTGGGCTCGGGGGCGCAGAGCATTGCGTCTGGAGCCCATCCAGTTCAACAGAGAATTAATATTCGCTGTTGCAACACTAATCCTCCTCTCGGCTGATTGGTAAGTGGGTCTGATACCCGTCACCCAATTGGCTGAAAGGACAGGCGATCCTATTGGATGCGTAGGAGGAGGGGAGGCAAGACATGGCATAAGCGGGGAGGAGAAGACACAGGAGCAGCTGCCCGATGCCCCGATCCCTGCTGCTGCCTGATGTGTCCGCCGATGCACAATCCCCATAGCTGCCCATGTGCCCGCCAATGCACAATCCCCACAGCTGCCGATGTGCCCACCGATGCCCGATCCCTGCAGATTCCTGATGTGCCCGCCGCCTAGGTGGGGGAAGTACCGATGGACTGGAAGACACAGGAGCAGCTGCCCGATGCCCGCAGCATCCTGATGCCCCGATTTCTGCTGCTGCCTGATGTGTCCGCCGATGCACAATCCCCATAGCTGCCCATGTGCCCGCCAATGCACAATCCCCACAGCTGCCAATGTGCCCACCGATGCCCGATCCCTGCAGATTCCTGATGTGCCCGCCACCTAGGTGGCGGAAGTGCCGGTGGACTGGAAGACAGCGATGTGGGGGGGGGGGTTGAGATGCCACGGGGGTACCACCAGCTGCCACTGGTAAAGTGCTTGCATGGGTTTTCTCCGGTCTCCTCCCACACTCCAAAGACATGCTGGCAGATTAATTAGCTCCTATCTAAATTGGCCCTAGTAATTAGGCATGCGCAGGGGGTGTGCCTA
The DNA here is from genome assembly GCF_905171775.1 of Rana temporaria. Classification (NCBI taxonomy): domain Eukaryota; kingdom Metazoa; phylum Chordata; class Amphibia; order Anura; family Ranidae; genus Rana; species Rana temporaria. The sequence continues at coordinate 130,838,437 of NC_053498.1, forward strand.
ATCACTATGTGCAGTGCCGATTCCCCCTACTACCCAAGCTCCCCCCTCATGTTTTAGGATGGACAGCTGGGAAAGGGGCTAGTGAATATGTAATTTACCAGCCCCTTCATTTTCTAAAGAAACACATTCACTCACTGTGTTCATTCATAACTGGCCGAACTTCCAGGTGATTTCGCCGCTGCACGATCACCCGGGAAGTGGGAGCAGGTACCTGTCAAAAATAGATGTGAACGTGTCCCATCGGAAACCATTTTAAATGAACTGTAGTACGTATCTGTAAAGAGTCATTGTCTCCCGCGGCTGTCAATAAAATCCAGGGACATGGGAGCTGCCTTCCATGGGGGCACCCGATGAAGAGGAGGAGCCAGGGGCACCCCAGAAGAGGAGGATCAGGGCTGCTCTGCGCAAAACCCTTTGCACAGAGCAGGTAAGTATGACATGTTTGTTAATTTATTTAAAAAAAAAAAACACTTTTACCACTTCATTACTGGGCACTTAAACCCCCTTCGTGCCCAGACCAATTTTCAGCTTTCAGCGCTGACGCATTTTGAATGACAATTGCGCGGTCATACAACACTGTACCCAAATTATATTTTTATAATTTTTTTCCCACAAATAGAGCTTTCTTTTGGTGGTATTTGATCACCTCTGTGATTTTTATTTTTTGCGCTATAAACATAAAAAAACAGAAACTTTTGAAAAAAAACACTATTTTTTACTTTTTGTTATAATAATATCCCAATTTAAAACAAAAAATAAAATTTCCCTCGGTTTAGGCCGATACATATTCTTCTACATATTTTTGTTAAAAAAATTCGCAATAAGCGTATATTGATTGGTTTGCGCAAAAGTTATAGCGCCTACAAAATAGGGGATAGATTTCTTATTTTTTTTTTTTTTTTTACTAGTAATGACGGCGATTTGCAATTTTTTTTTGTCAGGCCTGCGATATTGCGGCGGACATATCGGACACTTTTGACACAATTTTGGGACCATTCACATTTATACAGCGATCAGTGCTATAAAAGTGCACTAATTACTGTATAAATGTGACTGGCAGTGAAGGGGTTAACACTAGGGGGTGAGGAAGGGGTTAAATGTGTACCCTGGGTGTGTTCTTACTGTGTGGGGGGGAGGGGACTGACTGGGGGAGGTGACCGATCCCTATGTAAAGGGACACAGATCGGTCTCCTCTCTCCCTGACAGCACGTGGAGCTCTGTGTTTACACACAGAGCTCCACGTCCCTGCTGTGTCACCGAAGATCGCGGGTGTTTGGCGGACATCGCGGCCGCCAGGCACTCGTATCGGCTCCCGAGCGATGCGCCGGGCACGTTGTTTCCCCGCTGCGCACCCCCAGCGGCGCGCACGGGGATAGCGCGGATCCCAAGTGGTAAATGGTACCCTAAATGCAGCACAATTTTGCTGTGATTGTTGCGTGGCAATAACACCAAAATATGCATTTAAAAATTGCGCAAAGCTCATCATCCGAAATGCGCATAGAGCAGCTCAGCTCATTCATGTTTACTGGGGCAGTCCAGTGCGTGACACGTGGAATCGGGTGAAAATCTAAAGCTGGAGCGCTCGTTCCCTCGCCGCGATATGTGTACGGAACCTAAAGTTTTTGGCTCTTCATAGAACTTTAAATAAATAAGGCTGAATGTTATGTACAGTGCCATGTCCCATGCATTTAGATTTGTGTTGGTTTAGGCAACAGTGTCAGTTCTCCGCTGTAACCTGCCACGCCGTGGATTCAGGAACAGCGTCTGTTTCCGTACCCCAGGATTGGGGCGTCATTATGCAAATGAGATGCCTTCAGGGAGAACCTTCTATGTGCAGCTGAATGCATTGAAGCGAGAAGCTGGCTATATGTGATGATGACCTCCTTTACATAGAGCCAGGCTGAACTTTACTGCACTCCCTCCCAGAGGGGTAAAGGCCACATCATTCCGCTCTGGTACATATTGCCATAGCTGCTGTAGTAGAAATCTTCCAGGGTCTTATAATTAAAAAAAAAAGAACCCCGCCAAGAGCAGTTTTATGTCTGCATGTCTCTCTCCTCCCCCACATCATGGGTCCAGTTTACAGCCGTACTGGACAATTCCAATCATGGGAACTCGTTCTTTTCATGCCTGAGACCTATTCATCTATAATAAATCTTATCAGATGGCGTGACGGGTGTGCAGTGTGATGGATTACGGATAATTACAATTTGAACTATTGAAATTAAAGCATACTGTATATTTTTTTTACACTGTATATAACATTATTTTTAGGCTGCATTCGCCTCTATGCAATGCGACATTGTATGCGCAGTGATGTGCATTTTTAGATGCTTTGCATTCGGGTGCCCAACACACAGATCTCACAGTAAAGATTTGCGTGCACTTTTTATTTTCACACCAAAACCATGGCGCTTTTTTAATGCGTTTCCACGCGCTGGCAAGGTGCTTTGGGCTGCCATTAGGAATGAATGGCACTGCAGCACACCAAGTTTCAAAATGTGTTTTTGTGCGCAAATCATACCCATTCCCACCTTGCAGAGATGCGGACCCAGTCTTAACCACTTCCTTACTGGGCACTTAAACCCCCCTCCAGCCCAGACCAATTTTCAGCGCTAACGCACTTTGACAATTGCGCGGTCATACAACGCTGTACCCAAATGAATTTTTTTTCACACAAATAGAGCTTTCTTTTGGTGGTATTTAATCACCGCTGGGGTTTTTATTTTTTGCTAAACAAAAAAACATGGGAAATTTTTAAAATAAAAATTATGTTTCATAGTTTGGTATAAAATATTGCAAACATGTAATTTTTCTCCTTCAATGATAGGCGCTGATGAGGCGGCACTGGTGGGCACTGATGGGGACAGATAAGGCGGTACTGATGGGCACAGATAAGGTGGGACTGATGGCCACTGCTAAGATGTCACTGATGGGTGGCAGTGATGGGGGCACTGATGGCCATTGATAGGTACCACTGATGGGCACTGATAAGTGGCACTGGTAGGTCGCACTGATGGGCACTGGTAGGTGACACTGATGGGCACTGGTAGTTGACACTGACACGCTAACCGGAAAGATCACCCCGCGTCAACATGGACTCCCCCACCCATTCTGGGTAAAACTATCACCCCCAGCACCAAAGTCAAAAGTCTCAGAGTCATTTTCGATACCTACATGACAATGGATGCACAAATAGGGTCAGTAGTCAGCGGATCGCACCATCTGCTGCGCCTACTACGCAGACTCACGCCCTTTATCCCGAAAGAGGACATTGCAGTCGTGGTGGGAACAATCATCAATTCCAGACTCGACTACGCAAATGCCCTCTATCTAGGACTCCCCAAATACCAAATCACTCGCTGGCAAGTCGTTCAAAATACGGCCGCTCGACTAGTGACTCGACCTTCACTGAGATCCCTTCATTGGTTGCCAGTAAAAGACAGAATCACTTTCAAGGCACTCTGCCTAATGCATAAGTGTATTCAAGGCAACGCCCCCCAATATCTATGCGAAAAAATAAAAGCCCATAACCCCAATCGCATTCTGCGATCCACCAATCAAAACCTCCCTCAGATACCCACAGCCAGATACAAGTCCAAAGGAGATCGTAGATTTGCAGTCCAAGGAACCCGCCTGTGGAATGCGTTACCAACCCCCACCCGACTGGAGTCGGACCACTTGGCCTTCAGGAGAAAGATTAAAACCCATCTCTTCTGAGGTCAAGGGGTTCCTTACCCATGAAATGGGTACAGCGCCCAGAGGCGATTCAGTTCGCATGTGTTGCGCTTTACAAGTCTCTCTCTCTCTCACTGATGGGCGGCACTGGTAGGTGGCACTGTGGGTACTGATGGGTGGCACTGTGGGCATTGTTGGGTGGCGCTGGTGGGCACTGGTAGGCGGCACTGTTGTGCACTATGTGGCACTGGCAGGCGGCTGCTCTCCTTGATCGGCACCGATGTCCCTCTGACAGCCGCCGTAGATTGGCTTTTTTTTTTCTCCTCACGCTATCAGCTCTGTTTACATCACATGATCAACTGCCATTGGCTGACAGCTGATCACATGGTAAGGGGTCGGGATCGACCCCTTACTCCGATCTGTGATCAGCCAAGTTTCATTGATCACAGGCCGCTCGAGAACGGGAGGACGTCCATGGACGCCCTCCTGGCAAAAGTAGGTCCGCGCTGTAACCGTCTTTCGGCTATGGCGCGGATCTGAAGTAGCTAAAAAAAAATGTTTTTGTTTTGTTTTTTTAACCTATCATAGTTACCTAGGTGGATGCAGCATCGGACCCCGGCGCCTTTACACTGAGAACCGAACCATCGAACATCGCCGATGGCTCGGTTCTGATAACTTCCAGAGCAGAAAGCTGCTGCCTGTCAGTCAGCAGCTCTCCTCTCTGCTCCTCCACGCTCATTAGAGGACTGAGCTGTGGAGGGGCGGGGAGCGGCCGGCTCAGTGGCTCAGTGGTTTGCTGAGAGTCTGAGACAGGCATCAGTCCAGGCACCTGGCGGACCCGGACTTTTATACTCCTCCGCTCTCAGAATACACTGATCAGTGCTGCAGCCGCTGACTGAGCAGCTTTTATCTGATAATATGGCCTGAAATGTAGTCAGCCCTGGCGCAACGACGTATTGGTTTTCGACGTGAACGTAAATTACGTCCAGCCCTATTCGCAAACGACGTAAAAAATTCAAATTTTGAAGCGGGAACAACGTCCATACTTAACATTGGCTGCGCCTCCTAATAGCAGGAACAACCTTACGCCGAAAAAGCCTAACGTAACCGACGTAAATACATTGCGATGGGCGTGCGTACGTTTGTGAATCGGCGTATCTAGGTAATTAGCATATTCTACGCCAACAACAACGGAAGCGCCCCTAGCGGCCAACGTTATATTGCACACAATTCTACACCGCCGCAATCAAGTTACGTCGGTGGAGGAAGCCTATTTTTTAAGCGTATCTGCCTTTGAGAATCGGCGTAACGATACGCGGGCGCGGATTTCAAATTACGGCGGCGTATCTGGAGATACACAAAAAATGTATTTAAAGTGGTATTAAAGCTTTGTTTTTGCTTTTTTATACATACCTGCTCCGAGCAGTTGTTTTGCACAGAGCAGTCATGACGTCACTTCCACTTTTTCTCGGTATTCACACAGTATTCAGAATCGCGGATTTTGCCGATCTGAATACTTTTAAGTGCAATGGAGTGGTTTGGAGTCTTTTAGACCCCCGATCTCTCCATAAAGAGTACCTGTCACCATCTATTACTGTCACAAGGGATGTTTACATTCCTTGTGAAAGAAATTAAAAGTGATCAGAATTTTTTTTTTTAAGGGACAATGTAGAAAAAAAAAAAAAGAAAATGTTTAAGGGCCCTTTCACACCTGCGGACAGTATGTCCGGATTTCATTCATCCGTTTTCGGATGAAATACGGACATACATGTATCCCTATGGGATTGCGGATGAACATCCATCCGCTGACATCCGATCTCATCGTTCCCCGCTATGGTCCGTTTCTGCAGACAGAGGAAAACCCTATTTTTCCATCTGTCTTCAGAGCGGATTGGGTGAATGCGGACAGACGGTCCGTGTTCATCCGATCCCCCCATAGAGGAGAGCAGAGATCTGACAGGGCAGTCCCTGCACAGTGTGCAGGGACCGCCCTGTCATCTGCCGGCTCAGTGGGGATCAACGGAGCGATCCCTGCTGAGCAAGCGGATGATAAAGGTACGGATCCTCACGGAATCCGTACATGTGAAAGCGCCCTAAATCTCCCACGTCCCTGCATGCTCGTGCAGCAAAGAAAACGCATATATAAGTCACGCCCGCAAATGTAAACGGTGTTCAATTCACACATGTGAGGTATCGCTGCGTTTGTCAGAGTGAGAGCAATAATTCTAGTAAAAGACATATAGGTAGATTCAAGTAGCTGTGCCTAAACTTGTGGCGGCGTAGCTTAGCGTGTTTAGGCTACGCCGCCGTAAGTTAGCTAGGCAAGTACATGATTCACAATGTACTTGCCTGCTATGTTACGGCGGCGTAGCCTAAAGCGGGCGGGCGTAAGGGTGCCGAATTCAAATGTGTGTAAGGGGGGCGTGTTTTATGTTAATAATGCTTGACCTTACGTTTTTTGTTTAACTGCACATGCGCCAGGCGCCTACATTTCCCAGTGTGCATTGCGGCTAAGTACGCCGTACGGGCCTATTGATTTCGACGTAGACGTAAACTACGTAAATCGATATTCGCGGACGACTAAGGCAAACGACGTCAAAATTTCTAATCTCGAAGCGGGAACGGCGGCCATACTTTAACATTGCTATTCCATCTAATAGATGGAATAACTTTAGGCCTGATAATGGCTTACGGAAACGTCGGACCGTTTTCATCGGACATGTCCGCTGCCGGATTTTGGTCTGATGGTTCTACACACCATCAAACCAAAATCCTTGCGTACAGGATTCGCGGTGACGTGGCCGCGCCTTTGCGGCGACGTGCGCGACCCTGGAAGGTCAATGCTTCCACGCATGCGTCGAATCACTTCGATGCATGCGAGGGCTTTCGGCCGAGCGGACATGTCCGGTAAGTCGTACAGACGATCGAACATGTCCGACGGACAGGCTTCCAGCGGACATGTTTCTTAGCATGCTAAGAAACATTTGTCCGCTGGAAACCTGTCCGATCCGCCGGAAAATTGTCCGGTCGGACGTACAGACGACCGAACATGTCCGCTGAAACTGGTCTGCGAACCAGTTTCCGCAGACATGTTTGGTCGTGTGTACGAGGCCTTACTGAATCTACCTGGTACTCTCTAACCTGGTAACTTTACTGTTTAGTTCTTTTTTATTTATTCATGAAAGTGTTTTTTTCCTAAAAAATTTTGTTTGAAAGACCGCTGCGCAAATACCGCGTGACATAAAATATTGAACGGTCGCCATTTTATTCTCTAGGGTCTCTGCTAAAAAAAATATATGTATATATATGTATATAATGTTTGGGTGTTCTAAGTAATTTTCTGGCAGAAAATACGAATTTGAACTTGTTCATGTTTCCTGCACCCCAGATGTTTGTGCGCTCCACTTTGCTTAACAAGGACATTTGTAAAATGAGGATAATTTGACCAAAGGCACTGCTGATGTCAGCCGCTGAGCCAGAACAATAGGGCATAGATAATTGGAATAATTGTAGAGTGCGGATGTTCATCAGCGAAGTTACAAATAGCACGGCTGTTTTGATGCTCTATGTGCCTATGTGAGGGTGATGGGAAAAGTAAAAATAGCACAAAAATAAACTGATCTCCCGACCATCATTCATTTTTATTTCCTTAACGCAGCGCAGCGTGAATTATCTTCCCAGGAAGCTAGTGAGATTATGACGGCGATGGCAAAATGGATTAGTGTGTGGTTTATATACAGGAACCTTCTCTGTCCTTGTAAATTAATTACAGGGGGCAGAAAGTTTATTTTTATTTTTATTTTTTTTAGAGCCAATCACACCTAGGGCTAGATCCAGAAAGCCTGGCGTAACTTTGTGCGGGCGTAGCGTATCTCAGATACGCTATGCCACCATAACTTAGTAAGGCAGGTTCTGTATTCAGAAAGAACCTGCGCCCTAAGTTACGGTGGCGTATCGTAAATGTGCCGGCGTAAGCGCGCCTAATTCAAATTGTGAAGAGGTGGGCGTGTTTTATGTAAATAAAGCATGACCCCACGTAAATGACGTTTCTAACGAACGGCGCATGCGCCGTCCGTGAGCGTATCCCAGTGCGCATGCTCCTAAACACGTCGCAAATAGTCAATGCTTTCGACGTGAACGTAATCTACGCAAAGCCCTATTCGCGAACGACTTATGCAAACGACGTAAACGATGGAAAATTTGACGCTGTCCTGACATCCATACTTAACATTGGCTACGCCTCATATAGCAGGAGTAACTTTACGCCGGAAAAAGCCTTACGTAAACGACGTAAAAAAATCCGCTGGGCGCACATACGTTTCTGAATCGGCGTATCTAGCTCATTTGCATATTCTCCGCGGAAATCAACGGAAGCGCCACCTAGCGGCCAGCGTAAATATGCACCCTAAGATACGACGGCGTAGGAGACTTACGCCGGTCGTTTCTTAGCAACATTTAGGCGTATTTCAGTTTGAGCATACGCTTAAAGATACGACGGCGCGGATTCGGACTTACGACGGCGTATCTACTGATACGCCTGTCGTAAGTCTTTCTGAATCCAGCCCTATATGTTTTATTGCACATCAGTGCATGCACATAGGTTAGCCATTGTATAAATGGGTTAGATGTCTTTGCAATGAGTGGTCAGGAGGGGAAGCTGCCCTGGGCACCATGGGGATTTTGGGGGGTTGTGCTAGAATGAGTGATTAGGAGGGGGGAATTAGTACTAGGAAAGAGGATTTCTGTTAGGAAGGGGGATTTGGGGGGTTTATGTTAGGAGAGGGCATTTGTTCTGGGGAAGAAGGCTTTGGGGGGGGGGGGGGTTTATGTCCAGAGGGGAAATTCGAGGGGTAGAGGGATTGTGCTAGGGGAAGTTGGGGAGGGAGAGCATTTGCACTGAAAGAGGGGAATTATTTGAAAAGGAGAATTTTGGTTTGCAAAGGGAAATTTATGATTAGGGGATGTTCTGTCAATATCTCCAACCCATCAGAAACTCCAACTACGTCACTTCCGTTTTTTTTAAAAACGTAGTAATCAGAGATTTTGACGAATTGGTGATTGGACACAACACCGACAATCGAATAATGTCTGGTACAGGAAGACTGAGCTGTTTTTGACGAGGACAAAGTTGACGCCGCCTCGGAGGCGGACATTTTGTTGGCTAGTATCGGAGCGGAGTGAGAATTTTGCTCATAATATCCTGCACTGGACTCTATTCGCTTGCCAGTGTTGTGTCCAACCACCAAACTGCTGGATTTAAAAAAAAACGAAAGTTAAGCGGTTGGAGAACTTGACAGAACAGGGGTACTTGTGAAGATTGGTGCCCACATTTTTTTGGGGAGGAGGGAGAGCATTTTTGCTGACACAAAATGATCATACATTTGGGGGGGGGGGGGGGTTGGTGGTGTTTGGTTACTTCGCACTTGGCGCTAGCTGATCTTTGTGATGCCTTGACATGCCTTGGATTTTTACAGATTCATCCATGTGCAATATAGGGACAATAGATGATGATGGCAATGCATAAAAATGCTTGATTATTAAAAATAATGAAATAAATAAATAAAAGGAAATGTTTGATAATTAAAAAAGAAAAAAAAAAAGAAAACAGGAAATGCTTGGTTAGAAAAAAAAAAGGAAATGCTTGGTTGGAAAAAAAAAAGAAATGCTTGGTTAGAAGAAAAAAAGGAAATGCTTGGTTAGAAAAAAAGAAGAAAACAAGGAAATGCTTGGTTAGAAAAAAGAAGAAAAAAAAGGAAATGCTTGGTTAGAAAAAAAAAAGGAAATGCTTGGTTAGAAAAAAAAGGAAATGCTTGGTTAGAAAAAAAAAGGAAATGCTTGGTTAGAAAAAAAGAAGAAAACAAGGAAATGCTTGGTTAGAAAAAAGAAGAAAAAAAAGGAAATGCTTGGTTAGAAAAAAAAGGAAATGCTTGGTTAGAAAAAAAAAGGAAATGCTTGGTTAGAAAAAAAAAGGAAATGCTTGGTTAGAAAAAAAAGGAAATGCTTGGTTAGAAAAAAAAAGGAAATGCTTGGTTAGAAAAAAAAGGAAATGCTTGGTTAGAAAAAAGAAGAAAAAAAAGGAAATGCTTGGTTAAAAAAAAAAAAGGAAATGCTTGGTTAGAAATAAAAGGAAATGCTTGGTTAGAAAAAAGAAGAAAAAAAGGGAAATGCTTGATTAGAAAAAAAAAAGGAAATGCATGGTTAGAAAAAAAAAAGGAAATGCATGGTTAGAAAAAAAAAGGAAATACTTGGTTAGAAAAAAAAGGAGATGCTTGGTTAGAAAAAAGAAGAAAAAAAAAGAAAATGTTTGGTTAGAAAAAAAAAAAAAGGAAATGCTTGGTTAGAAAAAAAAGGAAATGTTTGGTTAGAAAAAAAGAAGAAAAAAAAGGAAATGCTTGGTTATAAAAAAAAAATAAGGAAATGCTTGGTTAGAAAAAAAAGGAAATACTTGGTTAGAAAAAAAAAATAAGGAAATGCGAGGTTAGAAAAAATAAGGAAATGCTTGGTTAGAAAAAAAAAGGAAATGCTTGGTTATTAAAAATAATTAAACAAATAAATAAAAGGAAATGTTTGATAATTAAAAAAGAAGAAAAAATAGAAAATGCTTGGTAAAAAAAAAAAAAGGAAATGCTTGGTTAAAAAAAAAGAAGAAAAAAAAAAGGAAATGCTTGGTTGAAAAAAAAAAAAGAAATGCTTGGTTAGAAAAAAAAGGAAATGGTTGGTTGGAAAAAAAGGAAATGCTTGGTTAGAAAAAAAAGGAAATGCTTGGTTAGAAAAAAAAGGAAATGCTTGGTTAGAAAAAAAAAGGAAATACTTGGTTAGAAAAAAAAGGAAATGCTTGGTTAGAAAAAAGAAGAAAAAAAAGGAAATGCTTGGTTAAAAAAAAAAAAGGAAATGCTTGGTTGGAAAAAAAAAAGAAATGCTTGGTTAGAAGAAAAAAAGGAAATGCTTGGTTAGAAAAAAAGAAGAAAACAAGGAAATGCTTGGTTAGAAAAAAGAAGAAAAAAAAGGAAATGCTTGGTTAGAAAAAAAAAAGGAAATGCTTGGTTAGAAAAAAAAGGAAATGCTTGGTTAGAAAAAAAAAGGAAATGCTTGGTTAGAAAAAAAGAAGAAAACAAGGAAATGCTTGGTTAGAAAAAAGAAGAAAAAAAAGGAAATGCTTGGTTAGAAAAAAAAGGAAATGCTTGGTTAGAAAAAAAAAGGAAATGCTTGGTTAGAAAAAAAAAGGAAATGCTTGGTTAGAAAAAAAAGGAAATGCTTGGTTAGAAAAAAAAAGGAAATGCTTGGTTAGAAAAAAAAGGAAATGCTTGGTTAGAAAAAAGAAGAAAAAAAAGGAAATGCTTGGTTAAAAAAAAAAAAGGAAATGCTTGGTTAGAAATAAAAGGAAATGCTTGGTTAGAAAAAAGAAGAAAAAAAGGGAAATGCTTGATTAGAAAAAAAAAAGGAAATGCATGGTTAGAAAAAAAAAAGGAAATGCATGGTTAGAAAAAAAAAGGAAATACTTGGTTAGAAAAAAAAGGAGATGCTTGGTTAGAAAAAAGAAGAAAAAAAAAGGAAATGTTTGGTTAGAAAAAAAAAAAAAGGAAATGCTTGGTTAGAAAAAAAAGGAAATGTTTGGTTAGAAAAAAAAAAGAAAAAAAAGGAAATGCTTGGTTATAAAAAAAAAATAAGGAAATGCTTGGTTAGAAAAAAAAGGAAATACTTGGTTAGAAAAAAAAAATAAGGAAATGCGAGGTTAGAAAAAATAAGGAAATGCTTGGTTAGAAAAAATAAGGAAATGCTTGGTTATTAAAAATAATTAAACAAATAAATAAAAGGAAATGTTTGATAATTAAAAAAGAAGAAAAAATAGAAAATGCTTGGTAAAAAAAAAAAAAGGAAATGCTTGGTTAAAAAAAAAGAAGAAAAAAAAAAGGAAAAGATTGGTTGAAAAAAAAAAAAGAAATGCTTGGTTAGAAAAAAAAGGAAATGGTTGGTTGGAAAAAAAGGAAATGCTTGGTTAGAAAAAAAAGGAAATGCTTGGTTAGAAAAAAAAGGAAATGCTTGGTTAGAAAAAAAAAGGAAATACTTGGTTAGAAAAAAAAGGAAATGCTTGGTTAGAAAAAAGAAGAAAAAAAAGGAAATGCTTGGTTAAAAAAAAAAAGGAAATGCTTGGTTAGAAATAAAAGGAAATGCTTGGTTAGAAATAAAAGGAAATGCTTGGTTAGAAAAAAGAAGAAAAAAAGGGAAATGCTTGATTAGAAAAAAAAAAGGAAATGCATGGTTAGAAAAAAAAAAGGAAATGCATGGTTAGAAAAAAAAAGGAAATACTTGGTTAGAAAAAAGAAGAAAAAAAAAGGAAATGTTTGGTTAGAAAAAAAAAAAAAGGAAATGCTTGGTTAGAAAAAAAAGGAAATGTTTGGTTAGAAAAAAAGAAGAAAAAAAAGGAAATGCTTGGTTATAAAAAAAAAATAAGGAAATGCTTGGTTAGAAAAAAAAGGAAATACTTGGTTAGAAAAAAAAAATAAGGAAATGCGAGGTTAGAAAAAATAAGGAAATGCTTGGTTAGAAAAAATAAGGAAATGCTTGGTTATTAAAAATAATTAAACAAATAAATAAAAGGAAATGTTTGATAATTAAAAAAGAAGAAAAAATAGAAAATGCTTGGTAAAAAAAAAAAAAAGAAATGCTTGGTTAAAAAAAAAGAAGAAAAAAAAAAGGAAATGCTTGGTTGAAAAAAAAAAAAGAAATGCTTGGTTAGAAAAAAAAGGAAATGGTTGGTTGGAAAAAAAGGAAATGCTTGGTTAGAAAAAAAAGGAAATGCTTGGTTAGAAAAAAAAGGAAATGCTTGGTTAGAAAAAAAGAAGAAAAAAAAGGAAATGCTTGGTTATAAAAAAAAAATAAGGAAATGCTTGGTTAGAAAAAAAAGGAAATACTTGGTTAGAAAAAAAAAATAAGGAAATGCGAGGTTAGAAAAAATAAGGAAATGCTTGGTTAGAAAAAATAAGGAAATGCTTGGTTATTAAAAATAATTAAACAAATAAATAAAAGGAAATGTTTGATAATTAAAAAAGAAGAAAAAATAGAAAATGCTTGGTAAAAAAAAAAAAAGGAAATGCTTGGTTAAAAAAAAAGAAGAAAAAAAAAAGGAAATGCTTGGTTGAAAAAAAAAAAAGAAATGCTTGGTTAGAAAAAAAAGGAAATGGTTGGTTAGAAAAAAAGGAAATGCTTGGTTAGAAAAAAAAGGAAATGCTTGGTTAGAAAAAAAAGGAAATGCTTGGTTAGAAAAAAAAAGGAAATACTTGGTTAGAAAAAAAAGGAAATGCTTGGTTAGAAAAAAGAAGAAAAAAAAGGAAATGCTTGGTTAAAAAAAAAAAAGGAAATGCTTGGTTAGAAAAAAAAGGAAATGCTTGGTTAGAAAAAAGAAGAAAAAAAGGGAAATGCTTGATTAGAAAAAAAAAAGGAAATGCATGGTTAGAAAAAAAAAAGGAAATGCATGGTTAGAAAAAAAAAGGAAATACTTGGTTAGAAAAAAAAGGAGATGCTTGGTTAGAAAAAAGAAGAAAAAAAAAGGAAATGTTTGGTTAGAAAAAAAAAAAAAAGGAAATGCTTGGTTAGAAAAAAAAGGAAATGTTTGGTTAGAAAAAAAGAAGAAAAAAAAGGAAATGCTTGGTTATAAAAAAAAAATAAGGAAATGCTTGGTTAGAAAAAAAAGGAAATACTTGGTTAGAAAAAAAAAATAAGGAAATGCGAGGTTAGAAAAAATAAGGAAATGCTTGGTTAGAAAAAATAAGGAAATGCTTGGTTATTAAAAATAATTAAACAAATAAATAAAAGGAAATGTTTGATAATTAAAAAAGAAGAAAAAATAGAAAATGCTTGGTAAAAAAAAAAAAAAGGAAATGCTTGGTTAAAAAAAAAGAAGAAAAAAAAAAGGAAATGCTTGGTTGAAAAAAAAAAAAGAAATGCTTGGTTAGAAAAAAAAGGAAATGGTTGGTTGGAAAAAAAGGAAATGCTTGGTTAGAAAAAAAAGGAAATGCTTGGTTAGAAAAAAAAGGAAATGCTTGGTTAGAAAAAAAAAGGAAATACTTGGTTAGAAAAAAAAGGAAATGCTTGGTTAGAAAAAAGAAGAAAAAAAAGGAAATGCTTGGTTAAAAAAAAAAAAGGAAATGCTTGGTTAGAAATAAAAGGAAATGCTTGGTTAGAAAAAAGAAGAAAAAAAGGGAAATGCTTGATTAGAAAAAAAAAAGGAAATGCATGGTTAGAAAAAAAAAAGGAAATGCATGGTTAGAAAAAAAAAGGAAATACTTGGTTAGAAAAAAAAGGAGATGCTTGGTTAGAAAAAAGAAGAAAAAAAAAGGAAATGTTTGGTTAGAAAAAAAAAAAAAGGAAATGCTTGGTTAGAAAAAAAAGGAAATGTTTGGTTAGAAAAAAAGAAGAAAAAAAAGGAAATGCTTGGTTATAAAAAAAAAATAAGGAAATGCTTGGTTAGAAAAAAAAGGAAATACTTGGTTAGAAAAAAAAAATAAGGAAATGCGAGGTTAGAAAAAATAAGGAAATGCTTGGTTAGAAAAAAAAGGAAATGCTTGGTTATTAAAAATAATTAAACAAATAAATAAAAGGAAATGTTTGATAATTAAAAAAGAAGAAAAAATAGAAAATGCTTGGTAAAAAAAAAAAAAGGAAATGCTTGGTTAAAAAAAAAGAAGAAAAAAAAAAGGAAATGCTTGGGTGAAAAAAAAAAAAGAAATGCTTGGTTAGAAAAAAAAGGAAATGGTTGGTTGGAAAAAAAGGAAATGCTTGGTTAGAAAAAAAAGGAAATGCTTGGTTAGAAAAAAAAGGAAATGCTTGGTTAGAAAAAAAAAGGAAATACTTGGTTAGAAAAAAAAGGAGATGCTTGGTTAGAAAAAAGAAGAAAAAAAAAGGAAATGTTTGGTTAGAAAAAAAAAAAAAGGAAATGCTTGGTTAGAAAAAAAAGGAAATGTTTGGTTAGAAAAAAAGAAGAAAAAAAAGGAAATGCTTGGTTATAAAAAAAAAATAAGGAAATGCTTGGTTAGAAAAAAAAGGAAATACTTGGTTAGAAAAAAAAAATAAGGAAATGCGAGGTTAGAAAAAATAAGGAAATGCTTGGTTAGAAAAAATAAGGAAATGCTTGGTTATTAAAAATAATTAAACAAATAAATAAAAGGAAATGTTTGATAATTAAAAAAGAAGAAAAAATAGAAAATGCTTGGTAAAAAAAAAAAAAGGAAATGCTTGGTTAAAAAAAAAGAAGAAAAAAAAAAGGAAATGCTTGGTTGAAAAAAAAAAAAGAAATGCTTGGTTAGAAAAAAAAGGAAATGGTTGGTTGGAAAAAAAGGAAATGCTTGGTTAGAAAAAAAAGGAAATGCTTGGTTAGAAAAAAAAGGAAATGCTTGGTTAGAAAAAAAAGGAAATGCTTGGTTAGAAAAAAAAGGAAACGATTGGTTAGAAAAAAAAAAGGAAATGCTTGGTTGGAGAAAAAAAACGAAATGGTTGGTTGAAAAAAAATAAGAAGAAATGCTTGGTTAGGAAAAAAAAAAAGAATAAAAGGAAATGGTAAAAATACAAAATTATTCAAAATGATTAAATAAATTAAAGGAAATGTTTGATAATTTAAAAAGAAAAAAAAAAGAAATGCTTGGTTAGAAAAAAAAGGAAATGCTTGGTTAGAAAAAAAAGGAAATGCTTGGTTAGAAAAAAAAAAAGAATAAAAGGAAATGGTAAAAATACAAAATTATTCAAAATGATTAAATAAATTAAAGGAAATGTTTGATAATTTAAAAAGAAAAAAAAAAGAAATGCTTGGTTAGAAAAAAAAGGAAATGCTTGGTTAGAAAAAAAAGGAAATGCTTGGTTAGAAAAAAAAAGTAAATTTTTGGTTGAAAAAAAAAGAAAGAAGAAGAAATGCTTGGTTGAAAAAAAAAAAAAAAGGAAATGGTTAGTTGGGGGAGAAAAAAAAGAAAAGAAAATGCTTGATTATTAATGACGCGCATAAAAAAAAAAAAATAATAAATTCAACATCTTACAGGAAGGTGTGAATCCAGCCTAAGGGATTTTGTTCCTTCCTAACTTGATAGCATCTCATATCTGTAGATTTGTCATCTACAAAGTCATGCTGCAAGCCTGGATGTCTTTTGTTTTTTTCCCACACCGATTGTTCCGTCTACAGACTGCAGTGTGTGAAAATCCCAGGAGGTCAGCACTTTCTGAGACGCTGCAAACATTTCCTCCAGCACCTGCTGTCTCTTAAAGCTGAATTTTGGGGAATAAAAAAAAAAAAAAAAAAAAACTATTGTAGTAGGCCTCTCCCTGCACTGCAAGGGTTAAATGCTTGTTAATTCTAGGGGTAGAGCAGTGTTTCCTAACCTCATTCCTTAAATACCCCCAATAAGTCATGATTTCCCTTAGGCCTCATTCACACGGGCGTACCCATTCGTACACCTGAGCGAGATGCACGTGTTTTTCCTGCATCTGCGTGCAGGCAGTCCCATTCACGTCTATTATAATACAGCGACTGTATACGGACACAGGTTCAGTTATAATTTGATAGCTGTGCAGATGTGTGGCCCCGGCCCCACCCCGTCTGCATTCAGGGCTGCGCACCCACATGGCTGTCAAATCGGGACCAGCTGACTATGTCTGTACAGCAGTGGAGGCCGCTCATGTTGGGAGCAGGTGCGCCGTTCCCCTAATCCATGAGCCTGTCCCCTAATCTACATGCAGGGCGCCGGACGCATGGATTTTAATGGGGTTTTTATTTTCCCCAAGCACATGATTAGAGCCTGGGCTCTAATTGGCTTCAAAGAAGGGTGGGCTCGGGGCGCAGAGCACTGTGCCCCGAGCCCACCAAGTTGTGTGACACAGCTGTCAAATTGGGACCAGCGGATGTGTCTATGCAGCCGCTGAGTCCAGTGGAGGCTGGTGTTTTTTTGTTTGGGGGGCGACAAACAACCACCCCGCCCGTGGCACCCCAACCCCCCTTTTCTCCACTGTCTGCCAGTCCACCGGCACTTAGCACATCGGTGGCGGGGATCGGGCAGGGGATCATGCTGCGGCGGGCATCTGGCGCGGTCTCCTGTGCCCTCTTCTCTTCTGATATCTCCTCCTAGGCGTCTGGGTGGCGAGGATCAGTGTTCATTCGCTGTTGCAATGCTCTGCGCCCCGAGCCCACCCTATTTTAAAGCCCATTAGAGCCTTTGGCTCTAAACAAGTGCTTCAAAATACACACCCCCCCCATCCCCGCCATAGGAATTTATGTGCGTCCTGAAAAGGGCCGGCGCATGTATAGGGAGGGCAGCAGCGGTGTTAGGAGGGGGGGTGGCGCCCGTGCACCCACAATGCATGGGCCCCAACTGAATGGGCCCCAATAGACAAAAATGGGTCTGCCTGCACGTGGACGCATGGAACACCTGTGCATCCAAAGATGGCCTTTAGTCCGCTTAGGTACGCCCAAGTGAATGAGGCCTACTGATTTTTTTTTTACAATAAAAGTGTGAACGCGCTATTCGATTGCTTCTTTGTATTGCATGTATCTCTGCATTGATGAACATTAGAGGAGGGAGATGTGCGCACAGTGGGATTGCCCTGGATTCGGAATGCATTAGGTGCCATATGACCTTTAAAATTCAAGGTCCAACGTATTGGTGAGTGCGTCTTTATGATGATGGTGGAGGATTGTCACAAAGGGGTGAGGCACTTTGGTGGATGAAGGTTTTGGTGAGGGTTTCATTTCACAATGATAAGTCACTACGTTCGGAAACTTGGGATTCTGACTTTTTTTGTACACGTTTGGTATTCACATGCACTGGTCTATATATGATATTTATATATTTGTGTGAGGGTGGCTGCTTTAATTTTATTCACCTACACTATATTGTCAAAAGTATTGGGATGCCTGCCTGAACTTTAATGGCATGCCAGTCTTATGCTGGCCATATATATAAAAAAAAATCGGCCAAACCCATTTTCGAAAAAAACAATCATTCGCCCGTGAGCGCAAACGATGGTGCCATCATAAAACAAAAAAGAAAATATTTGGACAGCCCCACCCCTGGAAAAGATTCCTGAATTGTCCTTTAATGGTAGAATGTAATACACTACAATCCACAGCAAAGGTGAAATCGGGATACGCAGCTGACGTTTCGCACTGATGCTCAGTGCTTAAGCCCCTTTCACACTGGGGCGGAAGCCACGGTGGCGGTATAGCGCCGCTAAAAATAGCGGCGCTATACCGTCGGATTTGCCACGGGACTCGGCCGCTAGCGGTGTGGTATTAACCCCCGCTAAATGGCGATAAAGGGTTAATACCACCCGCAATGCGCCTCTGCAGAGGCGCATTGTGGGCGGTATTGTCCCGGTTTCCCATTGTTTTAAATGGGAAGGAGCGGTATACATACCGCTCCTCTCACCGCTCCAAAGATGCTCAATACTCAATACATTAAAGTGGATGTAAACCCCCAATTTTTTTTTTTTTGGATGTCACAGTGTAGAGTATAAGATTTCCTATCATCTGTGCCCAGTCTTGCCACACAGAGTTAATCCAGCTCTGAGCAATCCTCTTTTATTGTTCAGTGAAAATTAACAGACTTCCAGATAAAAACCTGTCTAAATAAAAAGTCCTTTCCTCTCTCCTTGCTTTGAGTGACGGGTTATTTACACATCTAGCTTGGACATGTTTATAATATGTTATGTTTACCATAATATGAGGTGATCCACAGTACAAAAAGTGAGAAATCCACCCCTCCCCCACATAACACATCCTGGTAATATACAATGAACTGTGGATCACATCATATTATGATAAACATATATTATGTCACTCAAAGCAAGGAGAGAGGAAAGGACTTTTTATTTAGACAGGGTTTACATCCACTTTCACACTGACGGTTCAGAGCTAAAAATAGCTCTGCTATACCGCCTGAAAAAATCCTGCCCTGCAGTCTTCAATGTGAAAGGCTTTCACACTGAAGCGGTGCGCTAGCTGGACCGCTCCAAAAGTCCTGCTAGCCGCATCTTTGGAGCGGTATAGGAGCGTTTACCGCTCCTATACGGCTCCTTCCTATTGAAATCAATGGGAGACCGCGGTAATACTGCGGTAATACTGCCGGGAATGCGCCTCTATAGAGGCGCATTGCCGGCGGTATTAACCCTCTTTCGGCCGATGGCGGGGGTTAAAACTGCACCGCTAGCGGGCGAATAACGCGGTAAATGCGACGGTATAGCGGCGCTAAAAATCGCCCCGCTATACTGTCACCGCGCCTCCACTGCCCCGTGTGAAAGGGGCCTTACTGAAAGCGGTGTAAGTACCGTATTTATCTTGCTATAACGCGCCCAACCCCAGAACTTGAAGGAAAATTCCTGTAAAAAAAAAAAATACTTAGTTTGGATGCCCCTCGTCGGTGTCTTGCCCGTCGTCCATCGCGTCCTGCCCGTCGTCCATCGGCGGCCTTGTCCGGTCCGGCGTCCCCTTCTGCGGCCATCGTGGTGTCCTCCCTGCTCGATCCCCGCTTCCCGCGCTGTGTTCGAACCACTGCGCCGACATATACCGAGCGCAGTACACTCTGGGTTTTGTCGGGCAGGCTCGGCTCCTCTCACGTAAAGGACGTATAGGACGTGACCGCGAGAGGAGCCGAGCCTGCCCGACAAAACCCAGAGTGTACTGCGCTCTGTATATACCGGCGCAGTGGTTCAAACACAGCGCGGGTATCGGCGTATATCGCGCACCCACGATTTTGCCCTGATCAGGTTCCGATAAATACGGTACCTGAAATTGACCTGATATCAGCCTCTTGCAATCCCTGTACAGCAGAGCTTAGATTGGAAGAGGGAGAAAAAGCGCAAGGAGTTATTTGATTGTGCTGCAAGAGAAAGAGCAGAATGACAGAGAGAAGTCTGCTGCTTCTCCTTTACCTGTCCAATCACAGAGGGAGGGAAAAGACCTGTAAGTGATAAACTTTGTCAACGGAAAAAAAAATTATCTGTTCTGCCAATCTGAACTCGGCTCACATAGAGAACATGGGGCAGAACATCTGTATATATAGAGTATCCTTGCATTGGAGAGAACATCAGATGTATGTGATCTTGTCTAACAGGTACGACGCTGGGAAGGACGGCTTCATATGTCTGATGGAGCTGAAGCTGATGATGGAGAAGCTTGGAGCGCCGCAAACCCACCTGGGCCTTAAGGACATGATTAAAGAAGTAGATGAAGACTTTGATGGGAAGCTGAGCTTCAGGGAGGTGAGTCCGAGATCTGGATTCATTGGAAGTATTGGACTAGAATGAAGAGCAGGTTTTACTAGAATGTCACATCGCGAGTCACTCCGCGTTTTATTACTGCCGTGTTATGCTGTGAAATAAAGGGACTGGGAGACGTCTTTCCTGGAAGGCCGATGACATCAGATTCCCCATCGAACATCAGTCATCCTAAAACAGTCCAATTTAAAGGGTCACTCTACCCGCAATGTGATATTTTAGTGAAAGAAGCGACCTGGTGGGCGGAGTCAGCCCCTGACTTCTTTTATGTCTGGGATACTCCCGACCCGATCTCACCAACTTAATTCCCAACTCGGTTCTTGTCCACCTAAGGCCGGGTACACACGAGAGGATTTATCCGCGGAAACGGTCCGGAGGTCCGTTTCCGCGGATAAATCCTCTGGCGGATTTTGATATCCTGGTTGTACTAACCATGAGATCAAAATCCCCGCGGAATTCCGTCCGCGGTGACGTGTAGCGCCGTCGCCGCGATGATGACGCGGCGACGTGCGCGACGCTGTGATATAAGGACTTCCACGCATGCGTCGAATCATTACGACGCATGCGGGGGATGGATTCGGACGGATTGATCCGGTGAGTCTGTACAGACCAGCGGATCAATCCGTTGGACTGGATTCCAGCGGATCGATTTCTTAGCATGTCAAGAAATTTTAATCCGCTGGAAATCCATCCCCGGGGACAAAAATCCACGGAAAAAGATCCGCTGGATCGTACACACCAGGGGATCTATCCGCTGAAACCGGTCCGCGGATCAATTCCAGCAGATCGATCCTCTCGTGTACGGGGCCTTAGGGTTAAGGGATAGGGGTTAAGGGTGAAGCCCCGTACACACGGCCGAGGAACTCGACGTGCCAAACACATCGAGTTCCTCGGCGTGTTCAGTGTGGAAGCCGCCGAGGAGCTCGGCGGGCCGAGTTCTCCCATAGAACAACGAGGAAATAGAGAACATGTTCTCTATTTCCTCGTCGAGGTCCTCGTCGGCTTCCTCGGCCGAAAGTGTACACACGGCCGGGTTTCTCGGCAGAATTCAGCTCTGAACCGAGTTTCTGGCTGAATTCTGCCGAGAAACTCGGTCGTGTGTACGGGGCCTGAGGGTTTCCCATTAAAGAATAAGGCTAAGACTCAGGAATTAGAACAGGGACATCCCCCAGAGGTCAAAGGTCACAGGGGCGTGGCTGACCCACCCCCACCAATGTGTACCACCTACCACAACTAATTCGGGGAATGAACAAGTCGGGGAAAGCCCACACACGACCGTTTTTCATGACCAATTTAAAAAATTGCATTTTTCTTGTCATGAAAAACAGTCGTGTGTACACGGCATAACTATTAACCACTTAAGCCCCGGACCAAAAATATTTTTTTAAATTATTATATAAAAAAAAAATGATCAAAATTCTTATAAAAAAAAATATTATAAAAAAAAATGTTATAAAAAAAAAAAGTGGGGGGGGGGATTGTCATCCGGGGCCCTGGGGACCTCTGGGCCCTTTAATAAAAAAATTAAAAAAGGGGGGATTGCCATCCCTGCCCCTGGGGACCTTCGGGCCCCTTACAGGTGTACTGCCTGTACTCCCCTGATGGCCGGGCCGCCCCTGGAATGAACACAGACACATTGAGGGAGATTTACTAAAACTGGAGCACTCAGAATCGGGTGCAGCTATGCATAGAAACCAATCAGCTTCTAACGTAAACTTTGACAACAAGGCCGGGTTCACACCTATGCAAATTGAATGTGCGTTTCCCCGCGTTCAATTTGCATAGAAGGAGAATGTGACTGGCTCTCATATCTCCGCAGCGGGTCAGGTGCGGTGTGCCGGAAAAACGCATGCTTTTTTTGGTGCGTTTTATGTTCTATTTCAGCCCAAAATTTGGGCTGAAATCGGACCTGAACCGGTGAACTAGCACGCCTCGGACCCTTGCTGCGAGCCACATGCGGGGACGGTGTGGAACCCGGCCTTAAACCTGGACTCTGATTGGTTTCTATGCACAGCTGCACCAGATTCTGAATGCTCCAGTTTTAGTAAATCTCCTCCATTGTATCTGGCTTCTAACACACCATAATGGAATGTTGAATAATCTCTAGTTAATGAAACATTCCCAACATTCCAGTGTGTCAGGCGTGCTCCTGTGTGCTCGAAATCAATGAAGGGTTTGTTCCAATTGTAATCTTTTATATTGTACTATATACTGCTTCCTGTGTAGGTGCAAAAGACACACAAATGGCGGATATCGCAAACCAAAGTCCAGTGTCATCTGTATAGTTATGTATTTGGCATAAAGGTACCATATTAACCACTTAGGACCCGGACAAAAATGCAGGTAAAGGACCAGGCCCCTTTTTGAGATTCGGCACTGCGTCGCTTTAACTGACAATTGCGCGGTCATGCGACGTGGCTCCCAAACAAAATTGGCGTCCTTTTTTTCCCACAAATAGAGCTTTCTTTTGGTGGTATTTGATCACCTCTGCGTTTTTTTTTTTTTTTTTGCGCTATAAACAAAAATAGAGCGACAATTTTGAAAAAAATTCTATATTTTTTACTTTTTGCTATAATAAATATCCCCCAAAAATATATATAAAAAAAAAAAATTCCTCAGTTTAGGCCGATACGTATTCTTCTACCTATTTTTGGTAAAAAAAACTTGCAATAAGCGTTTATTGATTGGTTTGCGCAAAATGTATAGCGTTTACAAAATAGGGGATAGTTTTATTGCATTTTTATTATTATTTTTTTTTTTTTACTACTGGCGGCGATCAGCGATTTTTTTTCGTAACTGCGACATTATGGCGGACACATCAGACTATTTTGACACATTTTTGGGACCATTGTCATTTTCACAGCAAAAAATGCATTAAAAATGCATTGTTTACTGTGAAAATGAAATTGCAGTTTGGGAGTTAACCACTAGGGGGCGCTGAAGGGGTTAAGTGTGACCTCATCTGTGTTTATAACTGTAGGGGGGTGTGGCTGTAGGTGTGACATCACTGATTGTGATTCCCTATATAAGGGATCACACGATCGATGACAGCGCCACAGTGAAGAACGGGGAAGCTGTATTTACACACAGCTTCCCTGTTCTTCAGCTCCGGGGACCGATCGTGGGACTCCAGCGGCGATCGGGTCCGCGAGTCCCGCGGCCACGCACCCGCGACTGGGCATTATACAATCACGTACAGGTACGTGATTGTGCCCAGCCGTGCCATTCTGCCGACGTATATCGGCGTTAGGCGGTCCTTAAGTGGTTAAGCTTTATTACGGGAAAACGTGTGCATTGTAAGACGCGCTATGTAGGCCTTAGGTCATGATAGGTGCTTCAAAAAATTATCAGAAGTTTTGTTTCTTAATAAAAAAATAAACACTTATTAAAATTAGCCTTTTAGAGTCTATCGTCACATCGGTGGTCATATATACATTAAAGTGTTAGCTCACCTTTTTAGAAAAAACGTAAAAGGTGAACGAACACCGTACACCCTCCCCACCCCCACCCTGGTCCCTGCTGTACTTACCTCTGTGTATGGTGCGTTATTAGTGCCCACGCAGCTGATGCAGCAGTCTGGGGGATTTGAAATCCCTGCTTTTCATCCCCTTCTTTCAGTAGGGCCAGGGCCATCTTCAATATCGATTGGACCCTGGGCAAACATTTTCTTGGGCCCATCCACTCATCAACTATTTTCGGGCTCGAGGGGCAGCTTCTTTGGGCCCCACAGCAGTGACTGGGCCCGGGGCAACTTCCCCCTTTGCCCTGCATTGAAGACAGTCCTGTGCAGGGCTTCTGGGACAGATCAGAGCACTTCTGATTGGTCAGTTCCCGAAATGTGACTGATTTGACCAATTAAAAGAGCTCTGGTCTGTCCCAGAAGCTCTGCGCAGGGCTGTCTTTAATGCAGGGCAAAAGGGGAAGCTGCCCAGGGCCCAGTCACTGTTGTGGGGCCCAAAGCAGCTGCCCCTAAAACCTGCACTGTCCGCAAATAGTTGAAAAGTGGAGGGCCCAAGAAAATGTTTGCCCGGGGTCCAATCGAGGGGCAGTGGCAGCTGCTTTGGGCCCCACAACAGTGACTGGGCCTGGGGCAGCTGTCCCTTTTGCCCTGCATTAAAGGCAGCCCTGTGCAGGGCTTCTGGGACAGATCAGAGCACTTCTGATTGGTCAGTGTCCGCAAATAGTTGAAGAGTTGAGGGCCCAAGAAAATGTTTGCCCAGGGTCCAATCGAGGGGCAGGGGCAGCTGCTTTGGGCCCCACAACAGTGACTGGGCTTCCGATTGGTCACTGTCCACAAATAGTTGAAAAGTGGAGGGCCCAAGAAAATGTTTGCCCAGGGTCCAATCGAGGGGCAGGGGCAGCTGCTTTGGGCCCCACAACAGTGACTGGGCTTCTAGTAAATCGGGAGGTGATTCTTCTAGTAAATCGGGAGGCGGACTGGGCCTGGGGCAACACCCCCTTTTGCCCTGCATTAAAGGCAGCCCCGTGCAGGACTTCTGGGACAGATCAGAGCACTTCTGATTGGTCAGCAGGCCCGGACTGGCCATAGGGCACACCGGGCATATGCCCGGTGGGCCTCGGCTACCAGGCCGCCAGTTAACATTTCCCCACGCTCAGCCGGCCTCTTTGCGCCAAGATCGCGGCCGAATTCGCGGCCGATTTCCGCGGAGACGGCCGCATTTGTATTAGGCAGGTGTCCGGCCGGGTTCCCCCCCACACTCTGAGGCAGCGGCTGGGCTTCTCCCTGTGCTGGCACGGCGGCGCCGCTCACCACGGCCGGCTACACAGCCGCCTCCACGGCCGCTGGCCAGCCTTCTGCTCTAGGCTTAGAAGGAAGGAGGGCTTCATTACGTCAGGCCGGTCATGTGACCGTGAAGGGGGAGGAGCTGCTGGAGGAGGCCTGATGTCTTAAAAGGAGCTGGACGTCTAGAAAGGTAAGTGACACAGTATGGCAGCCTGCCAATGTTTTTTTTTTATTTTATTTTTTTATTATAACTTGCCTGTCAATGTTTTTTTTTTATATAGCTTGCCTGTCAATGTTTTTTTTTTATATAGCTTGCCTGTCAATGTTTTAAATGAGCAATTAAATAAAAATGCCTAAACGACCCTGAAATAAGAATCTGATTGGCAGCTGTGGAGAAATACCTCCTGCTAGTAAATATATATTTTATTTTCATTGATATCATGAGACTTTCAGACTTCATCAGCTTCTTCTTGCTAGTTGGATCACTAGCAAGAAGAAGCTGATAAAGTCTGCCAGTCTTATGATATCAATGAAAATAAAATATATATTTACTAGCAGGAGGAGGTATTTCTCCACAGCTGCCAATCAGAACTAAATGGACTTCTGTGAAATTGCAGTGATTCGTAGTACACAACTATGAATCATTGCCTAATTGGTCTATTGCTACTTTCGCACTGGATCCGTGTGCTGTTGGCGGTAAAACGCCGCTGTTTTTAGCGACGCTTTACTGTCCTTTTTGTGGCGCTATTCGGCCGCTAGCGGGGCACTTTTAACCACCGCTATCAGCTGAAAAAGGGTTAAAACCGCCAGCAAAGCAGTTCGGCAGCCCTGCACCTTGATTTCAATGGGCAGTAGCGCTTTAGGAGCGGTGCATACACCGCTCCTACAGCGCCTCAAAAGATGCGGCTGGCAGGACTTTTTTGAGCGTGCTTCCAGCGCACCGCTACAGTGTGAAAGCCCTGGGAGACGCTTTTTCAGGGCGCTTTGCAGGCGCTATTTTTAGCTCTTTAGCGCCCTCAAAGCACCCCAGTGTGAAAGAAGCCTAAGTGCAGAATCATGAAATCTGGTTGTTACAGGTTACTAAACTCTCCAAACCAACCAGCAATGCTCTTGTACCCCTTTCACACTGGGTTACTTTGCAGGCGCTATAACGCTAAAACTAGCACCTGCAAAGTGCCCTGAAAGAGCCGTTCCTTTCACTCCAATGTGAAAGCCAGGAGGCTTTCACACTGGAGCGGTGCACTGCCACTCCTTACAGCGCCCCAAAGATGCTGCTAGCAGGACACCGCTCCTAAAGTTCCCTTGACCATTGAAATCAAAGGGGCAGCGCCGACGAACCGTCGGCAAAGCTTTGCAGCAGTGCTTTGCGGCCGGTTTTAACCCTTTCGCGGCCACTAGCGGGGGTTAAAAGCACCCTACTAGCACTTTTCAGGCACTATTTTTAGTGCTAAAACGCCTGAAAAGGGCTGAAAAGCGCCTCCAGTGTGAAAGGGGCAAAGTGATGGTGTCAGACATTGTGTGAGAGAAGGACAGTTCTTGTACCCAAAAGGTGTCCTGCATTCACATTGGGCCGATTTGGCATGCGATTTGACATGTTAAATCGCATACCAAATCAGCAGCTATAGCCGGCAATAGTACTGTCCGAATCAGTGTGTCATCGACTTTGCAGCGCCGCACCAATTCCCAAAAGAAGTTTCTGTACTACTTTTGCCGACTTCGGGGGCAATTTGAATAGACAAATCGCCCCCGAAGTCAGACTGCATTGCCAGTTTGAAATTGTGTGAGTTCATCTGAAGCAATGCAATGCAGTCCGACTTTGGGACACCTTTTGGGTATATATATATATATATATATATATATATATATACACACATATATATACCCCCTCCCACCGCTGCCTTCACCAGGCTCTCCTGTGTGAGTGGGCAACCCAGTAAGAATGCTACTGGTGGCATCCAGCTCTAGGCACACAGTGAGAGAAACTGATCTTATTCCTCTTACCTTGTGACGTCAGAAACAAGAAGAAAAAAAAAAATCGTAGAAAAAATGACAAAAGGAAAAATAAATAAATGCCAATAGCACCACACATGTAAGGTATCGCCGCAAACATAGTGAGAGCAATCATTCTAGCACCAGACCTCCTGTGTAACTCTAAACTGGTAACTGTAAAGACTTTAAAAGCGTTGCCTATGGAGATTTATAGGTACTGTAATTTGGCCGTATTCCATGGGCGGACGCAGGGAAATTGGCACTCCCCAGAGAAATTTGTTTTAGTTGCGGAATTTGGCGCCAGAGAGTCTGAGCGGGCGGTTCCGCAGCGAGTGAGAGTCAGAGAGTGTCCGGTCAGCTGGTCGGCTCTGTGGGTGGCTGGCCAATCAACAAGCCAGTGGCCGGGGGAGCAGAGAGATGACATCATCTCTCACCGCCCCATGCCCGCCTTGCATACCGGCAGTAAATTCCGCCCTCACTGTGCAGGCAGCAGGGAGATTACATCATCTCTCTGCTACCTGACTCTGACAAGCAAAACACCACCTTAGCAAGTGACAATCCGCAACGTGTGGCAGGTGAGATGGCAAGTGGCAATCCACAATGTGTAGCAGGTGATGTGGTAAGTGACAATCCGCAACTTGTGGCAGGTGACATGAAAGGGACAATCCACAATGTGTGGCAGGTGACATGAAAGGGACAATCCACAATGTGTGGCAGGTGACATGAAAGGGACAATCCGCAACTTGTGGCAGGTGACGTGAAAGGGACAATCTGCAACTTGTGGCAGGTGACATGAAAGGGACAATCCGCAACTTGTGGCAGGTGACATGAAAGGGACAATCCGCAACTTGTGGCAGGTGACGTGAAAGGGACAATCTGCAACTTGTGGCAGGTGACATGAAAGGGACAATCTGCAACTTGTGGCAGGTGACGTGAAAGGGACAATCTGCAACTTGTGGCAGGTGACATGAAAGGGACAATCTGCAACTTGTAGCAGGTGACATGAAAGGGACAATCCACAATGTGTGGCAGGTGATGTAGTAAGTGACAATCCGCAACTTGTGGCAGGTGACATGAAAGGGACAATCTGCAACTTGTGGCAGGTGATGTGGCAAGTGACAATCCGCAACGTGTGGCAGGTGAAGTGGCAGGTGACAATCTGCAACGTGTGGCAGGTGAAGTGGCAGGTGACAATCTGCAACGTGTGGCAGGTGACGTGGCAAGTGACAATCTGCAACGTGTGGCAGGTGACGTGGCAAGTGACAATCTGCAACGTGTGGCAGGTGACGTGGCAAGTGACAATCTGCAACTTGTGGCAGGTGATGTGGCAAGTGACAATCCGCAACTTGTGGCAGGTGACGTGGCAAGTGACAATCTGCAACGTGTGGCAGGTGACGTGGCAGGTGACAATCTGCAACGTGTGGCAGGTGACGTGGCAAGTGACAATCTGCAACGTGTGGCAGGTGACGTGGCAAGTGACAATCTGCAACGTGTGGCAGGTGACGTGGCAAGTGACAATCTGCAACTTGTGGCAGTGGACGTGGCAAGTGACAATCCGCAACTTGTGGCAGGTGACGTGAAAGGGACAATCTGCAATGTGTGGCAGGTGACGTGGCAAGTGACAATCTGCAACGTGTGGCAGGTGACGTGGCAAGTGACAATCTGCAACGTGTGGCAGGTGACGTGGCAAGTGACAATCTGCAACGTGTGGCAGGTGACGTGGCAAGTGACAATCTGCAACTTGTGGCAGTGGACGTGGCAAGTGACAATCCGCAACTTGTGGCAGGTGACGTGAAAGGGACAATCTGCAATGTGTGGCAGGTGACGTGGCAAGTGACAATCTGCAACGTGTGGCAGGTGACGTGGCAAGTGACAATCTGCAACGTGTGGCAGGTGACGTGGCAAGTGACAATCCGCAACTTGTGGCAGGTGACGTGAAAGGGACAATCTGCAATGTGTGGCAGGTGACGTGGCAAGTGACATCCGCAACTTGTGGCAGGTGATGTGAAAGGGACAATCTGCAATGTGTGGCAGGTGACGTGGCAAGTGACAATCCGCAACTTTGGTTTTTAACAAAATGGGCTGCTCGGCTTAGAATGCCCGGGCCTATTTTTTGTCCCAGTCCGGGCCTGTTGGTCAGTGTGGAAACGTGACTGATTTGACCAATTGAAAAAGCTCTGATCTGTCACAGAAGCCCTGCACAGGGTTGTTTTTAATGCAGGGCACAAGGGGAAGCTGCCCGAGCCCAGTCGCTGTTGTGGGGCCCAAAGCAGCTGCCCCTCGAGCCCGCACTGCCCACAGTTGATAAGTGGATCCGGGAGGGCCCAAGAAAATGTTTGCCCAGGGTTCAATCGATATTAAAGCGGGAGTTCACCCATTTATTACATTTTTCCCCTTTTCCCCTTAGATTCCTGCTCGTTCGGTCTAGGGGAATCGGCTATTTGTATTAAAATATGAGCAGTACTTACCGTTTTCGAGATGCATCTTCTTCCGTCGCTTCCGGGTATGGGTCTTCGGGAGCGGGCGTTCCTTCTTGATTGACAGTCTTCCGAGAGGCTTCCGACGGTCGCATCCATCGCGTCACTCGTAGCCGAAAGAAGCCGAACGTCGGTGCGGCTCTATACTGCGCCTGCGCACCGACGTTCGGCTTCTTTCGGAAAATCGTGACGCGATGGATGCGACCGTCGGAAGCCTCTCGGAAGACTGTCAATCAAGAAGGAACGCCCATTCCCGCAGCCCATACCCGGAAGCGACGGAGAGGATGCATCTCGTAAACGGGTAAGTACTGCACATATTTTAAAACAAACAGCCGATTCCCCTAGAGAAAACGAGCAGGAATCTAAGGCTAGAAAATGCCCTCTAAGGGTGAACCCCCGCTTTAAAGATGGCCCTGGCCCTGCAGATAGAAGGCAGGAATTTCAAATCCACAGATCGCTGCTGAATCTGCTGCGTGGACACTGCCAGCTCGAGGCCCATGGAGGCAAGTACAGCAAGGCTTGGGAGGGGCGGGGGGGGGGGGGGCGTATGGTGTTTGTTCACCTTTTACTTTTTTTATTCACCTTTTTCATGTTTTTCATCTCCACTTCTTTCCTTCACAATGGCAAAAATCGCACCAAAAGCACCAACACTTTTCCAACATTATGGGGGAACATCAATATACATCCCTATAAGGGGCAGGCAGCTCGCTTTTTTTTTTAGCAACGTCAACCTCCATATTTGTTTCAGGAAAAGTGCGCTTTTATTATGACGCTTGCAAAACATGCTTAATGGTTCACCGTGGGAAGTACAGAGGGTTGCATAATCTACCATCTGCTTTGAAAGAATTCTGTGTACTACGATAATGCAGGAATGCTTGGAGCGCAAGGACAAACCCGGTGCTGTGAACGGCCTCTAGTCTGGTGACTGAAAGGGAACTGACGAGGATGGAATTCGCTGCTGTTGGTTTGAGTCAGCAGAGGTTTTTCTGCTCAAAAGCTAGATTGTTCGGTATTCCGATCAGGGCAGGATTTGCTCTCCCTGCCGCCCCAAGGCCAGGTTCCGCAATGTACCCCCCCCAAATCAACGGAGAATGGTAACCGGATGGCAGGGGCGGCGCGGTTAGTTCAAATATTTTTTGTTTCTTTTTTTTTTTCATTACTTTTTTTGGTTTTTTTATTTGTAGCTTGTTGTTCACTTTTTTTTGTATACTTTTCTTTTTTTTTTTTATATGTATTATTTTTCTTATTCTTTACTTTTTAATTACTTTTTTATTTTATTAATTGAATTATTATTTCTTATTTTTTTTTCACCTAACTTTATTGCTATCACACAGGAGAAAACAATTCCCTGTGTGATAGCAATTGGAGGTGACAGGTTCTCTTTATTGACCCTGTCACCTCTAAAACAGGAGTCCTAGCACTGTGCTAGAACTCCTGTCACAGCTGAGATGGGAAGAGCACAGCTCACCCCTCTCACTGTGTACATCGGGGGGAGGGACAGGAGACAGACTCGGCGGAGGGGCAGAACGGAGTCCCGAAGACAGAGCCAGCAGAGAGAGGTATGTGGGGGGGGGGGGGGGGGGACGGCAGCACACATTTTACAAGTGATTTTGGCGACATTGCAACAATCACTTGTTAACGAGCGAGCGGATTTGCCCACACTACATTGGCACCGATAGGCGGCACTGATGGGCACCGATAGGCGACGCTGGTATGCTGCACTGTTGGGCATTCATAGGCGGCACTGATGGGCACTCATAGGCAGCACTGATGTGCACTTATAGGCGGCACTGGGCACTCTTTGGCGGCACTGATGGGCACTCATGGGTGGAATTTATGGGTGGCACCGATGGGTACTTATGGGTGGCACAGATGGGCACTGATAGGTGGGCACTGGGCATAGATGGGCACTAAGAGGTGGCACTGATGGACACTGAGGAGTGGCACTGATGGCATTATTTCAGCCAGTGCCTATGTTGCCAGTCAGTGCCCATTTGTGGGCACTGATTGGCATCGTTTGTGATTTTTTTTTTTTATTGGTGTTTTTTTTTTTGCTCTATTGAGCACTGGGGGGCACTCCCTGGTGGTCCAGCGTGGCGATCCGAGGGGGGGGGCTGCGCTGATAAACAATCAGCGCAAACCCCCCCTGTCAGGAGAGCCGCCGTTCGGCTCTCCTCTACTCGCGTCTGTCAGACGCGAGTGAGGAAGAGCCGATCAACGGCTCTTCCTGTTTACATCGTGATCAGCCATTATTGGACACGGCTGATCACGTGGTAAAGAGCCTCCGCCGGAGGCTCTTTACCGAGATCGGAGATGCAGGGTGTCAGACTGACACCCCGCATCACCAATCGCGTGCTGCGCGCCCCTACGGGCGCGCGCCGGCATGAAATCCTGCAGGACGTCAATAGACGTCCTGTCAGGATTTCACAACCACTTCCCGGACGTCAATATGCTATTGACCGGGCGGGAAGTGGTTAAAATGACAAAGGTCGGGTCCAATTCCCTTGCATGTTTATCTTCAGTTGTTTCTGTATTCTTATCATCTCCAAAAAAAAACACATGAACCATATATGGGTAATTTTTAATCACTTTAATACATTTTTGTTATTTGATTGAAACAATTTAACAGACAGAATGGGCCAGATTCACATAGATCAGCGGATCTATAGATCCGCTCGATCTACGTGATTTAAGATCCACTCCCGCAAGTTTGAGAGGCAAGTGGCTAATTCACAAACCACTTACCTCCAAACTTGCGGCGGCGGATCCTAAATCCCCCGGCGGAATTCTAATTCCGCGGCTAGGGGGAGTGTACTATTTAAATCAGGCGCGTTCCCGCGCCGATTTAAATGCGCATGCACCGTCCGGGGAATTTCCCGGCGTGCATTGCTCCCACTGACGTCACTAGGACGTCAGTGGTTTCGACGTGAGCGTGACTTGCGACGCGCGTGTTTGTGAATCGGCGTACGCAAATGACGTTAGAAAATTCAAATTCGACGCGGGAACGCCGGCTATACTTAACATTGGCTGCGCCTGATAAAAGCAGGGGTAAGTATACGACGGGAAAGCCGCTACGGAAACGTCGTAAGAAGACTGCGTCGGGTCCACGTACGTTCGTGAATTCGCGCATCTCGCTGATTTACATATTATTCAAGGTAAATCAGCGGGAATGCCCCGGCGCCATTTTTAAATTGAAAATAAGATCCGACAGTGTAACACAGTGTAACACTGTCAGATCTTAGTCCTATCTATGCGTATCTGATTCTATGAATCAGGCGCATAGATAGGACCAGTGTAAGTCAGAGATACGATGGTGTATCTGTAGATACACCATCGTATCTCTTTGTGAATCTGGCCCAATATGTAGAATTGGACAATGCAGAAAATCTGTGTGTGTGTCACCTGGAAATAAAATAAAAAAATATATAATTAAAACTCCAAATCTTAAAAAGTTAATGGGCAATTAATGTGCGTGTGACCAGCATCCGACTTATAATAATAGATATAAATCTACTCTGCTGTCCCTCTGTATTCCGAATATCGGCTCAGACTCCTTATTATGTAATCTCTACACTTTGATGCTGTGTGTTTGATTAGTAGGATGCTCCGTCAGTATATCACCAGGCAGCGCAGATTTTAATAAGTCTTACGTCTTTCTCTCTCCTCTCTTTGAAGTTTCTTTTAATTTTCCGCAAAGCCGCTGCAGGGGAGCTGGAGGAAGACAGCGGGTTGCACGCTCTCGCTCGGCTTTCAGAAATTGATGTCTCCATCGAGGGCGTAAAAGGAGCCAAAAGCTTTTTTGAAGCTAAGGTAAGCAGCATTTTCATACAGACTGTATTATAGACTTATCCTTGAAGCGGAGCTCCGCTGAAAAAAAAAATATTAAAAGCCAGAAGCTACAAATACTGCAGTTGCTGACTTTTAACCACTTAAGGACCAGACCAATATGCTGCTAAATGACCCAAGGGGTTTTTACAATTCGGCACTGCGTCGCTTTAACAGACAATTGCGCGGTCGTGCCACGTGGCTCCCAAACAAAATTGACGTCCTTTTTTCCCCACAAATAGAGCTTTCTTTTGGTGGTATTTGATCACCTCTGCGGTTTTTATTTTTTTGTGCTATAAACAAAAATAGAGCGACAATTTTGAAAAAAAAATGCAATATTTTTTACTTTTTGCTATAATAAATATCCCCCAAAAACATATATAAATTATTTTTTCCTCAGTTTAGGCCGATACGTATTCTTCTACCTATTTTTGGTAAAAAAAAATCGCAATAAGCGTTTATCGATTGGTTTGCGCAAAATTTATAGCGTTTACAAAATAGGGGATAGTTGTATTTTTTATTTTTTTACTACTAATGGCGGCGATCAGTGATTTTTTTCATGACTGCGACATTATGGTGGACACTTCGGATAATTTTGACACATTTTTGGGACCATTGTCATTTTCACAGCAAAAAATGCATTTAAATTGCATTGTTTATTGTGAAAATGACAGTTGCAGTTTGGGAGTTAACCACAGGGGGCGCTGTAGGAGTTAGGGTTCACCTAGTGTGTGTTTACAACTGTAGGGGGAGTGGCTGTAGGTCTGACGTCATCGATCGAGTCTCCCTTATAAAAGGGATCACACGATCGATGCAGCCGCCACAGTGAAGCACGGGGAAGCCGTGTTTACATACGGCTCTCCCCGTTCTTCAGCTCCGGGACGGCTAGAAACGAATAGCCGCGCCCTCGTCCCGGATCGCTCGGATAGCCACGGGAACCGCTGCATGTACCGGGGGAGGGGTCCCGATCGGACCCCCGACCCACGTCTAGGCAGGGACGTACAGACCAATGTGCCTGTCCGTGCCATTCTGCCGACGTATATGTACATGCGGCGGTCCGGAAGTGGTTAATATTAGGACACTTACCTGTCCTGGAGTCCAGCGACGTCCGCAGTAGAGGACGAGCGATCGCTCGTCACTCTGCTGACCCCCCCCCCCCCCCGCGCCATCCTCGGTGAGGGAACCAGGAAGTGAAGCGCTCCGGCTTCACTGCCCGGTTCCCTACGGCGAATGCGCGAGCCGCGCTACGCCTGCCGATTGGCTCCCGCTGTGTACTGGGAGCCGAGTGTTCCCAGAACACAACGGGGACGACGACGGGAGGTGACGTCATGCCCGCAGTCTGCCTGAGACTGTGTGTCCGGAAGTGGGTGCAAATACCTGTCTTTAGACAGGTATCTGCACCCCCCTGAAAGGTGTCAAATGTGACACCGGAGGGGGGGGGGGTTCCGATCAGCGGGAGTTCCACTTTAGGGTGAAGCTCCACTTTAAAGCGGATCTTTACCCTTATGAAAACCCTCTGGCTCCCCCCCCCCCCCCGGCCTAGGCTAGAGGCGCTCAACCTGTGGCCCCGGGGGCCCTTTGATGGGGCCCTTGACCTCAAACCAGGTGTCGCTATGGGGGGGTAACACCCGCCAGAGGGGTGACACCATCAGGGCCATCACCAGCATAAATTCCGCTGATGCCATTGCCACTGGTGCTATGCAAGCATGGCATCCCTGGCATTCCAGGCCAGGGATGCCACGTTTGGCATAGCACTGGCGGCACCTGCAGGGACTCCCGCAAGTAAGAGCCGCCCACTGGAACAGGATGCTGAGGCTTTGCAGAGGCAGGGATCTGGGACAGGCTTAAGCTGGGAGTCCGCCGAAGTAGAGTTCTGGCTTGCTGGTGCTCAGAGCATGGGATGGAGGGAGGGGAGGGTAGACTTGCAGTAGAGATCATACTGCCCCGAACTTTTTATATGACTCCCAGAACCCAGCTCCTCAATGCATTCCCATTGGCTCCCCGATCCCTGGGCACCCTGTGACACTGCTTCATTGGGGTTATCATGCTGGGGGGGCTGGGATCTGGGATCACCAAGTAACTTCCCACCTCCTGGGGCGCCTGTGCTGCCCATCCCCACCTTTGCTTTTTAACACTGTGCCTGCAGAATTCCATCATCACCATCACCGCCACACTTGGGGATTCTAAGTGGGTTCTATACTTTTAGGGTGTCACCCTCCATTTAAAATCAGAGCTACTCTGCAAGGGGCGGGTGTATTACTGTTATATCGTGTAAGAGGCGGATGGCTACAGAAGAGGCCGAATTTGAAATTGATGGGCAGAGCTGATAAGTTGGTGTTTAAACAAATGAAGGGCGGGTTTTGCAATGTTTAAAATTCGGCCTCTTCTGTAGCCATACACGATATAACAGTAATACACCCGCCCCTTGCAGAGTAGCACGAGCATCGGGAGCATGCGGCAGTGTCTGGCACAATGTCGTGGTTATTGCGCAGGCGCCGTGTACAGCTGACTCACAGGTGTTCATCTTCGGCTATTTTCGGCGACTCCGCTGTGGTTCGTACTGCGCAAGTACTGCGCCTGCGCAGTACAGGGGGGTCATCAGGGCCGATCCTAGGGTCACAGGCGCCTGGGTGCACAAATATTTCTGGCGCCCCCACATGGGCGTGGTCATTTTTACTAACTCCTCCATGATACAGGAGACGGTCAGAGACTGCAGACATGATACAAGTGACGGTCAGAGACTGCAGACATGATACAGGAGACGGTCAGAGACTGCAGACATGATACAGGAGACGGTCAGAGACTGCAGACATGATACAGGAGACGGTCAGAGACTGCAGACATAATACAGGAGATGGTCAGAGACTGGAGACATGATACAGGAGACGGTCAGACTGCAGACATGATACAGGAGACAGTCACAGACTGCAGACATGATAGAGGAGACGGTCAGAGACTGCAGACATGATACAGGAGACGGTCAGAGACTGCAGACATGATACAGGAGACGGTCACAGACTGCAGACATGATACAGGAGACGGTCAGAGACTGCAGACATGATACAGGAGACGGTCAGAGACTGCAGACATGATACAGGAGACGGTCACAGACTGCAGACATGATACAGGAGATGATCAGAGACTGCAGACATGATACAGGAGACGGTCAGAGACTGCAGACATGATACAGGAGACGGTCACAGACTGCAGACATGATACAGGAGACGGTCAGAGACTGCAGACATGATACAGGAGACGGTCAGAGACTGCAGACATGATACAGGAGACGGTCAGAGACTGCAGACATGATACAGGAGACGGTCACAGACTGCAGACATGATACAGGAGACGGTCACAGACTGCAGACATGATACAGGAGACGGTCAGAGACTGCAGACATGATACAGGAGACGGTCAGAGACTGCAGACATGATACAGGAGAAGGTCAGAGACTGCAGACATGATACAGGAGACGGTCAGAGACTGCAGACGTGATACAGGAGATGGTCAGAGACTGCAAACGTGATACAGGAGACGGTCAGAGACTGCAGACATGATACAGGATATGGTCAGAGACTGCAGACATGATACAGGAGATGGTCAGAGACTGCAGACATGATACAGGAGACGGTCAGAGACTGCAGACATGATACAGGAGACGGTCAGAGACTGCAGACATGATACAGGAGACGGTCAGAGACTGCAGACATGATACAGGAGACGGTCAGAGACTGCAGACATGATACAGGAGACGGTCAGACTGCAGACATGATACTGGAGACAGTCACAGACTGCAGACATGATAGAGGAGACGGTCAGAGACTGCAGACATGATACAGGAGACGGTCAGAGACTGCAGACATGATACAGGAGACGGTCACAGACTGCAGACATGATACAGGAGATGATCAGAGACTGCAGACATGATACAGGAGACGGTCAGAGACTGCAGACATGATACAGGAGACGGTCAGAGACTGCAGACATGATACAGGAGACGGTCAGAGACTGCAGACATGATACAGGAGACGGTCAGAGACTGCAGACATGATACAGGAGATGGTCAGAGACTGCAGACATGATACAGGAGACGGTCAGAGACTGCAGACATGATACAGGAGACGGTCAGAGACTGCAGACATGATACAGGAGATAACCAAACACAAACTCCTGCGCACGGGTGGGATGTTCAACACTTAGTCTATAGTCTGCGTGCAGATTTCCTCAAAAGTCAAAAAGTCATGGTAACACAAGCCTTGCTGCCCTTCATGGATGGGGAAATCCTGGCAGGAAACAAAAAAGGAGAAAGAAAGGCGCACCAGCCTCGTGTACTACCATTTGACAATTTATTAAATAAAAATGATATTAAATGGTAGCATTATTTTGACTAGTATTATCATTACCATTATTATCAACAACATCTACTATCCTAGTAATTGACCACTCGTTAAGGTGGGAGGAGTCTGGACGGCCCCTGGGAGAGTCCCTGTGGTGGGTGGTGCCTGTGCATATGTGTATTTGTATTTAAGCAGTGCTAGTGGAAGGATCTGTTCTGCTGGGCTCTGAGGAAGAGGCCCTTGATGCCTCGAAACGCGTAAGCCAGCAGTGACGTACCTCGAAACCCCCTCCCCTTACATTTTGGAGTGTGTTCGAGGGGTATTTTACTTTATCGTTTGAGACATTTGTTTGTGAGTAGTTTTTAATATCATTTTTATTTAATAAATTGTCAAATGGTAGTACACGAGGCTGGTGCGCCTTTCTTTCTCCTTTTATGATACAGGAGATGGTCAGAGACTGCAGACATGATACAGGAGATGGTCAGAGACTGCAGACATGATACAGGAGATGGTCAGAGACTGCAGACATGATACAGGAGATGGTCAGAGACTGCAGACATGATACAGGAGATGGTCAGAGACTGCAGACATAGTACACAAACAAGGAGGGAGGGGAGAACTCTGGCACTTCGGTGCCCCCACCTCTGCAGGAGCCTGGGTGCAATGCACCCTGTGCACCCTGCCTAGGATCGGCCCTGGGGGTCACTATCCACAGGAGGGGCAGAACACTGGCGCAGTGAAGAGGAGGGGGAGAAGAGCGAGGCTTTTGGCGCCCGCCTCGCTGGACCGTGGGACAGGTGAGTGTCTGATTATTAAATGTCAGCAGCTACAGTTTTTGTAGTTGCTGAATTTTAAATGGGTGGAGCTTTAACTGAATTTACCTAACCTATTCACACTGTGTACACAAGGGGGTGCTACACAAGATACTCGTAATCCACCCAAAGGGATGCTGGGTGCTGCGCAGGAAGGGGTTAAGACACTGTGTCTCTTCTGTATTTGTTGTCTGGGAGGTGGCCAGGCTCTGCATACACTCCTGATTTCCTGAACATGCTCTATTCCTCTAAAACTGTGCATTTTCCAAACTTCCAGGTACAGGCCATGAATCATGGCAGCCGATTCGAGCAAGAGATCAAAGCAGAGAAAGAAGAAAAAAAGAGACAAGCGGAAGAAAAGGAACAGAGAAAAGCTGCTTTCAAGGAGCTCCAGTCTGCCTTCAAGCCATAAAACAGAGCTAAATATTTTCATAGCATGCACAGAGATATATATATATAGAGAGAAAGCAGGGTGATCCATCTTCAACTGCAACCGTTTGCTGAACTACAGAACCCAGCTCAACAAGCCAAGGGCTGAACAAACTGAAGTTCATCAATAAAACAAGGAGTTGAGATGAGACCCACCTGCTAAAAATTATCTGCAAAAAATATATATATATAAATATATATATGAAAATCTCTAATTTATTGCTTATGGTTGGACGGACCAATAAAGTTTATCATTTTATTAGTGATTTCCATCTTTTTTATTTTTAACTCCGTTGCAGACTCGTTATTTTTTTACATCATTATAACGCTGTTTTTTTTTGTGAACTGTGTAAATAATAAAAGCCTACCAGCTACTATTTTAAGGTGTATTTGTTATCTTCTGATAAATGGTGTAGTAAACCACGCTGGCTTCGCTTTAAAGGAAACTTTTCATGACCTAACTAGGTAAGCTGTCATTGCTAACCTCTCCTGAGAATGCTAATTGCCTGGCCATCACACTGTTGTTTTGGCTTCACTGCTTTTTGACTTGCTAACTTGGACCAAGTAAAGAGATACCATGTTTCCCCGAAAATAAGCCCGGGTCTTATATTAATTTTGGCAACCTAAAACACACTAGGGCTTATTTTCGGGGAATGTCTTATTTAATGATCTTAAAGTGGTTGTTACCCTAAAAAAAAAAGAAAAAGAAAAAATCCTTTTCCTTTAAAGCATGATAGATCTCCTGTGTCCCCTGTCTTCTCCCCTCCCCCTCCCTGTCAGGTCAGGAGTCAGTATTTTGATGTAAATAGCATCTTAAAATCAAATCCAATTCAATACAATTTGTAGGAATGGGGTGCAGCGTGTGATTGTGATTGTTTTTTGGGCAATACGGTACCTTTCTTGCAGCTTCCCTGGCTGTCACATGGTCTGCCTGGGCTCTTTTCTGCTCCGGGATCCCCGCTGGCGTCAGCCTTCTCTGTGAATGGGGGAGGGAGCCGCGGGCATCGGGCGGGAGGAGAGCGGAGGAGGGGGAAGCCGGTGTCCCGCTGGCGTCTGCCCGCTCCATGCGCTGAGGAGGGAGGGGCTGCGGGCATCGAGCGGGAGGAGAGGGGGAGCCGCCGTCCAGCTGGCGTCAGCCCGCTCCTTGTCGTGATACAATAAAGATCACTGATTTTATATCCAGCAGTGCCGGCTGTGCGCTGGGGAGGGGGGGTTGCGGGCGTCAGCCAGGAGGAGAGGAGAAGACCTCCGATGAGTCTGCAAATAGGGTGTAATCATTCTGAAAGATGGATTAAAAAAAATGTTAAACTAATTTTACTAGGGCTTATTTTCGGGGTAGTGCTTATATTGCAGCCCTCCCCAAGAATCATACTAGGTCTTATTATCGGGGTAGGTCTTATTTTCGGAGAAAACGGGTATGTGAAGGCTGACTTTATTTGGCTGTGTAAATAAGGCCAAACTCTGGCTTTTGTTTAATTTGTCCCCCTAGAAAACAAAAAAAGGGTAAAAGAAACATCTCTGATTGCAATACTCAACTTCAGCCTGGACCTGTCTCCTGCAGTACCTCTTTTTTTCCACAAGATGTCCTCAGTTCTCTGGGTTGAAGGAGTACAAGCCTCACTGAGCTGTGAATACTGAGGAAAGACTGTGAGTGCAAGGGATCATGACAAACAACCCCCCCAGGATAACGTCTTGTACTTGCAATATATTGATGTAGAGGACGGAGCTGATGTCACTTTTGATGTCTCTAGAACTTTCTACCACTGTACAAAAACTTAAAACGAAGTTGACTCAGTATGCCCTCGTGCAGCAACTGCTGGTCCTGCATTGTAAATGATGAGATTGGGCACTCACTCATCTTCCGGGGCAGGAGCAAAGAAGACCAGAGCGTTGGCTGCCATGGAACTGAGAAATGGGTCTTATTCTCCAATATTTCCCTCCTAGACTAAAGGAGCATTATACCCCCTGCGTACAGTAGGGGGCACCCACATGTCATTGTTTTAAAGCTCACTGCAGTTCAGCTTGAAAGTAAAAACCTGTTATGGGAAAAACATGGGGCTGCCGTTGCTGATTTCTGACTGTCCTGCAGACCATCGCACATCAGTACTATTAATCAGGGACATTTTATGAAGTTAGTGGACCTGTGTGCAAGATCACATGTTTGGCCCCATTGTTTCATAAAAATAAAATGTGGTGGGCTTAGTATGCCACAGTGAAGAGTGGGCATGGTTTTCATAGTGCCAGGGGTGTTGCTCAGGATTGTAAAATACCTGGGGCACCTTTGGACACACCAAGCAGAAGAGTCATTTGGCGTGCTTAGCATGCACCGGCAAATAGAGGGTGAGGCCAAATTGTGTTAACGATAGGAGGGGCTTAAAAGTTTAATTAAACAATTCCCCCAGTATAATCCCCCCCTTCCAGGTCAATCTGTCCCCCAGTATAATCCCCCCCCCCAGGTCAGTCCACCCCCAGTATAATCCTTCCCCCGGTTCAGTCTGATCCCCATAATAATCCTCCCCCCCTCTCCCCCAGGTAAATTTGTCCCCCAGTATAATCTTCCCTTTCATATCAGTCATTCCCCCAGTATAATCCCCCAGGTCAGTCTGTCCCCCAGTATTATCCCCCCCAGGCAGGGCAGGACTTACCATTGGGCTTGACAAGCCCATGGGCCCCGCCCAATAGGGGGCCCCTGGGCTCAATCGCGGCAACCCCCCGTTCGTGGCAATCCCCTCCCGCAATTTTGCGGCAATCCCCTCCAGCAAATTTGCGGCAATGGTGGCAATTCCCTCCCGCAATTTCGCGGCAATCCCCCGTTAGTGGCAATCGCAGCAACCCCCTCGCGCAATTTCGTGGCAATTTCGGCAATCCCCCCCTCTCAACAACTTCGGTGGATGGATGTAATCCT
The DNA here is from genome assembly GCF_905171775.1 of Rana temporaria. Lineage (NCBI taxonomy): Eukaryota > Metazoa > Chordata > Amphibia > Anura > Ranidae > Rana > Rana temporaria. The sequence goes on from NC_053498.1 coordinate 130,879,884, forward strand.
TGGCACCCCACCCGCTCAACAACTTCGGTGGATGAATGTAATTCTTGGCAGCCCCCAGCCCCCCCCCCCCACTTAACAACTTCGATGCTCCAGGGGGCTCCTTCACTGCAGCTGTGTAAGTGGCCCCAAAATTACTGAAGGCAGCCCTGGGAAGAGGTAAGAAGTCCATCCAGCGGCTTCCCCCCTGCTCAACAACTTTGATCGGCGGTCAGCGGGCTCAACAACTTAGCCCCCCCCCTTCAACAACTATGATCGATCGCGGTAACAGCCCCCCCCGCTTCTCTGCTCCAGGGGGCCCCTTCGATTATTAAGCCCAGGGGCCCCCACCACCCTAAGTCCTGCCCTGCCCCCAGGTCAGTCCACCACCTGTATAATCCTTCCCCCAAGTTTGATCCCCAGTCTGATCCCCATTATAATCCTTCTCCCAGTTCAGTCTGTCCCCCAGTATATATCCCCCCAGGTCAGTCTGTCAGTCAAGTACCATTCAATATTTTGGGTGACTTATACATTTTTTTTCCACTGACCACCAATGAAGGGGATATTTATCCACCATCAATGCAATGGGGGTTATTTGTTCACTGACCACCAATGTACATTTTTTTTTCTACTAACCACAGATGTAAGGGGTTATTTATCCACTGATCACCAATGTAAGAGCTATATCTCTACTCACCAGAAATGTAAGGGGTAATATATCCACTGATCACCAATGTAAGAGCTATATCTCTACTCACCAGAAATGTAAGGGGTAATATATCCACTGATCACCAATGTAAGAGCTATATCTCTACTAACCACCAATGTAAGGGGTAATATATCCACTGATCACCAATGTAAGAGCTATATCTCTACTCACCAGAAATGTAAGGGGTAATATATCCACTGATCACCAATGTAAGCGCTATATCTCTACTAACCACCAATGTAAGGGGTTATTTCACTACAAAGACATGAAACAAAGCTTGTTTGCTTTGTTTCAAATGACAATTGTGAAGCCACAGGAAGAATTTGTTTTTAGGGAAACAAGTAGAATAAAAGTTCAGTGTGTGATGTGAGAAGGATGAAATACCTTCTAGTGGTCACTAGATGGCGACAATGCACACATCTTTGTATGTAGCTATTATATGTCTGTCTACCAATGAGGAGTGGAATACTCCATATATACTGACTCTGGTATTTATAGCAAATTTGTGTGCTGTGATTCCTATATAGATAATGAGGTGTATACAGTGCTGGGCTGGCAGTGCGAACACCCTCCATTCATCAGACTGTCACCCCACGTACTTCCAGCAGAGGGCGCCTGTGACCACTTTCCTTAACAACCGATCTGTTAATATGTCAGTCCCTAGCAACCGTCCATCCGAGTGATTGTGTGACTCCAGGAGATCAGAGATGGCGAGTGTGAACCCCTTATCCAATCCCAAGGGGGTGAAGCTGGAGTGTGAGCTGTGCCACAGCCCTGCCTTCATCCAGTGCCCCGACTGTAAGGTCACCTATTACTGGTATGTACAAAGGAGGCAGCAAATCCAGCCATATTGTGTGTGTGCAATAGACAGTTCATAGAGCTCAATATGTATGATTGGGTGACTCTTTCTGAAAATGCTATCTGCCTGGCTGTCCTCCCCTTCCCATGGTGCTTCAATACGCGCACATTCTGGGCTCACACTTTTGCGTACGGGTTTTCGTGGCCTTGTCATGGGTACAGCCAGTGGCGTCACTAGGGTGTCATGGGAAAGGTGGGGCGGTACACTGCAAGTTAGGGTGGCATTGGGCAGGTTGGGGTGGTATAGGGCAAGTTATGGTGGCATAGGGCAGATTGGGGTGGTACAGGGCAAGTTAGGGTGGTACAGGGCAAGTTGGGGTGGCATGGGAACGTTTGGGGTGGTACAGGGCAGGCTGGGGTGGTACAGGGCAGGCTGTGGTGGCACAGGGCAGGCTGGGGTGGTACAGGGCTGTTTGGGGGGGTACAGGGCAGGCTGGGGTGGTATACGGCTGTTTGGGGTGGTACAGGGCAGGCTGGGGTGGCACAGAGCAGGCTGGGGTGGTACAGGGCAGGCTGGGATTGCACAGGGCAGGCTGGGCATGTCAGCTGAAAAAAAAAAAAAACGGGATGGTGTCACCCCTCTAGCGGGTGTCACCCGGTGTGGACCGCACCCCCCGCACCCCCCTAGCAACGCCTCTGGTCAAATCGCACAAAAGTCACTGCAAAACAAGCAACGGCGAACGCGCCGGGCTCAGTGTCAACTTTTGGTACGTGAGCCTCTTTGGCGCCTTTTTTGAAACAGAGGGAGGTCCATTCAAAGGGGATGGTGCGGCTCCAAAATCATGCCACAAAAACAAGCAAACAAAAAAACGTAACATGGCAACGCAGCTCAGGTGTGAATGGGGCCTTAATGGCAAAAGCGTGCCAAAAAAAAATAACATAATATATATATATTATTATTATTATTATTATTATTAAAGGGCACAGAGGTCCCCAGTTCCCCCGGATGGCAACCTCCCTCCCCTTTTTTATAAAAAAATTACATTTTTTATATATAAAAAAAAAATGTTTTATTAAAGGGCTCAGAGGTCCCCAGGGCCCCATGTGGCAACCCCCCCTTTTTTAAATAAATGTTTATTTTTTTATTTTTGTTTATATTTTTGTATTTTATTTTATTTATTATAAGGTCCCCAGGGCCCCGGATGGCAACCCCCCCCTTTTTTTTAATGTATTTTTTATAAATGTTTATTTTATTTTTTTTATTAAAGGGCCCAGAGGTTTATTTTTTCTTTTCTGAAGCTGTGTAAAATTCCTGATGGCGGCCCTGGGGAGGACATACAAACTCCAGGCAAGTCACGCCATGGTTGGGATTTGAACTGGTGATCCCAGTGCTGCTAAGCTGAAATGCTAACCACTTAGCCAGGGCTGGGACAAGGGGTGGGTGGGGCTGCCCTGTGCACTGTTGTATCATGTAAGTTGGGGGGCACCACAAGGAGACAGGGGGGTGCTAAGAGTGGTGCTCTAGGGGGATTTGTCTTGGGAGGGGGGTTAGGGGGAAAAGATGTGTACTAGGAGGGGAAATGTTAAGGGTACAGGATTTGTGCTTTTTTGTTTTCTGGGGGGGGGGGGGGGGGCATTTGATCTGCCCTCTGAACATCATGTGAAAAACATGCAAAAAAGGGGTGCAAAAACGTGAAATTAAATTATTTTTTGTAGGCATTGTGCATTGCATGGCTCTATCCTACAGGTGAGTCTGAGATCAGAAGCAGAATTACAGAAAAGCAGTCACCAAATGGGACTGCTTACACACAGGCCAAGATGTTCTAGAACAGTCGTCTCTTGTGGCCCTTGCTTGCCTTTATCTGGCCCTTTGGGCACTATTTCATCCACTGACACCCAACAATGGGGCTCTATTCCTCCAACTGACACTAATGACTGGGCACAATTCCTCCCAATGAAACCATTGATGGGGCACCAATACTCCCACTGACACCGAGGAAGGGGCACAGTTCCTCCCAATGACACCAATGATGGGGCACCATTCCTTCCACTGACACCAATGATGGGGCACAATTCCTTCCACTGACACCAATGATGGGGCACTATTCCTTTACTGACACCAATGATGGGGCACTATTCCTTCCAAAGACACCAGCGATGGGGGACAATTCCTCCCAATAAAACCAAAGATGGAGCCTTGTTTAATCCCGACCAGGGCTGGACTGGGACAAAAATTTGGCCCTGGACTTCATCCAGACTGGCCCACTTTGACAAGTCTCTCCAATGGCGGCCGCCGGCCGGACAACTGCCCCCCCCGGCCACCCAAGCCCCCTCTCCCCCTTCACTAGCCACTAGCCGTTCTACTTTATTAGAGTAGAACGGCTGGTACTGGTACTCTTATAGGCAGTACCAGTGGGGAAGCTAGACATTATTTCACCCGTGGCAAAGAATCAGTTTGGTGCCCCCCTCTTATGGGACAAGATTAGGCAGAAGTGAGAAACTCCCAGGCCATAGCTATTGAGTCAACTGTCTGTCCCCTCCCCCATGCTCCTCTGTCGTCCCCCCTGCTCCTCTGGTCCTCCCCCTGCTTCTCTGTTCTCCCCAGGTGAGCGCGGCGGGGAGGGAGAGGAGGTGAGCGCTGCGGGAAGGGAGAGACAGAGAAGCGGAGGAAGCGGCAGTCTGCTGTCACTGAAGCCGGCCCACTGAGCCATCGGCCCACCGGGAAACTCCCTGTAGTCCCAATGGCCAGTCCATCCCTGATCCCGACATCAATATATTTTCTACTCCCAATTGCCAGAATCAGGCCCTCTAACGTCTTAAGGTTTGGAGACCCTGCTTTAGAACCACATTTGCTAGGGAAGGAGGAGCATTGGAGCGATATCTCTGTGGTTTGTCCAGGGAGGGAAGGGCCACATAAGAGAAGGTAAGTAGTCCTCATCAGCACCAAGATGTGACACGGCCCTTGTGCTTTGTTTCTTGCATGTTGGGGGTTGGCAGGGGAAGGCCATTCTTCTTAAAATTGTATTAGGGGGTCATGTTGTTCATTCAGTTTAGATCCAAGTGGTAATTAGTACAGTTCAGAATTAAAGCTGAGTACTTTATTCTCCAGTGATGTTGACCACCAGCAGGCAGACTGGACCAGTATTCATGAGAAGATATGCCAGCTTCTCATCCCTGTGCGGGCAGCCATCCCATTCCTGACCTCAGCAGAAGAGAGGGCTCACTCCGCAGAGCAGCTATTACAAAGGAAGGTAATGGAGATTGTTTAATCTGTGTATGTGTCTGTGTATGTGCTTCTCCTCCTGGCCAATGGGGTCTTCGGACTCTTGGCCAATGGGGTCTTAGGACTCCCGGTCAATGGGGTCGAAGGACCTGCTTCCTGATTTGGGTGGAGAAACAGGAAGACATTAGTGAATATTAATTTGCTAATGTCACACAACAGGGTGGGCTCAGGGCGCAGTTCTCTGCGCCCTGCACTCATCCTTTTTTAAGCCAATTAGAGCCTCAGGCTATAGCCACGTGCTTCTAAAAAAAAAAAGTCCATAGAAATTCATGCATCCAGTTCCAGCAGACATGTTCGATCGTGTGTATAGGGCCTCACCCTTTTTCATAAAAAGAAATTGGCTTGACAGGACTTTTCCCCGAAGACTCACAATTCTGAGGTCCAGTGCTGCTCTTCTTCCAGGTTGAATGACAGCCAGTATCATTCAACTCACTTCCTGTGGGCCCAGGCTGTCATGGACACACCCTCCGGGACTCACAGTAAAATACTGCAGAAAGCACTGCTGATATCGAAATGTCAGCACCACTGTTTGGAGTATTAAAGACCACCAACTGCAGCAGGGAGATGAGGACCACCGGATGTCACATGGTCAGTGGAAGTGGGAGGTGGTTGGGGGGAGGAAGATTCTGCACTTTTTTTCTTTTTATATGCTTTAAAGCAGAACTAAACCCACTGATTTAAATGTTTATCAAAACAGTTACATTCAAGGGATGCCCTGAATAATAACTGTTATAGTTACTAGTGTGGTTATGTTAGCTTTCAACTGAATCGTCAAGTCCTCTAATGTCTGGTGTCATAGCTGATAACTTGTGCAGCACTATGACAACTGACATACGTCTCTGTTGAAGTCTACGACGAAACGAGTCGGTCTTGGCTTATTGCTCCGCACATTGCTCCTTTTTACTTTTGTGATCACAAATTTTTATTACTACGGATGCTGATCATTTTTTATTAAATAAAACATATACTTTTTGATATATACCACGTGGAGCCCTTCTTTTTTCTCTTTACATCTTCCTCGATGTCAGAAACCATGAATCAGACCGAGACAGAAGTACAGTTAAATCACACTTAGTAGTAAAACATCACATCACACGTAGTAAAACATAGCCAAAGTTCAGTAACCGGATCGGGTAGTTGGCCAAGCCAATGTCAGAGAGCCAGTGATAAACGTTGTAGTACAGCAAGCAGGATCTGTAGCCAGAAGGCCCGTAAGCCAAGCAAGTCTTCAACAGCAATGCAGGAGACAGTCTCTGTGATCTTGACAAAGGCGAAGGCAGAGAGCAAAGGAACTGGAAGACTTTAAGTAGGAAGAGCTGCGAGCAGGATCATCAACAGGTGGATCACTGTGAAGAGATGGGAGCTGGCAATTAGCTGACAGCTGAGCTGCCAACACAGAGAAAGAAGGGCTGAGCCCAGCCCTGACACTCGATGTGAGGTTTTTTTTGGCCTTTCCATTCGGCTGTTTCAACTTGGTTTCTCAACCTTACGGTCACCTACAAGACCCCTGGAAGCTGCTCCTGGAAATGCCTGGGTTCCCAAGATCGTTGTGGAAGAATACCCATCTTGGCTCTCTCTGCTCGATTGACTCGTTATCATCGACATTCGAGTCCACCATCTCTGGTAAGAGTACATACCCCATTATTTTGATTGAAAATACAACAGCTCAATGTTTCCACGTGTTCACTATATCACTGTGCTTCACTTCTGAACAACAACTTTTTTATACTGGACTTTATTTGTTCACTACATGAATTGGTTCATTGATTTGGACATTTCCCATAATCTTCCATATATGAGTTATATTTATATATGTTATGTTTTTACACTTTGTGAACTACCTTCATGTGTATAGCAACATTTGATTATTTGAATATTGCTTACTCAACTTTTTAGCGCTACATTTTCCATTTACCTTGAGCACTATGACAACTGCCGATCAAACAGAGGCTAAGATGGCAGTTTCCTTGGCTGTAATGAATAAGGAGGTTTAGTTCTGCTTTAACTTTGTCTATGAGTGAAATCCTAAGTACAGCTCTAGGCCAATATATAAACCCTCTTTAATTCACCAGTGTGCGAGTGGGACATTCTTCAGTAGCTTACAGTATGAAGAGAAGATGGAGTGGACATGTTCATTTCTAGTAGGAGAAGAGTCAGAGCATTGTGTGGGGTCTGCAGAGTTGCAGGCAGTAAACGTATTTCCAATCTTCCTATGCCATGCAATGATAGTGCATACTTTATAAAAATGTATATCCCTTGATGAAACAAAGTTTCTATATATGCATTTCATCTAGGGATCTAGCTGTTTGACAGGAGAATTGATATTACTTACATACATAGACTAATAGAAGGTAAATTTGGTAAATCTTCTTCCCATTGCAGACTTATTTGATTGACCTGACTACAAAGGAAGCCCAAAGACTCTTGTATGAAGGGCGCCATGTGGATGTAATCCCAGCAGCCACCCATGCTCTGTCTTTCAGCATAGATGTACACGGGCTGACATCAGTAGAACTAGTGCCTGTATACCTTATTCTGGCAGAAGCCAACATTGGTAAGTTAAAGTCATATGAAAAAGACAAGATGCGCCAATCTAAGTGCAGTGAGCCGTAGTTTAATGATAAATAAATAGAACACAGTAAAATGGCTACTCACAAAAGGAGGGTTTACACAAGCAATGAATGGGATGCAGGTGGTGAGATGCAGGAGGTAAGATGCAAGCCTGGAATCACTGTGGTGGCATCATCTGTAAGGTTCCATGTCCCGGGCAGCAGCAAGCTGGGGATGTAAACACTTGAGGATTAGGGATCCAGCAGAGACGAGGAGATGTGGCGTGCGTTCCACGGTGGAGCGCAGCGTGCCGTCGTCGCACCGGAAGTGACGTGGGAGTCCAGGCCGGCCAATAGGATTACGCGTTTCACAGCGTCAGCTGTTTCGTCAGATCTGAAAATGTAATCATTTTCAAGTTCTCTGGGAACCCCTGCTAAAAAAGATTATATTGTACCTACAGCTACTTGGTGGCATGATCACTAAGTTAAAGACAGCTTTAAAAATAATAATAATGGGGTGTACTTAGCATATTTGACACTCAAGGCAGATACTTTTGTTACCAATTATTCTTTAAACATTGCAGTGGCCTCTAAGATCAGTGGAATGTGTAGAAGTGGCCCCTTGCATTGGGAGTTAGTCGAAAATGTCACCCTAGCATTGGTGGACAACATACATGTGCTTTTCTTGCATTGGTGGTCAGTGTGGGTAGGAAATCAATCCACCATTGCTAATTGTTCAAGGAACCCTGGTTGCCTGTGGAAGAACCACATTTCTTTGTGTGGAACCAGGACTCATAGGTGAGTTATTATACATAGCTCATAACAATAGGGGAGTATTCCAAGGAACCCTGGTTGAGGAAATACTGCTGTAGAGCAACTGCATTTCTGTGTGTGGACCTGCGACTTATAGCTAGGGTTGAAAGGAGAAAAAAGTGCGCTAATTACAGTCCATATAGATTGAATCACAAACAGTTATTTGCAGTGCATGAGATAGTTCCAATAACTGCACAGGTGGTTGAATTCATTCGATAATGGCCCCCCCAGTGATTAACACACAGACAAATGCCCTGCCACCTCATAGAAAACACGCTTACCGGATAGCAAGCCAAGCAAGCAGATGGCTATAGCCCAGCCAAGGCCTTTGCTTTGTGGGAGATCCCGGGAATGCTGTATGTATGATGATCCTGACTCACAAGCAAAAAACCATGAGCTCCGTAAGCATTGTTCAACAATCAACCCAAAAAGAGATAAGATAGACCATAGTGTGATACTGTCTAAATCTTAATTTATTGTTCAATATAAATAGTTGCACTTACACTTTAGAAGTTTTAAAATCACATGAAAATAAGAAGCCGGCGTTCCTCCTCCAGACGCGTGTTGTCATATATGACTTTGCCATATATAACGAAACGCGTCTGGAGGAGGTAAGGTGCTGACATCACCACAAGGATATACCCTATGAGTAAGTGGCGTGTACGGCCACGTAACGCATAAGGGAGGGAGGAGAGCCAGTGGTGACGTCATCTCCGCACGCGGCTGAGAGCGGAGGAAATACTGTTTTTGTGCTTGTCGTTTTCATCGCAAATGTGAGTGTATTTACGTTGCTATTAAATTATATTTTAAAATGTTACTACACTATGGAGCCTATTCTTTCTTTACCTATATATCGTTGGGAGCCATCCACCTATGCTGAAACTTATCTAGACGCTGTCAGCGTGGGGATTTAAAGAGACCTGTCCGTGGCTAAGTTTGCACTGAAACTGGGAGCTGCTGCCAGTGTGAATTGTTAAGAGGCTTGATTTTAAGCCAGCTAAGGTGAGAGGCTGGGGGAAACAGGGTCACTTGGAGTGGAGATCCTGATGGTTTGCTGTGGATTGTGAGCACTCTACACTTCAGGAATCATTGTGGACATTGAATCAAACTGCATGATATTGGACTTGGTTTATTTGCATTTTGCACAAGAGACTCACAGTTGCACATTATTGCATGAAGAATTTTATTCATTTATTGCATCAATTATTTATATATTTATTTTGGAGCATTTTCACATTATTTGGCTTGATATTTGCACTTTATTATTGACAGCGGACTTTCATTGCTGCCTATTATGTGTGTATTTTTCACTGGATTTTTTATGCACATTTTTTGCACTTTTGTAAATTAGTTTTCAGTAAGAGCCTCAACACCCCTCATTATAGACCACAAGGATAGAACCAGAGATTGAATTGTAAACCACACTTCTGTAAATAATCTTCTTGCCTCCTTTTATTATGCAGGTTTGGGAAATTTAACACAGGCCGAGGAGTACCTGTCTCATGCTTACTGGACTGTACTAAAAACGACGGAATGCAGCAACCTCATACGATCCAATCTGCACAGGAATCTCGGCCTTCTGTACTCTGCCAAGGGAGAGTTTGAGGAATCGCTGCGCCACCTCTCTAATGACGTTAGTTTAATTATGTTTTTAATTCGCAAAGCTGCGCACTGAATTTATAAGTAAAACCCCAAACACCAATCTCACTGCATCAGAGTGTCCCCCCTTCTTGCATCAGAGTGTCCCCCCATTGCATCAGTGTGTCCCCCCTTGCATCAGAGTGTTCCCCCTTACATCAGTGTCCCCCCCTTGTACCAGAGAGCCCCCCTTACATCAGAGTGTCCCCCATTGCATCAGAGAGCCCCCCTTGCATCAGAGTGTCCCCAATTGCATTAGTGTCCCTCATTGCATTAGTGTCCCCCATCAGAGTTTCCCCCTTGCATAAGAGTGTCCCCCATCAGAGTTTCCCCCCTTGCATAAGAGTGTCCCCATCAGAGTTTCCCCCCTTGCATAAGAGTGTCCCCCACTGCACCAGAGTGTCCCCCATCAGTGTGTCCCCCCTTGAATCAGAGTGTCCCCCCTCTCCTTCCCCTCCCACATGTACTCACTCACAGCTCTCCAGAAAGGCAGCATCGTTCCTCTCTCCAGTCATGTGACAAGTGATAAGGGGAGAGAGGAAGGAAAGTCTGCCGGCTGTCTATCTCCCCCTATAGGGCGGGAGGGAGCAGAAAGGCCAATACTCACTCCAGGAAGTGACAACTGCTACTTCTCCTGACAGAAATGAAATCGCGATCACTCACTGCCAGAGAGGAGCGGCTTCAGGACTGCACCTGACCGGCCCACTGAGCCATCGGCCCACCGGGAAACTCCCGGTATTCCCAATGGCCAGTCCATGCCTGCTCCCTGGTATATCTGAATGTACCCCAAGAATTCTAGTTATCCTCTGCTGAGAACCCCTGCAGCATTGTAAATAAATAACCTGATGTTTTACATGTAAGATCAGTGAATACTGCCCTCGGTATTCAACAATGTCACACCAGCATACCTTAGCTAAAACGTCATGCTAGCAAGGAGAAGAGAGCCCTCAGTAAGTCACATTCAGCAGCAATTCTGGGATAGCAAAAGTAATTAAAGGTAAATTATTAAAGTGTTATGGCTTTTAATGCGGCAACACAGTGAAGGGCAGTTGCTGATTTCATCTATTGTGTTCTTACTATAGTAAACATTCAGAGGGATGACTGCTCATTGCTTTGGATTATACAAGCGTCTTTTTTTTTTTTTTTTTTTTTTACTTTTTTAAATCTTTATTAGATTTCCACGTTTCCCCTTTTACTGAAATGTTTGGTTTTTAAATTAAACATCCTATTTGAATTTTATTTTTAAATAAAATTCTTTGGACCAATCTTCCACTCGGCATGTGAATTTGACAAATATTACTCATTATTATTATTACTACAATGTGTTGTTTTGATTATTAGTTATTATTAATTGGGATTAGGTATCATGCCATCGCAGGAGTCTTCAGGACCCTATGAGAATCACGCTGATAGGCAGCCATTCACTTCTTACAGGTTCTCATCCCGCTGAGCTCCCAATCTCTCTCACTAGACTTGCTGATTCACTGAAAAAGGCTCGAACCTTTTTTGCGACCCTCATACTACCTTGTAACCGCAAACTCTTCCTAATACTTCCAGAAATCTGGATAAAAATATAGGCCCGGATTCACAGACATCGGCGCATATTAATGCCGCCGTAGCGTATCTCTTTTACGCTACGCCGGCGCAGTGCACAGAGGCAAGCACTGGATTCACAAAGCACTTGCTCCCACTCGCTGTTAAAGATACGCTGGGTTTCCTCGGCGTAAGCCAGTGTAGGTGGAAGTGGGCGTGAGCCATGCTAATGAGGCGTGACCCCATCCAAATGATGGGCCAAGCGTCATAGAAGTACTTAAAATGAACGGCCCGTGGCCGCATCCCAGTGCACATGCTCAGAATCACGTCGAGACAACTGCCTAAGATACGTCGAATCACTGCCTACGACGTGAACGTAACCTACGCCTAGTCATATTCACGTACAACGTAAACGACAAAAGATACGACGGCTTGTGTTCCCTGGTCCATACCTTTGCATGAGTTGCGCCTCCTATATGGAGAATAACTTTACGCCGGACGTACGACTTACGCAAACCGCGTATATGATGCGCCGTCGCAACTACGTTTGTGAATCGGCGTATCTCCCTCATTTGCAAATCTATGGGAGCGGCAAATGCGCCCGGCGTAAATATGCACCTACGATACGACGGCGTAGGCAAGTTACGTCGGTCGTAGGAAGCCTATTTTCAGGCGTATCTCAGATTGTGGGCGCGGTGCACAGATACGACGGCGCATAGTTACACTTACACGGCGTATCTCGAGATACGTTGGCGTAAGTGCTTTGTGAATCCGGGCCATACATCCTTACTTCATGGTAACATGGGTCGTGTGTGTGGAATATTTCTTCTACGTATATTTATGAAGTTCCTCTTAGTTATCAAAACTATATTTGTTTGTCATGAGAACACCTTTTTTATCATCATACGGTTTTATGTATTTATAATATATGAAATGATCTTAAAGTGGATGTAAACCCAAAAAATGGTATTTATTTTTTTGATGTCACAATGTAGAGTATAAGATTTCCTATCATCTGTACCCAGTCTTGCCACACAGAGTTAATCCAGCTCTGAGCAATCCTCTTTTATTGTTCAGTGAAAATTAACAGACTTCCAGATAAAAACCTGTCTAAATAAAAAGTCCTTTCCTCTCTCCTTGCTTTGAGTGACAGGTTATTTACATATCTAGCTTGGACATGTTTATCATATGTTATGTTATGTTTATCATAATATGAGGTGATCCACAGTATAAAAAGTGAGAAATCCACCCCTCCCCCACATAACACATCCTGGTAATATACAATGAACTGTGGATCACCTCATATTATGATAAACATAACATAACATATGATAAACATGTCCAAGCTAGATATGTAAATAACATGTCACTCAAAGCAAGGAGAGAGGAAAGGACTTTTTATTTAGACAGGTTTTTATCTGTTAATTTTCACTGTACAATAAAAGAGGATTGCTCAGAGCTGGATTAACTTTGTGTGGCAAGACTGGGCACAGATGATAGGAAATCTTATACTCTACATCAGGGATATGCAATTAGTGGACCTCCAGCTGTTGCAAAACTACAAGTCCCATTGTGCCTCTGCCTCTGGGTGTCATGCTTGTGGCTGTCAGTCTCTTGCTATGCCTCATGGGACTTGTAGTTCTGCAACATCTGGAGGTCCGCTAATTGCATATCCCTGCTCTACATTGTGACATCAAAAAAATAAATAAATAAATAAAACATTTTGGGTTTACATCCACTTTAACTTGCTTGCTGTTTCTTATTTTCATGGGCAAATGGTACACACAGATTTGCTTGTGCTCCCTCTAGTGGCTATTTATATGTTAAGCAGTACAGTACACACCTTTTATTTTTATCCTATTAAAAAAGCCTGACTGTATTTCCACAATCATGAGTATAAGTATTTTATCCATCTCAGATTTACTATGCGAGCACCGTCTCTGGACCTAAGGACATCAGCACTGCGGGAGGATACTTCCATATGGCCAATGTTTTTTTCCGGCAGAATAAAATGGACATTGCTGATTCTCTGTATTCCGAGGTAGGTCAGCATTGCAGGTCGGAATTCTACATATTTTAAATCTATTTTATTTGTTTGGTTGATGATAGCCGAGTGCAATTTAATGTTGAAAACTGAATGATGTTGCAGGGTTGATCCTACAAATCTATGTGTCCAGGGCCAATGATCTGTCCCTAACTGCATGTAATCGCTCGATGACATGTGGATACATGCTTACAGCGGCGGACGGCTCCTGTCATTGACTTGTACAGATTTCTTGGTCGCAGCTGTTTTCAAACGCCTAGGCTCCCGGCCGCAGTAATCCACAGTATACTTGCTGCACCATGGCTGATTTGGACCGTTGAGTGACATCTATTTGGAAGTGTGGGGAAAAGTGGGAAAATTAAAGGCAGCATATAGGACTTGAGCAATATATGTTAAAATGGTAATTTAAAGTACCGTATATACTCGAGTATAAGCCAAGTTTTTCAGCACATGTTTTTTGTGCTGAAAATGCCCTTACTCGGCTTATACTCGAGTAACCTTTTTGCGCCTGATCTCCCGGACTTTGGGGCCCCGGTACTGGTCGACCCTAGGTCCCCTACACCCCAATCTTGGCACACATGTAGCTCCACTCTTCCTCTACAAGTGTGCAAAGTTTGTTGTCTGGGGACCTACGGCCGGGGAGCACCGATTTTTCAAAGCTGGGTACCCCTTTCATAGACTCCTATGTTAAACGGTCATTTTTCTGGTGACTTTGGGGACCCAGTACTGGCCGGTCGTAGGTCCCCTAGACCCGAAAATTGGCACACATGTAGCCCCATTTCTCCTGTACAAGTGTGCAAAGTTTGTTGTCTGGGCGACCTACGACTGTGGAGCAATAATTTTTCAAAGCCGGGCACCCCTTCCATAGACTCCCATGTTAAACGTCAGTCTAGTCATAGACAATGTGAGGTATGGGCACAGTAAAGCATGGACACAGTGAGGCATGCACATGGACACAGTGATGCAAAGTGAGGCACAGTAAGGCATGCAGATGGACACCCTAGGCTTATACTCGAGTCAATAAGTTTTTCCGGCCGCGTATAGGGTGCGGCGAGGATGGGGGGATGGCGCCCGGGCGCCCCTAATGGACGGGCCGCCCCTGCCCATAGTAAACCATTGTGCCCAGGGCAAGCGGCCCTCTCTCCCACCCCTTGTCCCAGCCCTGGCTATAGGTCCCGGCAACACAAGAGGCACACATAGAATGACAATTTAGGGGCACAGCTGGCAGGCTGTTTTAAAAGAAAGCTCAGAGGAGAAAATGAATACAAAAAATAAAATAAAAAATCTAACATTATAATATTAGCACCTGATTTAGCAAATAATTCACTTTAATACCACTTTAAAGGGATACAAAATTCAATTTTTTTTTGTTAAAAATAACAAACATGTTATGCTTACCTGCCTTGTGCAGTGGATTTGCACAGAGCAGTCCGGATCCTCCTCTTCTCGGGTCCCTCTTCAATGCTTCTGGCCCCTCCCTCCTGCCGAGTGCCCCCACAGCAAGCAGCTTGCTATGGGAATACCCAAGCCGAGCTGCAGCTCTCTGTGTCCATTCATACAGGGAGTTGTGGCCCGGCTCCACCCCCTCTCTCTCCTCATTGGCTGACTTACTTTCATTGACAGCAGCGGGAGCCAATGGTGCCATGCTGCTGTCTCAGCCAATGAGGAGGGGAGTCCTGGGCAACCAAGACACTCCTACAACATTGCTGGATCTAGAGGGGGCTTAGGTAAGTATTAGGAGGCTGAGGGGGGCTGCTGCACACAGAATACATATAATGCAATAAGATAAAAAAAAACTTCTGCCTTTACAATCAGTTTAAAGTATAACTAAAGGTAAAACTTTTATATAGTAATCATCATCATCCTGGATTGATTATATTTTAGGTAACGGATATTTGGCACACTCACCTGAACAGATTGATTGATAGTCAGATAAGGTCTTCAATGAGAATTGGTCCTGTTTGTTTTGATGACAGCGATCAAGAAGGCATAGGTAAGAACCCTTGTCAAAGAAGTCAAAAATGTGAATAAACCTTTCAAAACAATATGTATGTGTGTGATAAGAATAAGTATTCGTTCTCATTGAAATTTTGCTGCAAAATTTTTATACCACGGAGAGTGAGGGGCGCTTATGTGCTTCCCTAAGCAGTGGCGGCCCGTCCATAGAGGGCGCCCGGGCGCCGCCCCCCCTCCCCAATTAGTAAAAAAAAAATCTAAAAAAAAAAAAAAAAGTTTATTTAAACATGTCCCTTTAAGG
This sequence comes from Rana temporaria, assembly GCF_905171775.1. NCBI lineage: Eukaryota > Metazoa > Chordata > Amphibia > Anura > Ranidae > Rana > Rana temporaria. The sequence goes on from NC_053498.1 coordinate 130,895,484, forward strand.
ATTTTTTTTCCAAAAAAGGTCCTTAGGTGCACTGTGTCCGAGCGCCGGACGCCAAAGTGCTGTGTGAGTAGCGCCACGTCTGTGCAATCACGGGATTGCAGACGAGGCGCTACATTGGCAGAAAAAAAATGCCATTGTGGCGTTCTCCATCGCGCAACTTGCTTCTGGCGCGATGGACTGTGTTGTTATGACTTGGGTGCACACTTTCTGTGTGCACCCGCACGTCTCTGTGCTAGTCCCGACGTCTCAGGAAGAACCGGAAGTGACGTCGGGACTCTCGAGCTCAGTGCGCCTGGAAGCTGAGCTATGCTGCCAGCATGCCTGCAGTAACTGGTATGAACCCCCTTCCTTCACCCGGCTTATAAAAAACAAAAACATTGGACGAAAATATCGGCCGTATCGGACTCCCCCCCCCCCCCCCCGCTTATTCAAATGTTTTTTTTTTTTTGTTAATTGTTTTTTTTATTTAACTGGTGGAAATAGCAGCCACAACGGCACCCAAAGTCACCCCTCCCCCCCGCTTATTCATTTTTTTTGGACCCCATCCAATCCCCCCCCGGGCTTGTTAAAAAAAAAAAGGTATTTAACATTGTTTTTTTTTATTTAATTGGTGGAAATAGCAGCCGTAACGGCACCCAAACCATCCCCCCCCCCGCTTTTTTTGGACCCCATCCAATCGCCTCCCCCCCCCCCCCCGGCTTGTTAAAATGTTTTTTTTAAAATTTAATTGGTGGAAATAGCGACTTGAGACTGGAAAGTTGCAGGATAAGTCTGACCTGATGAGAACCATTCATATCTGTGCAACTTCAAGTCACAGTGACTTTGAAGTAGTCCGTGTATTACTTTTGTCCCACTTTGATGTGACTTGAGGTCCATAGACCTCCAGAATACACAGGCATTGCTTCAAGTCGCTGCAAAATCGCAGCAAAAAATTGTGGCAGAATCTTGCGACTTTAAGGCTAACACAGTCTGAAAGTTTGATGCGACTTAAAGCAATGCCTGTGTATTCTGGAGGTCTATGGACCTCAAGTTGCATCAAAGTGCGACCAAAGTATTGCAGGGACTACTTTGAAGTCGCTGTGACTTGAAGTCGCACAGATATGAACGTTTCTCTTTGGAAATCATGGGGGTACGACTTGTCATGCGACGTTGAAGTCCCAAGTCGCAGGACAAGTAATGCAGTATGTCTGCAGTCTCTGGTCATCTTGTGCAGTATGTCTGCAGTCTCTGGTAATCTTGTGCAGTATGTGCGCAGTCTCTGGTCATCTTGTGCAGTATGTGCGCAGTCTCTGGTCATCTTGTGCAGTATGTGCGCAGTCTCTGGTCATCTTGTGCAGTATGTCCGCAGTCTCTGGTCATCTTGTGCAGTATGTCCGCAGTCTATGATAATCTCATGCCCATTTAGAGTCCTTCATAACTAACAGTGTAATTTTTTAGTTTGTTTGCGCCAATCTGTAAGCCTGCGCTATATACCATGATTTGTGATGCTGGGGCTATATACTCTGTGCTGTGATGCTGAGCTGTATACTCCTGACACTATGAGGGGAAGCAAGTGGAATACAGGGGACGGAGTGAGTGTATTCTATAGGGGGTGTGGCTTATGAGAAGTGGGAGGGACCAAATGTGGAGGGGCGGGGTCTTGCGCCCCCCCATTCTAAAATGTCACCAGCCGCCACTGCTAAGTACTCATGGGTGCAATCAAAGCCCATCTCTGAGCATAGACTCAGCCCACCACCTTCATTCCCCTCTTTCACCCGTTCAGCAGATTTTAAAGCAATAATGACTTGTGAAACTTTTTTATACTCACCTAACTCTGCCACCTGTGACTCATGCTGGCACCACTTCTATGAGTAATGACTGGTATAGATCCAGCGCTGCTGTCATCCGGTCGCTTCTTAGTGTTGTCCTCTCACCACTGCAGTCTTCTGGATGCTGAGAGTACCCTGGCAAAACGAAGATGAAAAGCAGGTGTCCACATCTCCCAGGTACAGGGCTCGAGTCCTGCGGGAACGTGTGGGAACGGCGTCCCTGCACTTTTTTCACAGCAGGAACGCCGTTCCCTTTGCAGGACTAGAGCAGCCGAGCCGATCCTTCACTAAGCGGCGATGCCCAGCACTTGCATAAAGTTCTTTCTAAATCCCGCGATAACTTGCGGCAGGCCTCCGCAATGACTCCTGAAAACAATGACAAAAGCTCCCAGGAGATATTGCGGCATCGAGGAAGTGACGGAATACACGCACACTACCCGATGAATCCATATACAGGAAGCGGCCAGTAACATAAAGGATTACTAAGGTACAGTGGATCGGAAAAAAAAACATGCAGTTTAGTAATTATGCATATGAGCGTATCATTTTTATTTATTTTTTGTGGGGGAGTGGATCTTGGGTGGGAGTTCCCACACTTTTTTCCCCAGGACTTGACCCCTGCCCAGGTAGTGTCATGGACATCCAAAGAAGACCAACCGTCCTGCTCTGGGAAGATGATAAAAAAAGCATTAAAAAAAACCTAGTGGTTTGTGTGGGAGCAATATGCCCAGAGTTTAGCTTTAAGGAAAACCTTCACTGAAACGAATATGAAGTCTGATTTTGTTGACCTGCTTCTAAAAACACTAGACACTTAGCTTGTGTCAGGACCTGGGTGTGAACCTCTGCTGTGTCTGGCAATGTCTCTTCTTGCTGAGCCACCAAAACTGCTGGACAGCATCCTCTGTGATCCATTGGACAATCCTGCCTTGTGCCTTGTTTCTGTTGAACCTTGAACTCCTTGCTCCTTCCTATTTAAGCCATTCGTTTGCCAGATTATTGTGCTCTCTCCTGCCAATATCTAGCTCTTGTCGCTACTGCTGCGTCTGTGTCTCCGCTACCAATCGTTTCTGACATTTGGCTTGTTTCCTGAGTAGGCTGCTGCTTAACCACATCAATACCGGGCACTTTCGCCCCCTTCCTTCCCAGACCAATTTTCAGCTTTCAGCTCTCTCGCACTTTCAATGACAATTGCGCGGTCATGCTACGCTGTACCCAAATGACATTTTTATCATTTTGTTCACACAAATAGAGCTTTCTTTTTGGGGGTATTTTTTCACGACTCTGTCGATTTATTGCGATATAAGCGAAAAAAAGAGCGAAAATTTTGAAAAAAACACAATATTTTCTTCTTTCTATTTTAAAAGAAATCGAATAAAATCGAATTTTGTCATAAATTTAAGCTAAAATGTATTCTGCTACATGTTTTTGGTAAAAAAAAAAACTTTAGGTGTATAATAATTGGTTTGTGTGATCACGGACAGATGTACGCAAATGATCATGAACAGATGTGTGCAGGTGATCATGGACATATGTGTGCAAATGATCATTAGGACATATGATTTTATTGTTACATATGTGGGGGACAGGTGTTTTTACTATGTGGGGACATGTGGTTTGGGGACATGTGTTTTGGGGACATGTTTGTTTACTTTGTGTGTTTTACATTGTGTGTGACACTAGACTGGTGATCAGTGAGTAAAAAGCTGTAAAAAACGGCTCATACTCACTGATCACCAGACGGCTGCAGTGATCCACTCTCCTCTCCTCACCAACAACTTCTGTGTGAAGAGAGAAGGGCCAATCACCTAGCAACCGGCTCTCTGTTTACTTCACATGACCGCCATGATTGGACACGGCCGTCATGTGATCAGGAGGGCCAATCACAGAGCCCTCCTGCCGATCTGAGATGCACCGTGTCCGGGTGTCCGCATCGGGATCGCGCCACTGCACGGGAACGCAGTGGTGTGGTCCTGAACGTCCACTCAGAAGGAGAGAGCGCCCACCTGGCCATATATGTGCAGTGGCTGAGTGGGAAGTAGTTAATTCCTATTTGCTATATCAGCTACTGGACCCTGGCTTACTCCCCTCCTGGTGGGTTGATCCTGAGGACCACAACCTGGTACTAACATGCAGCAAAACCCATCTTCACCTTCAAGAGCTCTAGTGAACACTGGTTAGTGTTTAGACCCCATGCCTCAGGTGAACCCATTTCATCCACCAGGGTAACCTGCTGTTGCACTTATCCAGCTGGTTGGTGGAAGCCTCTTTGCTGCTATAGCTACTGGCTCTTCAGGCTGACCGTAACAGCTGGTTGTGGTTCTAACACTTTTTTGTGATACAAATCATGAAAATTCAGAGTAAAGTCAGGGCTCCAAATCTGCTACTTTTTCCAGGCTGCTGACTCAAAGCGGTAAAAGGTAAAGTTGGTATAAAAAGGGGACAGTAGCTACTGCATCAGCAAAAAAATAAGGGATCTAGCATTTTCAGTAGGTAGGTTCCATAGTTAGTTAGTTCAAGGTTCCTTCCTGAAGGAATTCCCCGGGTTCAAGCTTAGTAACCATAACCAGGGTAAAGCTGGTCATGAACTTAATGCATGCACAATCTCCTTGGGCTCTGGCAGCTCATTTAGATCTGAAGTCTGCCTTCCCATAGATACTCATACTCTATTTTTTGCCTTTTAACATTTTCCACTCTGACTTCACTCCAGTCCAATTTTCCCCAGTGTATTAAACCCTGATGAGAGGGTCCCATACAGGCCCGGACTGGGACAAAAAATAGACCCAGGCATTGTAGACTGAGGAGCCCATGACATATTTACCTGACCCATCCCCGCTCTCCATCCTGACAGATCCCCCACAGCAGACAACGAGAGAGGGGAGGAGGGAACCTGGCAGAGCTGCAGGGGGCAAGGAGGGCCTGGGGAAACTAGAGAACACTGGGGGTCAGAGAGCACTGGAGCGGGGGGGTGGGTGGAGACCACAGGGGGGACCGGAGAATGTGGAGAGCATTGGAGGGGCAAAGAGCAGGGGAGTGGAGGGCACTGGGGAAGGGGTATTTCCAGTTTTACAGAAATGTAAATCTGTACTATTTCCAACGCTAGGGAGAACGGTGGGGAGCACTAGGTGAGGGCTGGAGAGCAGAGGGGAGACCGGAGAACACTGGGGAGGCAGATAGCACGGGGGGGGGGGCAGAGAGCAGGAAGAGCACTAGGGGGGGGAGCACAGGGGATGGTGAGGAGCAATGGGGGGCAGAGAGCACAGGGGGACAGAGAACACTGGGGAGGGCAGAGAGCACTCTGGGGGCCGGTGAACACTGAGGAGTGGGGGGCAAAGAGCACTGGGGGGGGGTGGAGAGCACTGGGGGGGGGGGGGGTGGAATTCTAGCTTTATAGAATTGTAAATTTGTACTTACTCTACTGTATCCAACGCTAGAAAAAATTTGGGCTTTAGATATAGTCTCATTTTCATTTAGGATAAATAGTTCTCTTTATGTGACTGATCAGTTAATCCTAATTTATTGCAATGTCCTTGCCGTAGATGAAAACCAGAAGGCAGAAGCTCTTCAGATCCTCAGTGCAATTTATGACATCAGGGAACAAGCTGCAAAGAAGGAGCCAGCCAACATAGCCAAGGTTCTACATGCCCTGGCTATGCTGCACTATCTCAGAGTGGATTTTAAGGCGGTAAGTCTTCACCATAAAAGTTTTTATTTAAACTATTGGCCTATAGACTATTTTTTACAAATAAAGTACTCCTAAATCTTAAAGTATATGTAAACCCAATCGCTAAAATCGCATGTTAAAGTCATGTTAACAGTAATTTCTATTTTTCATCTGTAAATTTGCATCTTTCAGCAGTGGCGGTGCGTCCATAGAGGGCTCCTGCACTGCCACTGAATACAATACATGGATTCATGCATTGCATGAATCCATGTACAGTATTGTTGCTGCCGCCCACTATTCAGATGGCCGGCCCCCTGGTGAGCGCTGGCCATCTGAATAACGCCAGCTGGTTGGCTTAGGAAGTGCCAGCGGCTCTGATAGGCTTTCTGATTACAGCCCTCAGGCTGTAATCGGCTTCCAAATAGTTATCCAGGGGACACACAGGGGGTGCGTTCCCTGGCTAACACTGACAGGCGTCTCAGCCAATCAGGTTCACCGGTTCTGGTTACCGGTAACCTGATTGGCTGAAGCATCATCGAGGGCAGGAGAAGACATCGAGGGACGGTGGAAGCAGGATGGCTGACCCCAGAAAGGTAAGTTCCGGGCGGGGGGGCATTTAACAGGGCACAGTGGCAGCATTTAACAGGGCACAGTGGTGCTAATTTATGGGCACAGTGTCGCTAATTTATGGGCACAGTGGCGCTAATTTATGGGCACAGTGGTGACAATTGATGGGCACGGTGGTGATAATTGATGGGCACGGTGGTGACAATTGATGGCACAGTGGGTAACAATTGATGGCACAGTGGCTGCGTCTGGCATGGCGCAGTGGTGACAATTGATGGGCACAGTGGTGACAATTGATGGGCACAGTGGCGACAATTGATGGCACAGTGGCTGCCTTTGATGGCATGGCATGGCACAGTGGTGACAATTGATGGGCACAGTGGCGATAAATGATGACACAGTTGCTGCGTTTGATGGCATGGCACAGTGGCTGCATTTGATGGCATGGCACAGTGGCGACAATTGATGGCACAGTGGTGACAATTGATGGCATGGCACAGTGGTGACAATTGATGGGCACAGTGGCTGCATTTGATGGGCACAGTGGCTGCCTTTGATGGGCACAGTGACTGTGTTTGATGGGCACAGGAGCTGCATTTCATAGACACAGTGAGGCTGCAATTGATTTTTTTATTTTTCGTTTGTTTGCGTCCCCCCAAAAATTGTTGTTTAGTTTTAAAGGGATGAGGTTCAAACCCTAACTAGGGGTTCCACCTCATCCCTTTAAACCCAAACACATATGAATTACACAGGTTCCGAGGCTGATTAAGCTGGTAATTAAACTCACTTGGTACCTTATCTGCATTAAATCAGCCTCAGAACCTGTGTAATTCATATGTGTTTGGGTTTAAAATTAAGGAAGTGGCAACCCTAGCAAGGACACACAGGAAACAATTGTTTCCTACGTGTCCCATTCACACTGCAATGTAACCTAGAGCTGTTCTAAAATGCAGACATTCTGCATTTTATCACAACACACTATGCCAAATCGCATGCCAATGTACAGCATTTCAGCGTATTGCACTGCAGTACATTGCTATGAATGAATTGTATGTTTTGTACACTTCACATAAAGTTTGTACAAAAACAAGAAAAAGGGAGCCGTGTGATGTACCAAATCGTGCACCACACTGCCCCCTACTGCAGCCGGGAACATAGAGCTGCCAGAGTCGTAAAGCCAGGTTTTTATTAACATTATGATAAACCATTTATTTTCTTCAGTCTGGAGACTAAAATAGATTTAAACTCATTGGTGTTCCTTTGCAAAACTGCACATTTTTGTTGTGCAGTTTGTCCTCTTTATAGCAAAAAAATAGTTTTTTTTTCATATCAATAATTCATATCAAAAGGCTTTTTTTTATATGAATTTCTAAAAGCGATATCTCAAAAACGAACAAAACAAATGAAATGGTAAGAGTTATTAAGCCCTGGTTCACACCAGTGCAGCTTTGAAATTGCTTTACTTCAGTGCGATTTCAAAGCTGAAGATCACTGCGATTTGGACCTCCAATTTAATTTATGGCTTGCGACTTCATTTAACAGTCAACGCAAGTCACAATTAAATCACAAAGTAGTGGTGCAGTTGCAAAGTCGCTGCAACTTGAGACACAAAGATTTGAGGGAGTTCCACTTCCGGAAATGGGGTGTGCCTTGTCATTTGATTTTGAATTGTCAAATTGAATGACAAAGAGCTTATAAAGAAACAACTAATTTGAAAAAAAATACAGAAGTACCTTGGATTACAAGCATAATTCATTCCAAAGGCATGCTTGTAATCCAAAGCACTCGTATATCAAAGCGAGTTTCCCCATAGGAATCAATGGAAACTCAGATAATTGGTTCCAGTGTCACTGCTGTTGTATGCAGTATGTGGCCTGAGGTGCGGGAGCACTGGATTCACTCGGAAACACTCAGAACCCAGTGTCTCCGAGTGTCACCGGTGCCCCCGCACCTCTGGCCACATGCGGTACTGCACAACCCAGAGGCTTGAATCCTGCTCGTCTTGCGAGACAACGCTCGCACATCGAGTCAGGATTTAAAAAAAAAAAAAAAAAATAGTATTGCGGAACGCTCTTAGACCGTGTAATTCGCAATCCGAGGTTTCACTGTATTTTTTTTTACATTTGGAGGTTGGCAGGATCAAGAAACTTGGTTGTAAAAACTAGAAACAATACATTGTAACATTTCCAATATTTTTACAGAATAAAGTTTGCAAACAGTGGGGTAGATTCAGAAAGCAATTACGCCTGCGTATCCATAGATACGCAGCGTAATTGCTTAGTTGCGCCGGCGTATCTACTTTCTGTATTCAGAAAGCTAGATGCGCCGACTTTAGCCTAAGATACGACTGGCATAAGTCTCTTATGCCGTCGTATCTTAGGGTGCATTCTGACGCTGGCCGCTAGGTGGCGTTCCAGTAGTTGTCAGCGTAGAGTATGCAAATTGCATACTTACGCCGATTCACAAACGTACGCGCGCCCGACGGTAGTTTTTTACATCGTTTGCGTAAGTCGGTTTCGTTGTAAGGCTGCTCCTGCTATTAGGAGGCGCAGCCAATGGTAAGTATGGACGTCATTCCCCTGTCGCGATTTTCAAATTTTACGTCGTTTGCGTAAGTCGTCCGTGAATGGTGCTGGACGCCATTTACGTTCATGTCGAAGCCAATGACGTCCTTGCGACGTCATTTACCGCAATGCACGTCGGGAAAATTTAGGGACGGCGCATGCACGGTACATTTGGCGCGGGAACGCGCCTAATTTAAATGATCCACGCCCCCTACGGGATCATTTGAATTACGCGCGCTTACGCCGGCCCCTTTTACGCTACGCCGCCACAACTTTACAGGCAAGTGCTTTGTGAATCAAGCACTTGCCCCGTAAAACTTGCGGAGGCATAACGTAAATGTCGTTCGTTACGCCGCCGCAGTTTTGCGCACCCCTACCTGAATCCACCCAAGTGTTTATGGGTTTAACTTATACAGAATACACAGAACAGGACCACCTCCAAACTGACATCAGTTACATTGGTGCTGCCATACTGGAGATGAAGCAGTGATAGGAAACAGTCACATGATTTAGCTGGAACTAACATATACATTTAACTTTTTTTTTTTTATATTGTCACATCTTAGGCACATGAGTTGGGAAGCAAACTCCTTCAACTTACCCAGCAGCTGCCAGAGGATGATAAATCAGACAGCTTAACGCTCTTTATGGAGAGCATTGAAAGAAAAATGTCTGCAAAGCCGACTACACAAAGCCGAATTGCCAAACCCCTTTGAATTGTGGACTCTGCATAAAATGGGATGGATGCAACCGACTCAAGATGGGAATTGTCGTAGTACTTCATGTACAGTGCGAGCTTTCATGAACATTCCTGTGTTTTTGGCTGTTACTGCTCAACTTGGAATATTGAGTGTTCCCCTTCATGTTGGGGGTTTTCAATGTCTGTTTTCTTATTAACCACTTGCTTACTGGGCACATAAACCCCCTTCGTGCCCAGGCGAAATTTCAGCTTCCGGCACTGCGTCACTTTAACTGACATTTGCGCGGTCGTGCGGCGTGGCTCGCAAACAAAATTGACGTCCTTTTTTCCCCACAAATAGAGCTTTATTTTGGTGGTATTTGATCACGTCTGCGGTTTTTATTTTTTGCGCTATAAACAAAAAAAGAGCGACAATTTTAAAAAAATATATATATTTTTTACTTGTTGCTATAATAAAAATCCCATTTTTTTTTTAAAAAAAAATATTTTTTTTCTCAGTTAAGGCCGATACGTATTTTTCTACGTATTTTTGTAAAAAAAAAAAAATCGCAATAAGAGACTGGTTTGCGCAAAAGTTATAGCGCCTACAAAATAGGGGACAGAATTATGATTTTTTTTTATTATTTTTTTTTTACTAGTAATGGCGGTGATCTGCGATTTTTATTGGGACTGCGATATTGCGGAGGACATATCGGACACTTTTGACACAATTTTGGGACCATTCACATTTATACAGCGATCAGTGCTATAAAAATGCACTAATTACTGTATAAATGTGACTGGCAGGGAAGGGGTTAACACTAGGGGGTGAGGAAGGGGTTAAATGTATTTCCTGGGTGTGTTCTAACTGTGTGGGGGGAGGGGTCTGACTGGGGGAGGTAACCGATGCTGTGTCCCTATGTACAAGTGACACAGATCGGTCTCCTCTCCTCTGACAGCACGTGGAGCTCTGTGTTTACACACAGAGCTCCACGTCCCTGCTGTCACCTGCTGTGTCACCGCCGATCGCGTGTACCTGGCGGACATCGCGGCCGCCAGGTACACGCATCGGCTCTTCAGCGATGCGCCGGGACAGTGTTTACCCGCTGCGCGCCACCCAGTGGCGCGCGCGGGTAATGCTTTTAAAAAGACGTCCAAAGACGTCCACCCGGCACTTGAGAGCCGCACTGTTGACGTCTTTTGTCAATAGCGCAGGTCTGAAGTGGTTAAAATACATATTCCCCCTTTTTTTTTTTTTCTGGGGAGGATCGGAAAACACCATATAGTAAAGTATTGTAGTATCAAGCTGCCTTTTAAGTGTCAAGGCATGTTAAATGTTATATGTAAAGATTTTTTTTTAATAAAATGTAATTATAAAAAAAATACATACTGTTTAATTATATCTAAAGTCACGACTGTTTTTTTTATTTGGACCGAGTAGGTAAGGGTTAAAACATGTGTCCGATTTTTTGTTTTCATCATCTCTTCCTACTGGGAGGAGACACAACAGGAAGTGGGAGGAAATCTCTCCAAAGTTAAAGCGGACCTTTAGACCCAGTTCACACTGGGGCGGCACGACTTCGGGGGCGACTCGGCAAGGCGATCTCAAGACGACTTCAGAAGCGACTTGCAAAATGACTTCTGTATTGAAGTCAATGCAAGTCGCCCCCAAAGTGGTACAAGAACCTTTTTCTAAGTCGGAGCGACTAGAGTTGCTCCTATTAGAACGGTTCCATTGAAAAGAGCGAAGCGTGACTTGTCAGGCGGCTGAGTCGCCCCTGTGTGAACCGGCTCTTAGTCATTTTTTCAACTTCCCATCTATTAAATCTTCTGCCCTTGTTGTTTTAAATTTGGATAGTAATTTTTTTTTTTTATTGCCAGTAAATACATTATACAGCCCACTTCCTGTTTCTTGTCTGGTAATAAGCCCCGGCTTATGACATCATGCAAAGCTCTCTCTCTCGAAATCGAGGTTCAGCTGAACTCGCACGGCTTCCTTCCCGCAGCCCAGTGTGAACCTGGGCTCTAAGTCAGAGTGACTCAAGTCGCACCGATTACAACGGTTCCATTGCACAGAATGAGGTCTGACTTCTGATGTAACAAGTGCTCCAAAGTCAGGGCGATTGTCACATCAGTGTAAACCGGGCCTGAAGCTATGACCCCTTTCACACTGAGGCAGATTTCAGGCGTTTTAGTGCTAGAAATAGCGCCTGTAAAGCACCTAAAAACTGCCTCCCAGTGCTTTCACACTGGGGTGGTGCGCTTGCGGTACGTTAGAAAAAGTCCTGCAAGCAGAATCTTTGGGGCTGTTTGGGAGCGTTGTATACAGCGCTCCCAAAACGCCCCTGCCCATTGCAATGAATGGGCAGAGCTTCCGAAGCACCTGAAAAGTGCTTTGGAAACACTGCAACACGACATTTTAAACCCCACTAGCGGGCAAAAAGCGCTGCTTAACCGCTTGCCGACTGCAGCCAGTAGATATAAATCGGCAGAATGGCAAGGCTGCGCAAAGCAACGTACAGGTATGTTGCTTTGAATTTTCCGCCGTGCAGGCACGCACACTCCTGCCACGAGCTCCATGACCGTGCCCGCGGGACCCGCGATCGTGTCACAGAGCTGCAGAACAGGGAGATAGATGCCTGTGTAAATAAGGCATTTCCCTCTTCTGCCTTGTGACAGGACACTGATCTACTGCTCCCTGTCATCGGGAGCAGTGATCACTGTCGTGTCACTGGTAGCCCAGCCCCCACACAGTTATAATCAATTATAATCATGCTTAACCCCTCCCTTGCCCCCTAGTGGTTAACCCCTGCCATGCCAGTGTCATTTACACACTAATCAGTGCATTTTTTTTGCACTGATCGCTGTATAAATGACAATGGTCCTAAAATAGCGTCAAAAGTGTCCAATGTGTCTTTTTACCAAAAGTATGTAGAAGAATACATATCGACCTAAACTAAGGAGAAACATTTTTTTATATATTTTTGGGGGATATTTATTATAGCAAAAAGTAAAAAAATATTGCTTTTTTTCCAAAATGTTCGCTCTTTTTTTGTTTATAGCGCAAAAAATAAAAACCAGCAGAGGTCATAAAATACCACCAAAACAAAGCTCTATTTGTGGGGGAAAAAGGACATCAATTTTGTTTGGGCTCAACGTCGCACGACCGCGCAATTGTCAGTTAAAGCGACGTAATGCTGAATCGCAAAAAGTGCTCTGGTCAGGAAGGGGGTAAATTCTTCCAGGGCTGAAGTGGTTAAACAGCGCTAAAGCACCGCTAAAACGAGCAGCGCTTTACCGCTAACGCACAGGTGGCCCCAGTGTGAAGGGGGTCTAAAACCTGGAAGCTGATTGGTTTCTATGCAGAGTTGCACCAGATTTGGCATTCTCCACTTTTAGTAACTCTCCTCCATTGATTCATAAGATTCAATATATTTTTTACAAAGCCTAGATTTTTTTCTTTTTATTCAGTTGCATCTAAATTAGCAGTTAATACAAATAAAATAAATAAAAACAACAATGTATCTTGGACCAGCAAGTTTATTAAGAAATTATTTTTTTCCATCATATTTAGCGCAAAACAGTCATTTTGGTGTTCCATTGCCATTGTGAATTTAAAGAATTGTATAAAACAGCTTTAGAGGTTGGGAGTCCACTATGTGACCCCCCCTCCTTGCAAACCAAAAAAAAAATATGATACATTTACTGGCTTTTAATAAATACATTTTACTTAACATTGCTTTTTTTTTTTTTACCTTTTTACATTTATTTACATGTGTGAACATCTTTATTGACACACTAATAAGCATTGTGAGATACAAGCAATTAGCACACTTACATTTTACATTATAGCTTACCTACAGTTGGATATTTATATAGCTAAATCTATTTGTACACGTTGGTTTGCTCATGCCTTGTGATACATACAGTGCACTCACAATGCTTGAATGTAAGGGTACATCTCTGGTGACGTAAGGCTTGAAGTAGTGATTTGTTTTATTCTTAAGATTATATCCACTTGTGCATAACAATTTCAGTGTCTGCAATCCAAAACTCTGTTGTTGTTTCTTTTTAAACAAGACAGATTTTAGTCACACACAATTTGTGGCAACGCAGCCGGGAGAAGGTAACGGCTGTATGTAAACAGTCGGCCATTTTGATCAACTCAGGCTTCCTTGTTGTTGACTGGACTAGGCCGTGTTACTGTTGTGTATTGTGTAGACACTTAATAAATAGTGATATAATCTTTTTTTTAATTCTAAACTAGGTAAAACATGCTTCAGTTTCATGCTAAATCCAGCACAAAGCAGTACAGCCATCTAAAGCTATTTAGAAAACACTTTTGTGTTTTGTGTGTACACGGATTAGGCCTTAGGGCCTATGGCACCCTGTGTGATATTTTACATTAGGCCTGTCTCAGTGATAACATAAAAAACCTTGTTCACTTTTCTTGTAACCGATTTGCATTTCTGATTTGTGAAGATTACCTCAGAAATGTAGACGTCTGTCATGCATTGGGCAGCCAAACAACCATCTTTCTATAATGGCTTCCTCCCTCATGTAAGGTGATGCAACATTTGACCACAGTTACTGCTCCCTTAGGTTTGCTGTTGCCCGTTTGTAGGTTGTAGACATTGCACTAAGTGAATACAGCTTCACTTTGCAGATATGTAAGGTTTGATGTTGCTGTTTGGTTACCAGGCTTCAGCAAGGTTCCAGGGTACTGAGGTGGCTTTTAAAAATCAGAATTTGGAGCTGTGGGGGGTGAGGGAGCAGCTGTTTTTTATTCAACATCAGAGGGCATTGTAGATGTAGTTAGTGCCTAATGTATACATTATATTGAGGTGTAAATACTCATGGGGGCCCCCATATTTTGGTGGCCCTGTGCAACTGGTTTTGTGCGTAGAATCATTTTCGTGCATACAGTACAACAATTCTGTACTTAAAATACTTTTTTTAACTTGTTCCCACTAGCGTAATGCATTTAACGCTCGACTGACACATATCTGTCCATGGGGCGCTGCCGTTGTGTGCTGAGAGTATGCTCACTATGCACTCCAAGTACAATACCTAAGCTACCACCAACGGCTCCCAGTCACTATTTACAAACTGGAGCCAGTGGGACAGCCAATAACAATGGTCACATGATCAGCAGTTTACCTACACCTCCTGACGTTAAGATTCACTTAAAGGGCCACCATGAGGTATTGGTAAGGGGTTAAGGATTGTCCCATTCAGTCCCGGTGCCACCCAATACCTATATTTGGGCAAAATATGACCAAGTTGATTGAACATTGTCTCCACCTATAAAACTAGCCACACGTTACAATCTGATTGTACAATTTCTCTACAATCTACCAAAGCTATATGGTTGAAGCCCTACACAAACAGCCAATACAGTTTGTAGCAAGTAGGTTTGGCTCTTATACTAACGTAGTTGGTGTATGAAGAGCTATACATAGTTGAGTATGCAGACTATGTACTCAACTATTACATACACTATATTGTCAAAACTATTGGGACACCTGCCTTTACACGCACATGGCATCCCAGTCTTAGTCCGGAGGGTTCAACATTGAGTTGGCCCACTCTTTGCCGCTATAACAGCTTCAACTCTTCTGGAAAGGCTGTCCACAAGGTTTAGGAGTGTGTCTATGGGAATTTTTAACCATTCTTCCAGAAGCGTATTTGTGAGGTCAGGCACTGATTTCGGATGAGAAGGCCTGGCTCACAGTCTCCACTCTAATTGATCCCAAAGGTGTTCTATCGGGTTGAGGTGCAGGCCAGTCAAGTTCCTCCACCCCAAACTCACTCATTCATGTCTTTATGGACCTTGCTTTGTGCACTGGTGCGCAGTCATGTTGGAACAGGAAGGGGCCGTCCCCAAACTGTTCCCACAAAGTTCGGAGCATGAAATTGTCCAAAATGTCTTGGTATGCTGACGCCCTAAGAGTTCCCTTCACTGGAACTAAGGGGCCAAGCCCAACCCCTGAAAAACAACCCCACACCATAATCACCCTCCACCCAATGATTTGAACCAGTGCACAAAGCAAGGTTCATAAAGACATGGATGAGTGAGTATGAATTAAAGCGGAGACTGTGAGCCAGGACTTCTCATTCAACATCAGTGCATGACCTCACAAATGGGCTTCTGGAAGAATGGTCAAACATTCCCATAGACACACTCCTAAACCATGTGGACAACCTTCCCAGAAGAGTTAAAGCTGTTATAGCTGCAAAAGGTGGGCCAAATCATTATTGAACCCCTTCGGACTAAGGCTGGGATGCCATTAAATTTAATGTACGTGTAAAGGCAGGTGTTGCAATACTTTTGCCAATATAGTGTAGTTGTGTATGAAGACAAAAGGAGATTGTACAATATGAGAGCCAAGCATATGGCCAGCTTAAAGTACAACTGTACCTTTGTACAGTACAGTATACCTTTAATGAATTCCCTCAGAGTGCATCCCTCTACGTAAAATGCTTACCTTCAACGCCAATCTTTTGATCTTTGAGCTAAAAAATCTAGCTGTTACATACTGCATATGTGCTTCACAGACCATTTTATAACTATGGTAAAGCCATACTAATGGCGGACATAATCAGTCATTTGGAATATGGCTTTCCTATAGGAACAAATGAGGCCACAGAGTGCATGTGCAGTATAAAGGGAGAAAGGCTGTACAACTCTGAGCAAGGCTTGGAACAAGGTACGTAGTATTTGACCTAGTGGGCAGCACTCAGGGGTTTGGGGGAACTTATTATAGGATAGCTGTACATTTAGGTAAAATTGTACTTTATGCATGCCGAGTACAATAGCTGAATACAATAAAGGTGCTCTGCATCATTAAAGAAAAAAAAAAAACGTTAGGGCTGTTGCAATCAAATATTATGCTTTTTCTTCTTAAGTAATAAATCATGAAACTTGATTGCTCTTGGCTGGTTTTCACTCCAAATTACTACGGGCTGCCATCACTTCAATAGGATAACCGGTCTTTTAACATTTCCTGTAAGAGTTTTGTTAGCACAGTGACTTACATTTATGAAGAACTGTAAATCTCTTTTATAAGACATCATAATACTGTACTTCAAGGACTAAAATGACTCATTAGCCAATACTTCATTGTCTGTTAAATACTATATGCTGTCATGCTCATAAAACCATGTGCAATACCCTTTGTGACAAAGTGTCGGCACTCTACAGAAAGTCATTGCTCCGTGTTCGTTACAAATGTACCTTGACGTGGTCAGTCAACCTGAAAACATCATGAGGCTTATTCACTAAGTGCAGAGAGCAGGAACCAGAAATCAGCTTTCATCCACACACAGGCCATAAGCTCATTGGGTGCTATGGCCCACTTTTATGTGCATATCTACATTCCCCCATGTTTTGTCCCTTTAAAGTTCTTGCAGGTAAAGAACGTTACCTGTTGACTTGCCAGATATGCACTCTTAAGCCTCGTACACACGACCGAGGAACTCGACGGGCGAAACACATCGTTTTCCTCGTCGAGTTCCTTGTTAGGCTGTCGAGGAACTCGACAAGGCAAGTTTCTCCATTCCCGTTGAGGAAATAGAGAACTTGCTCTCTTTTTGGCTCGTCGAGTTTCTCGACAGTTTCCTCGACGAAAATGTACACACGACCGGTTTCCTCGGCAAAAAAATATCTCCCAGCAAGTTTCTTGCTGGTTTTTGCCGAGAAACTCGTGTGTACGAGGCCTAATCCTAATTTCAGCCCTGCCCAGTTTTCTTTTGCTAAACTACAAAATCTCTCCACCTCTCCCCATCACCTCATCCCCATCAAATTCATTGTTTTCATAGTCCAAGATAAGAACTGGGAGGGTTGATTGGACTCCTTTAGAGAACACATGCAGAGTAAAAAAGCACACAGGTAGCTTTAGCAGGATCAACAGGATTTTTTTTTTTTTTTGCACTTATTGAACAGATATAACAAAGCACTTTCAAATATATAATATAACAGGCAAATTGCAATTTTATATGTACCCAGTTGCAACCATAATTGCGCTTTAGATATGTAGCATCTGCTTAGCGGTGCTGTACTGTACACTGATTGTGTCTGACTTGGGGGGTCTTTCTGATTAGAAACAATACTCTTTTGCAGCCAGTGCCATCTTAATGCAAGGGCTCTTCTGGGCACTGCCCAGGTGCCCCAGGTACATGGGGGCCCACAATAATCTTGCATTATATCATACTTGCCAACTGTCCTGGATTTGCTGGACAGTTTTACTAAACTGTCCCGATATGGTCGTGTCCCAGAACCTATACTGTGCCCTCCTGATCCCAGTATTGTGACCTCCTGATCCCCTCTGTACTGTGCTCTTCTGAATTCCCCCCTGTACTGTGCCCTTTGTGTTGACTAGTCTTTGATCTATGGAATGTTTTCCTCTTGAAAAATCAATTTTATTGAAAGTTCTAATGAATATATGTTTAATTCTATCAACTATTTATACTTTTTTTCTTGAAAGTAGGTGTGTAAATTGGGGCAATCTGGTAGGGCCCCCAGTGCATTACTTTGCACTGGGGGCAATGACGCCGGCGCCGTCATATCTTAGCTGTCTATTTACGCCGGCCGATAGGGGCGTGTAAGCTGATTTACGCCTAGAATGCGTAAATCAGCGAGATACGCCTATTCACGAACATACGCTTGCCCGTCACAGTAAAGATACGCCGTTTACATAAGGCGTTTTTTTCAGGCCTAAAGATATTCCACCAAAAAGATGGCGCAGCCAATGTTAAGTATGGACGTCGGAACCCCGTCAAATTTTTGAATTTTTACGTCATTTGCGTAAGTCGTCCGTAAATGAGGCTGGGCGTAATTTACGTTCACGTCGAAACCAATAAGTCTTTGCGGCGTAATTTGGAGCATGCGCACTGGGATACGTCCACGGACGGCGCATGCGCCGTTCGTTCAAAACGTCATTTACGCGGGGTCATGCTTTATTTACATAAAACACACCCACCTCTTCACAATTTGAATTAGGCGCGCTTACGCCGGCACATTTACACTACGCCGCCGTAACTTAGGACGCAAGTGCTTTGTGAATACACCACTTGCCTCTCTAACTTACGGCGGCGTAGCGTATATGAGATACGCTACGCCTGCCTAACGTTAGGCACGTCTACGTGAATCCAGCTATATGTATCAATTAACAGCTACATAGAAGAGACCCATATCTAGGTCTAATTGATAGTAGGAGGGCTCCCAGCATATCTAGTATAGATAGGACCCTAAATTCCAGAGGGCCCTTGAGCAGGTGCACAGTCTCCACAAATAGTATACAAAATGTTTAGGAACAAAAAGTGACATTAGCAATCCTAAAAGCATAGGACTATTATCATTTTGTGTCATCTTAATTAAAGGGGTTGTAAAGGTTCATATTTTCCGCGGACAAATGTTGGGTGGCAGGCTTTAAAAAAATTCTGCGGTCCGATCGTGTGTACAAGGCTTAAGTGTCCCTTCGATCTAAACCTAGCTAAGGCAGCCATTTTGAATAGTTAACCCACAAGCAGAGGATAAAATTGGTAGTCCGGTTTCAGATTCAGGTCACAAAATGCCTTCAACACTTACAGGTGAGGGGTCCTTGTAAAGTACAGATCTGCACCCTCACCCCTTTGATATTAACGTTAAAGGGGTTGTAAAGGTTTGTTTTTTATTTTCTAAATAGGTTCCTTTGAGCTAGTGCATTGTTGGTTCACTTACCTTTTCCTTCAATTTCCCTTCTAAATGTTTTTTTTCTTTGTCTGAATTTCTCACTTCCTGTTTCTCCTCAGCAAGCTTGCCCCCATCATCCGAGCCGTTCTGGCTGGGGGTTAGTCAACCAGACCAGCTTACTGAGGAGGAACAGGAAGTGAGAAATTCAGACAAAGAAAACAAAGAAAAAAAACATTTAGAAGGCAAATCAAAGGAAAAGGTAAGTGAACCAACAATGCACTAGCTTAAAGGAACTTATTTATTAAAAAATAAAAAACGAACCTTTACAACCCCTTTAGGGACTAATATACTTGTATCTTTGGACTATAAAAATTATTGTAGTATCCATGGGCTCCTAGAAAATTTGGAGTTTCCATGGCTCCCTGGTGTTTGGGAGCTTCCTTAGCTCAAGCTATATACTCCATGAAACCAAGCAGCTTCCCTTGATAATGGACTAAAAACAAACAAAGATCCAATGCCTCATACCCATACCCCTCAAATTCCACAAAGCTGGGGCTAGATTCACATAGCCCGCCCTAACTTTGCGGCGGCGTAGTGTATCGTGTTTACACTACGCCGCCGTAAGTTAGCGAGGCAAGTACATGATTCACAAAGTACTTGCCTGCTAAGTAACGGCGGCGTAGCCTAAAGCGAGCGGGCGTAAGGGCGCCTAATTCAAAATAGGCTGAGGGGACGTATTCTATGTTAATTTGTGTTGACCTGACGTTATGGACGTTTTTTTGGAACGCCGCATGCGCCGTCCGCCTACATATCCCAGTGTGCATTGCGGCAAAGTACGCCGCACGGGCCTATTGGTTTCGACGTGGACGTAAATGACGTAAATCCCTATTCACGGATGACTTACGCAAAGTCGTCCGTGAATACGACTTACGCCCCCCCCACCTTACATCATCATCATCAGCCCCTCATTGCAACCCCTCTCACCTTTGCAAGCCCCCCCCTCACCATCATCATCATCAGCCCCTCATTGCAACCCCCCCTCACCATCGCAAGCCCCTCATTGCAAGCCCCCCCTCACAGTGTTGTTAACAGTTTGGGCGCACTATGATAAAAGTCCCGCCCTCCTCCTCCTAGACCAGCTTGTGTGATAGACAGAACACTGGCTCTATCACACGAGCTAGTCTAGGTCAGGAGGAGGGCGGGACTTTTATCATAGCGTGCCCAAACTGTTAACACTGTGAGCTCCGTGACACAGCGGCACCGCTGTGTTACAACCTGCCCTCCCCCTCCAGCTCCCAATGCCTGAAATATGTTTGAATGATAATTAACACTCAGCCTGGTTTCTGGGGAGATATACGTAAATTCAAGCTGCAAGCATCAAAGTGAAACAGCTCACCCCTAAATCATTATTAAAATATGCTGTGCTATTAAATTATATATACATACATGGCTAAGTACTAAAAGTATCAATCAAACTGTGTGCCATTCATGTGCATAAAATGTGATCAAGATCATTAAAGGGATTGTAAAGGTTTGTTTTTTATTTTCTAAATAGGTTCCTTTAAGCTAGTGCATTGTTGGTTCACTTACCTTTTCCTTCCATTTCCCTTCTAAATGTTTTTTTTCTGTTTGGATTTCTCACTTCCTGTTTCTCCTCAGTAAGCTTGCCCCCATCATCCACGGGGGTTAGTCAGCCAGAACAGCTTACTGAGGAGAAACAGCAAGTGAGAAATTCAGACAAAGAAAAAAAACATTTAGAAGGGAAATGGAAGGAAAAGGTAAGTGAACCAACAATGCACTAGCTTAAAGGAACCTTTTTAGAAAATAAAAAACAAACCTTTACAACCCCTTTAAGTGAAATATAATAGTCCTTAAATACAAATATCTTTGTGTAAACCCGTGATCAAGTCCGTGATCAAGTTCACCAAAATATTCTATCCAGTGAAAAAGATATGCAGCAGTAGAAACCTCCACTGTTCTTCCCCTTAGCTTTTGAAAATGATCCCCATCTCGAAGGTCCTATTGCTCTTCTGTATACAGTATATCAACAATGTCTGTATTGATCCGGCTGGACTTTCCTCAGAGCCTTCCCCATCATTCACAGAACTCCCTACTTGACCAAACCAGCAGTCATCAGTGGCTATGGTGGTGCAAAATAAGTCAATACTTAAAAGAAACAAAAAAGTCACGTCCAAGCCTTTACCTATACGTTTCGTCACTCTGATGTAACAAAGAAAGCTCCTTGATGATGTCAGAGTGACAAAATGCGTAAGTTGTGATTTGGGCGTGGCTTTATGGAGATCGTGGAGAGAGAGGGAGGTATTTGCAGGCTAGCTGAGCTGTACGAGCATTGAGACAAATCCAGCCTTTCTTCCTAGCAGCAGAACCACTGAGATTTTAAAGGGATATATGCAATTAAAGGAGTTGTAAAGGAAAACAATTTTTTGCTGAAATGACTGTTTACAGGGTAGAGAGACATAATAGTTAACTGATTGCATCAAAAATGATTAAAAATAGATCAAAATCAATCATATAATGTACCTACAGTTTCAGTTTCGTTTTTGCATGCTGTTTCCTGCTCTGTGATGTACAGAGACACAGAGCCAATACAGGGCAGTGATGGTTTGTAAAACAAAACTGATTGGTGCTGAGGGGTTTTAGACACACAGTAATCACACCTCCTTGATTGGTGACCACAGAGAGAAAGCTCCCGTGACTTTTTTCATCAGGAAACAGACAACCAGGAAGTGTTCAGAACAGAGAAGGATTAGAGCAAAAACAAACAATGAGGACATGAAACCAGGACTGCAGTAAGGTAAAGGAAGCTATTTAGCTAAAAAAAATAAAAATCCTTTAGTGACCCTTTTACTTTTTTCTTTCATGTGAGTGCTTTTTACTTTTGTTTTAATAAAATACCACAGTCAGCACTATGCCCTTTCTGTTCCTTTTGAGCATTGATTTATTTTGCATCACCTGGGCTACTGATGACTGCTGGACTGGTCAAGAAGGGAGTTCTGTGAAGGATAGTGAGGGCTTTGTGGAAAGTCCAGCTGGGCCAATACAGACCCTGTTGATATATGATATATACGGAAGAGCAATAGGACCTCTGTGATGGGGGTCATTTTCATAAGGTGAGGGGGAACAACAGTGGAGGTTTCCATTGCTGCATATCTTTTCCACTGAACAGTGGAACCTTGAATTATGAGCATAATCAGTTCCAGGAGAATGCTCGTAATCCACAGTACTTGCTTATCAAAGCGATTTTCGCCATTGAAGTCAATGGAAACCAAAATAATTTGTTCCGCATTGACTTCAATGGGATGCAATACCGCATGCGGCCAGAGGCGGGGGGGTCCGGAGAGCCTCGCAAACGGCCGAAAAGGCCAAAGGACACTCGGCTGACCTCGGCAAAGACTTTCTACCCGAGATTTGCAGAGGTCAGCCGTGCTGTCCTGTGGCCTTTCCGAATGGTGGCGATTGACTGCGATCTGCGACGTTCGCTCTGCTCGACTCCGGCGCCCTCCCACCTCAGGCCAAAAGCGATACTGCACACCGCTTTGGCCTGAATCATGCTTGTTTTGCAAGACAACACTCGCAAACCGAGTCACAATTTTTTCAAATACAGTGCTCCTATTGAAAAACGCTCGTTAACCGCGTTACCCGCAATCCGAAGTTCCACTGTATATAGTATTTTGGTGGACTAAGGCCCGGTTCACACCTATGCATTTTTTAGTGCGTTTTCAGTTTTGCAGAAACATACTACAGTCCATTTAACATGGTTTTCTATGAATGCATAGCTCCCAACTGTCCCTGATTTCGAGGGACTGTCCCTGATTTGGAGCAATGTCCCTCTGTCCCTCATTTGTCCCTCATTTTGGTCTGATCTATATAGTTGTATATAAAAAGCACTATTTATCTATCAATAAGTGTTTTCCAGCACTAAACCTTTCATTTGATTTCTAAATTGCTGCATTGGTAAATTCCAAAAGCCAGTATAAAGGAATAGTAGTGGTAAAATAAGCACTTGTGGGTTTAACCAATCTTGTTTTTTTTGTACAATTCTCCTTTAAGGGGGCGTGGCAAGGGGTGTGTCCTATGCCTGCATACTTTTGCTGATAGGCGTCCCTCATTCCCATTTCAAAAAGTTGGGAGGTATGTGGATGTAGTTCACATGGAAAGAGCCAGGGACTTTTTTCTGGTTTTTGGTTCCATAGACTTCAATGGATCAAAAACGTGTATTGAAAAATGCAAAATGCACCGGGAATATGCAAACTGCAACCTGCATAGATGTAAACCAGGCCTCAAACACAGATTAACACATATAGCTAGATTCAGAGACGTTTACGCCGCGTATCAGTAGATACGCCGTCGTAACTCTGAATCTACGCCGTCGTAAATTTAAGCGTATTCTGGAAACCAGATACGCTTAAATTAGGCTAAGTTACGAGCGGCGTAAGTCTCCTACGCCATCGTATCTTAGGGTGCATATTTAGGTGGCGCTTCCGTTGATTTTGGCGTAGAATATGCAAATGAGCTAGATACGCCGATTCAGAAACGTACGTGCGCCCGGCGCATTTATTTACGTAATTTAGGTAAGGCTTTTTCCGGCATAAAGTTAGTCGAACAAAAAGCTGGCCTAGCCAATGTTAAGTATGGACGTCGTTCCCGCGTCAAATTTTGAAATTTTAACGTCGTTTGCGTAAGTCGTCCGTGAATGGGGCTGGACGAAATTTACGTTCACGTCGAAACCAATACGTCCTTGCGGCGTACTTTGGAGCAATGCACACTGGGATATGTCCACGGACGGTGCATGCGCCATTCGTTAAAAATGTCAATCACGTCGGGTCATGAATCATTTACATAAAACACCCCCCCCTATTCCTCATTTGAATTAGGCGCGCTTAGGCCGGCCCATTTACGTTACGCCGCCGTAACTTAGGAGGCAAGTGCTTTGTGAATACAGCACTTGCCTCTCTGACTTACGGCGGCGTAGCGTATATGCGATACGCTAAGCCGCCTCAAAGTTATGCCAGTCTTTCTGAATCTGGCTAATAGATATTTGTATTCATTAACTGTTACATTTCCTTTGATGATTTTGATCAGGTTTTATGCACAGGAATATACGACACACAGTTTGTTTGATATGTTTATTATTTAGCCATTTATGCATATATAATTTAAAAGCACATTCTATTCACATATTCATGCTGGTATTTGTAGTTTCTCCCCAGCTGGTTGATATGTGTGGCTGTGCTTTGAGGGGACAGGAGAGGCCCGCAGGGGGGACAGCCATATTGTTTTTTGCCTGCTTTCCCTCCCTGCATGTCCAGGCTTCACCATAAGATAAGATCTCGCAATCTTCAATTGAAAAACATTTCAAAACTTTACTGAGATTAGCCAAGCACACCATTGTGACATAAATGTATATTGCATCACTTCTGCTTCTAGTCCAATGAATCATATAACACTTCTCTTTTAAAGAGAATTCAAAATTTAAAGGTGGAGTCCCTCATGTCATTTTTTTTTTTGGTCCATCGTAAGCTACAACACCTATTGAGGACAACAGTAGATGAGCATGCATTACAAAAACGTCTCAACGCACATTGATAACTCATGTAAAAAGACATGAAAGCAGAAAGTGTGAATCCAGCCTTGGGGCTTGTCCACACCAATCCTGTTGGGCTACATTGGGCGGTGTTGCAATGGACCCTGAGCTTGCTTTTATCACTCCCTGGTCGTCCACGTGAACGAACCATAACTGTTTTGTAGGGTGTGAAATAGCAGTTTATTGAAAAAATAAATAAAAATAACTCTAAAGAGCTAAAACATACCATAGAAGGATAATAAGCCCCAGACTGGTGGCATTATGAACTATGAAACATGAAGGGCTGGAGATAAGAATCCAAACTGTTGGTGCACAGGGAACGATTGGTTATGTAGGGCTTGGTCTCTGCTTTGTATCATAAATTAAAATTTTCTTTTAAAATCCTTTAAGCAAGAAACATACCGCACAGATTTTGGGGCAGATCCACAAAGATCTGCCCCGGCGCAGCGTATCTGAGATACGCTACGCCGCCGTAACTTACTTTTGTTGGTTTTGAATCCTGAAAGAATTTGCGCCGTAAGTTACGGCGGCGTAGTGTATCTCTCGCGGCATAAGGGCGCGGAATTCAAATTGGGCGGGTAGGGGGCGCATGCGCCGTCCCTAAATTTCCCGCCGTGCATTGCGCTAAATTACGTCGCAAGGACGTCATTGTTTTGACGTGGACGTAAATTACGTCCATCCCGATTCACGGACGACTTACGCAAACTAAAAAAAAAATTCAAATTATACGCAGGAACGACGGCCATACTTAACATTGCGTACGCCACCAAATAGCAGCTTTAACTATACGCCGAAAAAAGCCGTCTAGAGACGATGTAAAAGAATGCGACGGCCGCTCGTACGTTCGTGGATCGTCGGAAATAGCTAATTTGCATACTCCGCGCTGAAAACGACGTGAACGCCACCCAGCGGACGCCGAAGAATTGCATCTTAGATCCGAAGGCGTACGAAGACGTACGCCTGTCGGATCTAACCCAGATGCCGTTGTATCTTGTTTTGAGGATTCAAAACAAAGATACGACGCGGGAAATTTGAAAGTACGCCGGCGTATCAGTAGTACTCGCTTTGTGGATCTGCCCCTTTGACTTTACAGTGTACCTGTAACCTGCAACATGGAAGTGGAAGTAGACATTTTCTGGGCCAGCATTAAAATGAACAGAAGAATACCATGAGATGCATAGTGAGGGTGATGCCATTAGCTGTGATAGACTCACCCAGGACAGAGGCTTTTGGAGGGGACTGATGGCTAGCCTCTTGCCTACCAACTATGGGCCCTGGCATTTGAGGAATCTACAACTATTTAGGAAGATCTTCTGTTATGTAATGCAAAAGGACATTATTAAAAAGGCCACGATGGTCTCTGACAGTGTGGGACTCATAGCAGATGCTGATGTCATCAGCAAGCCACCTGTCTGGGGCCCCGTCCATAATGTTTATTGTAAGTAGGTCTGCTATTGTGTGAAGGTGTTCAGTGTTTATACTTATGATAATGTGTATTGTAGTTTGTGAGCTAGGAGACGACAAGTCTAACCTGAAAGGCCAGACATGTGAGTCACCTAGGCTGGTTAAATGACTAGTTAATTAGCTCATGTTCATTTATGTTTCTGGTTACAGTTTGTATTGTAAGGGTAATATGATCAGAAGGGGGAAAACTCCTTCTCAAGTGTATAAAAGCCTATATTCTTGTTCAATAAACAGTTCCAGCATTGCAGCCAAACGAGTCCTGCCTAGTTCTTGGTTGTAATATGCGGCTATAATATTTAATATCTATATTCAGACTGGAGGAAGCGGTATATGACGGAAGCACTCAAGTGGAGTGTGAGACGTTCCGTTACATTAGAAAACTGTCAGTTTCAAAGTTGTCTTTTTAGGGCAAAGCAGCAAAGGAAAGAAGACATTTGATTACTTGAAATAGTCATTGACGGTTATCTTTGCCTAATGTTGCACATGTTAGACATAGGCATGTGCAAGAGGTGTGCCTGGGCACATCCTAATCACTATGTGCGGTGCTGATCCCCCCTACTTAAATAAGTCTACTTGAAGTGCAAAAGCCAAAAGTTGAGTAAAAAATGTGCACGATTCCCCCATCAACACAAATAGTGCTGACAGGGGAATCCCTCCTGCCAAGCTATTGTCTTCTCCCAGTTGGGAGAAGAAGTTGATTATCGCTAGTGGCTATAGCAGCCGCTTGCGATAAGTGCAAACGATTCCAGCAGGCTGGTTGTACCCAAGTTGATCAATTGATCAACTTGGTACATTTAGCTTACTCATTAATGGTTCGAATTTTGGTCAGTTCCTGCTGAACCAGCCAAGATTCCAACTGTGTATGGCCGGCCTTAGACATTCTACCAGTTTATCAGAACAAATGAAAGGTGATTATGGGCCTGTGTCCACCATCTTTTTGGTCACTTCAGGGGAGTTTTGCATTATCTTACAAGTCTTTGAGAAAGCAAAAGCCACTTGAAACGGGTCAACTGCAAGCCAGAAGGAGGCCAACTGCAGGTCAAATGCACCTGTCATTGATCTCTGAATGATCTCAGAAAAATCTCAAACGGATGTCAAACTGGTGCCATTGAAACAAGCCCAAAGCCCATCCACACAGGCACTTATTCTGGTTGGTCTCTAATAATACTGAACTTTGCTTTAGTCCATCCTGAGCTGGTTCCTATAGCCCTGCTTCGTTTATTCTCCAAGGACTCCTGCTGCAATATGTCTTCAACAGAGGTCCCAGTGCCACCCTTTGCAAGAAGGTCTCGCCCTTGTTGGATGGTAAATTAATGGATTTATTTTACGTTGCACAGAAAGAGAATAAAGGGGTAGAATCTGGGGTCAAGTCCTGGGGAAAAAAGTGTGGGAACTCCCACCCAAGATCCACTCCCCCACCAAAAAAAATTAAAAAAATGATACGCTCATATGCATAATTACTAAACCGCATTTGTTTTTTTTCGATCCACTGTACCTTAGTAATCCTTTATGTTACTGGCCGCTTCCTGTATATGGATTCATCAGGTAGTGTGCGGGTATTCCGTCACTTCCTCGATGCCGCAATGTCTCCTGGGAGCTTTTGTCATTGTTCCCAGGAGACATTGCGGAGGTCTGCCGCGAGTTATCGCTGGATTTTGAAAGAACTTGCTCCCAGGAGACATTGCGGCATCGAGGAAGTGACGGAATACCCACACACTACCTGATGAATCCATATACAGGAAGCGGCCAGTAACATTAAAGATTACTAAGGTTCAACTACCCCTGACAGTGACTCGAGCTGGGCATCGCCGCTTAGTGAAGGATTGGCTCGGGCGGCTCGGCTGCTCTCGTCCTGCAAAGGGAACTGTGTTTCTGCTGTGAAAAAAGTGCAGGAACTCCGTTCCCACGCGTTCCCGCAGGACTTGAGCCCTGGGTAGAATGTTACTACTCTGCTTAACCTTCTGTTAGATGCGGTGCTGGAAGAAAAAGGCAGCACTTGAGTATTTTCCCCTGGAGTCCCAAGATTCTCAATATGGTACGCTAAAGTACTGGGTTATATACTGTTAGTAGTTAATGTATTAATTTAATTCATTATGTTTTACCAGCAGAACGCCACTGCTTAAGCAGTTTCCACACCCAAATCTTTCAAGTTTCTGTGAGCGAAAAGGGCCCCTGACTATGAGTTTATAGATACAATAAAAGTTCTGTTTTACTTTTCCATAGAATACATTTTACTCTGGCTTTAATCAACTTTTTATACAATAGCAGTAAGTGCCGATCCAGAAAAGACAGGTATTTTCCTGAAGTAAATTGCATAGTCATCTGTTCAGATTTATGAGCCTCAAAGGCTGGTACGTTATTTTCCACTACTTGAATACTGGCATGGCTGTTTTCTTACTTTTCAGCACCATAATTTGTATATAAATTAATTTGCGCTGTCTGGGGTAGATCCACGTACCTCCGCTGCGCCCGGCGCAGATGTGAGATACGCTACGCCGCTGTAACTTACCTGGCTTTGGTTTGAATCTTCAATGAATTTGCGCCGTAAGTTACGGCGGCGTAGTGTATCTCTCGCGGCGGTTTTCAAATTGGGCGGGTAGGGGGCGTGTTCCATTTAAATGAAGCGCGTCCCCGTGCCGAACGAACTGCGCATGCGCCGTCCCTAAAATTTCCCGCCGTGCATTGCGCTAAATGACGTCGCAAGGACGTCATTGTTTTCAACGTGAACGTAAATGGCGTCCAGCCCCATTCACGGACAACTTACGCAATCGACGTAAAATTTACAAAATTAGACGCGGGAACGACAGCCATACTTAACATTGAGTACGCCACCAGATAGCAGCTTTAACTATACGCCGGAAAAAGCCGAACGGAAACTAAGTCAAAAAATGCGACGGCCGCTCGTACGTTCGTGGATCGTCAGAAATAGCTAATTTGCATACTCGACGCGGATTACGACGTGAACGCCACCTAGCGGACGCCGAAAAATTGCATCTAAGATCCAACGGCGTACGAAGACGTATGCCTGTCGGATCTAACACAGATGCCGTCGTATCTTGTTTTGGGGATACCAAAACAAAGATACGACGCGCAAAATTTGAAATTACGCGGCGTATCAAGGGATACACTGCGTAATTTCTTTGAGGATCTGCCCCTCTGTAAGTAATTGGCACTGACACATTCAACACATGATATTTTGGTGTTCATTTATTACCTAAATAAATACTACTCTTATTGTAACCTAACCCCTAAACCTCAAACTAACTCCCAATCATAGCTATCAACCTTCACCCCTAATCCTTAATCTGGCTCTCAACCACGATCATCAACAAAACCCTTGACCTAAATCCAACCATGACCTAATCAACCTAGCCCCTAACCCCCCATCTAACTCCCAAATATAACAATCAGCTTAATTTCAACCATGGAAGAGAACTGCAAAGATTGATTAGACGCCCGTTGAAGTGAATCAATAGGAGTGTTGATTTAGATGTCAATCTTATGGGTCATAGCTGCTGGGAAAACAACTCCTGGGAAAGAGTACTCAAAAGAAGCTGCAAGAAATTGTGCTGCAGTTCCTCGTCGTCGTACAAGTGCGAAAGGGGCCTAAGTAAAAAAAAAAAAATATATATATATATATATATATATATATACAGCAGTGGCGTCTCCAGCTTTCATATTTAGGGGGGGCACATGGGGGGACAGGGACAAAAGTAGGGGGGCCAACTATAAAATGCAATTATATATATATATATATATATATATATATATATATATCCTGGGGCCCTTTACTACGATCCCACTATGGGCCCTTTCACATGTTCTGCAGTGAGCTCCCTTCCTACTATACTGGGGCCCCCCAGGGTGGCAGAAAACAAGAGATATATGTCACCAGCACACCAAGAAAATATAAGGGTCCAAAGCAGTGGGAGAACTATCAGGGTTGCAAAGGTTGTCTTGCCACCAAGGCCCTGGTGTTCTGCCACAGTGGGGATCCCCAGTTGTCCTGTCCCTGCTATTTACAGCGCTGGTCTGGCGTCTGTCTCCTTGGCAGTGGCGGCAGTCTATTAGGACCTAGTGCTGGTGACATTATGGGTGCATGCAGGGGAAGGCTGGCACTATTGGTTATAGAGAGCTGAGCCCCCAGCTGGTCACCTAGCAGCAGTAATGCTGTATAACCTTCTCTGTTGACATGCTGATCGGCATGTGATCCAGGTGATGCTCCCAGTCAGATCTAATAAACACAGTATTTATTAGCATCAAGAGTACAACCACATACATATAATCAACCGATCAGCAGCCATGTGGGCTCTATGCCTGTAAAGTGTGGGCTTTGATCAATAAAATCTCTGATATTTATGACTAGGATTTGACTAAGAGCATCACCTGGATTGCATCCCGATCAGCTTGTCAGAGAAGGGTCCACTGCTTCTAAGCAACCTGCAGGGAGCTCAACTGTCTACAACCAATAGAGATGGGCTCGGGTGTGTTTGAAATCCCACATGCCCGATCACGCCAGGAAGCCGACACTCCACAGTGCTAATCAATGTATGGGCTGCCTAAGAGCTAAGGCCAGCCATAGACAGTTTAAATCTCAGATGGTTCAGCAGAAACTGGCTGAGATTTGAACCATTAATGAGCAGATTCTCTTATAATTATCACTAGTGGTTGCTGTATAGTCACTAGTGATAATCACTGTTTGTCGGGAGAATATAATTGCTGGGCAGGAGGGATATTCCCGTCAGCAGTGTCTGTGTTGATGGGGGAATCATGCAAGTTTCTTTCCTGCAATCTGTGGATGCAGGAAAGAAATTTGCACCATATATTACCTGCCTAACTGAAAGTGAAAGTAAATTGTGAATGTTTTGAAAGAACAGGAGAGGGGGAGGGAGACAGATGGGGGGGAGAGAAGGGATGGAGATAATGTAGTTCAGTGATTACAGTGTACTGCAGTCTGCAGTGCACACACTTAAACACGGCCCAGGCTAGAATATCTGGTTGTGTGAGCGCTCGCATTATGCAGTGTCGGCGAGCACAGGGAGGGGGAGGAATCCCCCGCAGAGCTGACTGGGGACGCTCTCCCTCTCGGGGAGCAAAATACAAAAATTGCAAAAAAAAAATTTTTTTTTTTTTTTTTTGGGGGGGGGGGGGGGGCACATGGTGGGGCACAGCATGATGTTGGGGGGGTCAGGGCCCCCTCTGGCCCCCCTTGGGACGCCTCTGATATACAGAGCTTTTTTTCTCAGAAAATAGGTGCAGGAACTCAACCATGACCCGTTCAGATTTCACAAACAGTAGATGGGTCTTGAAATACCAGGATTTAATTACATACAGAGTACAGAGTTCAGGGGGGTTACACACAGAGTGCAGAGCTGTCACTTGTAAACACAAAAAACAGACTTCTGTGTTTACAAGTGATTGTGGTGAGCAGGCACCAAACGGTCTGAGCCAGAGGTGGTGGAACTGAGTTCCCCCAAGATCCCCCTGAAAAAAAGCCCTGTGTACATATATATATATATATATATATATATATATATATATATCAGCACAAGGGACATTACTTACTATCACTGTGAGGTGTCCCTTCTCCCTTCCTCCTTCGATTCCCCCCATCCATGCAGCCATAATCTTCCAATGCAGCGGGATTAGTAGAGCTGAGGTAGCTGTGCAAGCTGTCATCAAGAGTGCCCCCCCCCTTTCCATCCACCTCCTCCATTCATAGAATCTGGTACTATAGCTTATGTGAATGAAACATGATAAATGAATGGTGGAGGAGTGGTAGGAGGATTAAAATGTGCGCCTTCATTCATAGGTCATGTTTCATTCATAGATGCAATAGTATGGCTTCTATGAATGGATCAGAGGGGTGGAAAGGGAAGGCATAGCCAGGTATTCTTAATGAGAACCTGTCACAGCTCCCTTGGCTCTGTTGATCCTGTCCGCACTGGAAGATTACAGTGCCGGGGGTAGGCAGGAAAATAAAGTAGGAACATTTCTACTAGACCAGGAGCCAGCAGCACAAATGACACATCACACTGATGATAACACTGTAATAGTAAGTAATGTCCTTTGTGCAGATAGTATTATTTTTTTTTTTTAATAAACGTAGGCTTTAACTTTGTTTGCAAAAAAAATAAAAAATGATCTTGTAATTTATGAATCTCTTATTTAGAATATGCATATTTTTGGTGTAACCAGGGTAGTTTAGTTAATTTCCTTTATTGTTCTTTGTATTCGTGTTTTTCCCATTTTTGCCTATTTGATTATTATTTGTTTTGTCATTTACACACTTTTTATTTTACACAGTCTGCTTTTATCTCTTTCTGTGAAAAGTTAAATGTTAAAGCGTAACTCCACTTTTGTCGAGAAAAAACATTCCCCTCTGGGTGATTTATGTATATTGCAAGGATTATAACAAACTTTGTTGCAGATTCCTATTTGTTATTCTGAAGAAATCCCTCAGTGTTTCTTTGTGCCTCTGTTCTGAGTGGATCTAATGGGAGTGGTTTCATAATTAACTGTCAGGTGTGTAGCTGCAAATCACTAACGAGAAAATCCACTGGGCCTGCATCCCTTTGGACGTGTTCCTATTGAACGTATCTCTCCAAAAATTAAAATTTTGTTGCAGTGGATGCCTCAAAGCAGACTTCTGGGAAAATTAGTGAGCCAATCACACAAGCAGGAAATTATGTTTCTGGGGGGTGGTCAGTACACACTCTGTGTACAAAACCACTCCAGGTAGCCATAATGCAATGCATTGTCAGAAAATCACAGTGGCTGCAGATTGAAAAGGAAAGGTAATTTTCAATCAAATTTAATTACAATATGATTAGTGTTGCAATTATATGCGCTATATTGTTTTTGCTTTATTTGCCATTTTTTTGCCATTTTTTTTCCCCACGAAAGTGGAGTTATCGTTTAAATAACGAGACTACTTTGTGAACATTTTCTGGCACACGAACAGGCCCAAGATAGATGGAAGGAAAGACATGCTGGTAGGTTAATTGGATCCTGTATAAATGGGCCCTAGTATATGTATGAATGTGTGTTAGGTACCTTAGATTTTAAGCTCCTTGAGGGCAGGGACTGATGTGATTGTACAATGTATATGTAAAGTGCTGCGTAAATTGACGGCGCTATATAAGTATTTGAAATTAAAAAAAATTACCGTATTTTCCGGCGTATAAGATGACCTTTTGGATGCAAAAAAATACATCCAAAGTCGGGGGTCGTCTTATATGCCGTATCTGTCTTCGTCAGGCTGCGGACATCCATGTTTCAGGCTGTGGGCATCCATGATTTAAAAGCCGCGCTTCCTTCTCAGTCTGTTCCGTGATAGGCGGAACACTCATTTTCCCAGTAGGGCCTTTGTTCAGTGTTCCGCCTATCACGGATGCCTTCTCATCCTCGGACGAGAGGACGTCAGTGATAGGCGGAACACTGAACAGAGGCCCCGCTGGGAAAATTAGTGTTCCGTCTATCGCGGAACAGTCTGAGGAGGAGGCGCGGCTTTTAAATCATGGATGCCCGCAGCCTGAAACATGGATGTCCGCAGCAAAAAAATAAGGTAGGTAGATCGTCTTGGCCGGCACAGTAGAGGCATGTGATGGACAGTGGAGGCATGGAATGGCACAGTGGGGGCATGGAATGGCACAGTGGAGGCATGGAATGGCACAGTGGAGGCATGGAATGGCACAGTGGGGGCATGGAATGGCACAGTGGGGGCATGGAATGGCATGTAATGGAATGGCACAGTGGGGCATGTAATGGAATGGCACAGTGGGGCATGGAATGGCACAGTGAAGCATGTAATGTAATGGCACAGTGAGATTTGAAAAATGCCTGTTTCTGTCAGCGGTTGTTCCTGTCAGCGGTTGTTCTGGCTATATCCCAAAACCAACATTTTTCCTGGAAAAATAGGGGGTCGTCTTATACGCCCAGTCGTCTTATACGCCGGCAAATACGGTATACTAAAAATAATGTCCGCACCACTCAGGAGCCATTTACAGGCCAGTAATTCTACCTTCACTTTTGACTCCAAAGCATTTTGCCAAAATTCCGAAATTTGACCAAAATCTCCTGACTTTCAGGAAAATGAAAACTCTCAATTTCACTCATCAATAGTCCAATACCTTTAGCGCCACTAATATGATGCTGTTAATAGCAGTGCTAATAATATCACTGAGACAAACATTGAACGTGCCCAAACAAAACCATACTGTAATATGTCAAGGACAAAAATTAGGACAGCAAAAAACCCCCACACAGAAATATCGGCAGCAGATGTCACTGATCCACATAAAGGCAGTATTTAAAGTCATCTACAGATATTAGACGTAAGTCGTCCGTGAATGGGGCTGGGCGTAATTTACGTTCACGTCGAAACCAATGAGTCTTTGCGGCGTAATTTGGAGCATGCGCACTGGGATACGTCCACGGACGGCGCATGCGCCGTTCGTTCAAAGCGTCATTTACGTGTGGTCATGCTTTATTTACATAAAACACGCCCACCTCTTCACAATTTGAATTAGGCGCGCTTACGCCGGCACATTTACGCTACGCCGCCGTAACTTAGGACGCAAGTGCTTTTTGAATACAGCACTTGCCTCTCTAACTTACGGCGGCGTAGTGTATATGAGATACGCTACGCCTGCCTAACGTTAGGCACGGATACCTGAATCCAGCTATAAATGTCCAAATATGCATGGACACATAGGATAACACTGAGCTGCTTCTACAGGCAAAAAATGCAAAACTCCTTTGGAAGCAATGATTTATAAGCCCAGTGTGCATGGATCCCAATGCCGTACACACGGTCGGAATTTCCGATGGAAAAAGTCAGACGGAATTTTTTCATCGGATATTCCGACCGCGTGTATGCCCCATCTGACTTTTTCCGTCGGAAATTCCGACAGACTTAGAAAGAGAACATGTCGGAAATTCCGTTCGTCTGTATGGAATTCCAACAGAGAAAAAAACACGCATGCTCGGAAGCATTGAACTTAATTTTTCTAGGCTCGTCGTAGTGTTGTAGGTCACCGCGTTTTTGACGGTCGGAATTTGGTGTGTCCGTGTGTATGCAAGACAGCTTGAGCGGAATTCAGTCAGAAAAACCCGTCAGAGTTTATTCCGATGGAAAAACCGGTCTTGCGTACGCGGCATAACTCTGTTGAAATACTGTGCATCATATCATTTCTATAAATGCTAATTTTGATTAGCATAAAAAAGGAAGAGCATTGTTTCAGTTTTATTATTAACAAGCTTCGGTTGCATTTTGAGGCTGAATAATAGCGTTATGCAGTCATTTTCGTAAGATGCCAACAACAGACAGCACCAAAAGTGCCAGCTGTACTGACCAATGGGATATACAGTCAAAGGTGTTTGCAGCCTATTGCATTAGGGTATGCACACCAAAGCTCAAACACATCTGTGTGTGTGTATATATAGGTCTAGATTCAGGTAGAATCGCGCATTGTTTACGGCGGCGTAGCGTATCGTATTTACGCTACGCCGCCGTAAGTAAGTGAGGCAAGTGCTGTATTCACAAAGCACTTGCTTCCTAAGTTACGGCGGCGTAGCGTAAATGGGGCCGGCGTAAGCGCGCCTAATTCAAATGAGGATGAGGGGGGGCGTGTTTTATGTAAATGGGTGGTGACCCGACGTGATTGACGTTTTTTACGAACGGCGCATGCGCTGTCCGTGTACATATCCCAGTGTGCATTGCTCCAAAGTACGCCGCAAGGATGTATTGGTTTCGACGTGAACGTAAATTACGTCCAGCCCTATTCGCGAACGACTTACGCAAACGACGTAAAAAAATTCAAAATTCGACGCGGGAACGACGTCCATACTTAACATTGCGTACGCCTTATAGAAGCAGGAGCAACGTTACGCCGGAAAAGCCTTGCGCAAACGACGTAAAAAAATCCGCCGGGCGCACGTACGTTTTGTGAATCGGCGTATCTAGGTCATTTTCATATTCTACGCGGGAAAACGACGGAAGCGCCACCTAGCGGCCAGCGTAAATATGCACCCTAAGATAAGAGACTTACGCCAGTCGGATCTTAGGCTAATTTCGGCGTATCTTGCTTTCTGAATACAGAAAGAAGATACGCCGGCGCAGCTTTGAATTTACGCGGTGTATCTATAGATACGCCGGCGTAAATCATTGCTGAATCTAGCCCATACTTTATAACACAGTTTACTATGCTTTGTTTGTGTTCCGATGACTCACTGCGTTCATTCACAAATAAAATTGGCCTGTAAATGACATAGGGGCCCAGGCAGCAGGGGAGTCAGTGCCACATGGGATGTTTAGGGTGCACCCAGGCACACCCTGTGCAGACGCCTATGTGTACAGTATGGCACTGCTGCCATGCTTAAAGCGGATCTCCACTCTAAAGTGGAGTCCCGCTGATCGGCACCCTCCCCCCTCCGGTGTCACATTTGACACCTTTCAGGGGGGAGGGGGGTGCAGATACCTGTCTACAGACAGGTATCTGCACCCACTTCCGGCCCTACGATACGGGCAAAGGACGGGTTTTTTCTCCGCTTCCCGTCCGTCCCCCGTTGTATGCTGGGAACACTCGGCTCCCAGCACACAGCGGGAGCCAATCGGCGGGCGCAGCGCGACTCGCGCATGCGCCGTAGGGAACCGGGCAGTGAAGCCGGAGCGCTTCACTTCCTGGTTCCCTCACCGTGGATGGAGGGGGGAGCAGCAGGGTGACGAGCGATCGGCTCGTCATCTGCTGCGATCACCGCTGGACTCCAGGACAGGTAAGTGTCCTAATATTAAAAGTCAGCAGCTGCAGTATTTGTAGCTGCTGGCTTTTAATA
This sequence comes from Rana temporaria, assembly GCF_905171775.1. Taxonomy (NCBI): domain Eukaryota; kingdom Metazoa; phylum Chordata; class Amphibia; order Anura; family Ranidae; genus Rana; species Rana temporaria. The sequence goes on from NC_053498.1 coordinate 130,932,341, forward strand.
TATTTGTTTAGTGGCACATCCGCTTTAACACATCCCCCTCTCAATTCCATTAAAGTAGAATAGGTAGCATCTTTACCCCCAGCCCCCCCGTTCTTTGATTGATATTGATAAGGATTGCAATAGTCATAGAGAAGCCTCCCCATCTGCATTACTGGAATAGCCCCACAAGGCACCCACTGCCAACAAGTGCATCCTACGTTATGAAATGATAAGACAGGTCTAATTGTGTTGGTTTACTGCAAGAACATGAAGGTTGTAGCTGGGCCCTCTAGACATCCACCGGGCCCTAGGCTCCTGCCTCCTTGTGGAATATTTGGGTCTGTGATAAAGCACCACCGGCAAAGACACCCTTGATAGTGACATCACCATATCACAAAATTCTATATACATCTATGAATTTGGAAGGCTTATATTTCTACTACTGGTACCATTCAGATGAATGCATGAACACTGAGATTTGATTGGTCGCTGCATTGTTGCATTGAAAACAATAGGCTAGTCTGCTTTGTGCTCCCCTATGAAATAAGCCCCCAGGTGTTCTACAGGTGCAAATCAAATAAATTAGATCCCATCAGTAATACTGATACCGAAAAGACATAAGGAAGCAGCATTATTATTAATACATATTTTCACCTCAGAACATACATTCCATCATTTCTCTACAAGCCCCCCAATGAGTGCATCTGTCAGTGCAGATTTGCATGGCTTTGGCACGTTTGAATCCCTGATTTCCTCGACGCCACAGACACCATGGCTACAGCTCGATCCATCATCGCTGCCATTGAGCGTGCTGGTAGATGCGCTGGGTTGCATCTCACCGGTCTCCGGAGGGCTGGATTCTGCGGGAGGCCCAGGCGCCTCTTTGGACGGTAAGAGGGAGAGCAGAGATATTGCGTAATCTGCAATAATGGCACCAAGATCTAACTGGCAGGCCTGGTCAAATTCTGTGAAACCGACATTTGCATTAGCCTCGCAAACCACAAAGGAACCGTTGTCGTCCAGGAGAAGGTCAATGCCACATATATCCATTCCCAGGATGCTGGACACTTGCATAGCTAACACTTTTCCTTGTTCACTGAGAGGGAAGGTGGCACCCACACCGCCTGTAGGAAATAAAAAAAAAAACAGATAAAGTTACATTTTTTGATGGCTGTTTTGGCATGAAAAAAAGTCCAGGATAGCTGAATGCAACTTACGTAACCCTCAGATGCCACCAGGGTTGGACTGGGACAGAAATTTGGCCCTGGACTTCATCCAGACTGGCCCACTTTGACAGGTCTCTCCCATGGCGGCCGGACAACTCCCGTACCCCCCCGGCCACCCAAGCCCCCTCTCCCCCCTCACTAGCCACTAGCCGTTCAACTTCATTCGAGTAGAACGGCTGGTACTCTTATAGGCAGTACAAGTGGGGAAGCTAGACATTATTTCACCCGGGGCAAAGAATCAGTTCCGTGCCCCACCCTTATGGGACAAGATTAGGCAGAAGTGAGAAACTCCCAGGCCATAGCTATTGAGTCAGCTGTCTGTCCCCTTCCCCATGCTCCTCTGGTCCTCCCCCTGCTTCTTTGTTCCCCCCCAGGTGAGCGATGCAGGGAGGGAGAGGAGGTGAGCGCTGTGGGGAGGGAGAGACAGAGGAGCGGAGGGGGGCGGCAGTCCGCTATCACTGAAGGCGGCCCACTGAGCCATCGGCCCACCGGGAAACTCCCTGTAGTCCCAATGGCCAGTCCATCCCTGGATGCCACATAAAGCCCACTGCACACCTAACAAATATATGTTACCCTGTATATGGTGCTGTGCTATTGTATCCAACAGCAAATTAAACATTTGCTGATATGTCCTTCCAGTTCAGGCCCTTCCACCTATGAAAGTCTTTTTTTTAAATCTGTGTAATTGTTGATCTCTCTAGTGCCGCCCTTTTCAACCAGGGTGCAATGGCACCCTGGGGTGCCTTCAGGATTCTGATACAAGTGGGACTCTTAATTAAAGTTATATTTGACCCTACGTTTTTGTAGGGTCAAGGAATTCAGATGAGAGTACATCTAAACCACAGAAGGAGTGCACCAGAAAGATCAACAATTACACCTGTAGCACCCTCTAGTGTTGAGAGTAAGAAAAAGCCCATTCTGGCCAGGAATAACCTGAGTCATTGAATTGGGTTAGGCTGCTTTCACATTGGGCGGTGGAGCCGCGGTGACGGTATAGCCGCGCTATTTGTAGCGCCGCTATACTGTCGTATTTACCGTGATATTCGGGCGCTAGCGGTGAGGTTTTAACCCCCGCTAGCGGCCGAAAAAGGGTTAATACCGCGGTTTCCCATTGATTTTAATGGGAAGGCGTGGTATAGGAGCGGTAAACACACCGCTCCTATACCGCTCCAAAGATGCGGCTAGCAGGAATTTTGGAGCGGTCCTGCTGCCGCACCGCTTCAGTGTGAAAGCCTTCGGGTTTTCACATTGAAGCCTGCAGGGCATGATTTTTTCATGCGGTATAGCAGCGCTATTTTTAGCGATGTACCGCATGAAAAACGACTCAATGTGAAAGGGGCCTTAGGGTTACTAGAGGCCAGGGCTGTATGACTCATCCTGGCAGCTCTCTGGTGTCTCCCAATGCAGTCTGGAAGGTTGGAGAACCTTCTAGAACTAGAGTGCGTGGGTTAGGAGACGCTGCCATTAATATTAATGGAGCCTGAGCCAATACTCAGAGGTGGGCTGGCATGGGGCTGGGACAACCCCATAATTAGACATGGGCCATACCAGCAGGAGGGTCGGATGAAAGATGGAGAAGCAGTGCTGAGGAGAGGGTGTCAGTGGCTTTGGAGGGACCCCTTCCGGGGGGGGGGGGGGGGGGGTGCCTTGAGCCGGGTGCTCAGGGCAGCTGGCCTGGAAGGATCCTAAAATAGAAGGCAGTGGAAGGATCCATGCCGTAAAGGCAGCGGGAAGGAGCAAGGAGAGACAGTGAGTAGATCAGCACAGTGCAGGGATAGGCAAGGGGAGAGACTGCCATCTGCAGCAGATCTCTCTTGAAGATGAAGTGCCAAGTAAAAAATCTACAAATTTTGACTTTCTTATCGCCTCCAATGCATTTTGCCAAAATGACCAAGGTATTCCCTGGTTACCACCCTCTCTGTGACCCCTTTGCATACTCACCCAAAAACTGAAGAATCAGGTAGAGGTTGCATCGCATAGAGTCATGTGACAGAAGGCTGCAGACTTACTGCACGTGCATGGGTTTATGTAGAACTTTAAAAAATGGTAACTGGAGTGGATTTGCAACTTTCAGTGATATCCTGGACAGCGTTCGATGATGGACTTCACTTCCCTATTGAATTAATTCTCAAATTCTTTAATAACCAAAGCCTTGTTGTAAAGAGATAGACACTTGTAATGAGGGGAATCCCATGATATGAAATGCAGAGCTGAGTCAGCCCATAATGAGTCAGACTCTGCTAAAAATAAATCTGCCTTCCTTGCTTTATGATAATCGAAGTATATTTTGCATTTCACAGAATAGGATAAGATCTTAATTTCTTTCTTCCGCCAGACCAAAGATTTTACCTTCTCCAGCAGCAGCTGCATATAGGAGTATACCAACTGTTGTACAACAGTAAAGGTTGCAAAGAGATCTTGAAAGAACCTAAAGAGAATGTATAGTGTGCCTAAATATAAAATGTATTATGTTCAGTACTAAAATAATTTAATATTTATATATATATATATATATATATATATATATATATATATATATATATATATATTTATTTATTATACATACATATATATATATATATATATATATATATATATATATATATTATACACATATATATATATATATATATATATATATATATATATATATATATATATACATACATACATACATACATATATGTAAACTGTATCATTTAGTATTGAAAGAAGAAGTCTCATAAGGAGTTACCTATTGTTTCATGTTTACATAATTATGTTCACTTGAGAAAAGAAATCCTGATCGATTCTTTCATAAACAAAAGCACATATTTCTGTAGGTTTTTATTGCTTGTGAGCTTCACCCCTGTATGCAGCCCAATTTGTGGGTGTTCCTATTGTATGCTCAGTTGATACCATCCCTTCTGCTGTAAGTGTGGCTGTCTGCCGTGCTGCGAGCAGTTATTTGTATGTGTTCTACTGGGAACAGGACATTCATGCTTACCCCCCTCGCCCTGCATGATTAATGATGATGGTGATTTTTCAGCAAAATAAAGCATGGAGGCATGGAAGGATGGGGGAGTTTGCTTTGAATAATCACAATTAATTAAATTGTGTTTTTAGTTTGTGGTGCTCAGATGCAGTGTAGTTTCACGTTAAGGTGTGTGTGAGATAAGGCCTTTGCAAATTATGGTGCTGGGGTGGCACATTACCAAAAAAGGGTCTGGTGCAGTCTTTGCCACGGTTAGGTGTGTTGGCGGTCCATTCAAAATAAATAAGTTGCCGTAACTCATTGTTCTTTATTGTTTTGGTTTACATCTACTTCAAATAAAAACACCCAACTGCTCCCCCAATGATTGTTCTACAGATGAAGGTCTAGTGGCGGTGACAGTTCCCAGCGGTTAAGAAGATCAGTAGTATTGGTCTCTATAGGTGCACTTACCTAAGCAGCAGTTGCTCTGCATTCTGCCATCTGTAGAACACCGTAGCATGGATCCGATCACCTGTTCACCAACAATGACCACGCGCACATCTTTCCCATGTGATTCCTTCACATACTTCTGAAACAGATATGGAGCGTCATGGCGTACCAGGTGAGATATGTCTAGAAGGTGATGTTTATCCCGAATAAGACACACAGCTTTACCTTCAAAATGAACAAAATGTAGTGTTATATGGGCAAAGGATAAATGCAAGTATAAATAAAAGAAGCACATATTTCTAGTTGGCGGGTCTAAAAAGTGTCACCCCATTCGTATTTAAAGGATCAACCAAAAATGTTTGGCTCAGAACACCTACAGTGCTGTGAAAAAAGTAATTGCCCCCTAAACCTTGGTAGCAACAACTAGCGTTTGCTATCTAATGAGTCTTTCACCTGACCTACCTCGCTGTGGAGGAATTTTAGCCCACTCTCCTTTGCAAAATTGCTTTAATTCAGCCACATTGGAGGGTTTTCCAGCATGAATGGCCTGTTTAAGGTCATGCCACAGCATCTCAATTAGATTTAAGGCCAGACTTTGACTAGGCAACTCCAAAACCTTAAAGTGGAGTTCCACCCATAAATATAACATTACATCAGTAGTTTTAAAAAAATGTCATTAGTCCTTTAAGAAAAAAAAAATGTTTTAGATGCCTTCAAAGTGTTGTTGCTAGGCAGAATAGTTAATCTTCCCACTTCCTGAACCCAGGTGCTTAAGCTTCCTAACCTACACCGCACAGACTCCTGGGAATGTAGTGGGTGTAACTTTCCAGGAGTCTGTGCATTCCCCAGTCTCGAAGAATCATGTGACTTGGACAGTACAGGTGCTGAAACCTGATCTGAAACCTATTACACTGCTTGTGCAGCACTGGGCATGTGCGAGATCTGCAAGGCTGAAATCCAGGAAGTCATACAGTCTGGCTTCATGATGCCCACACTTAAGATGGCCCCAGTCAATTTCTATTTTATAAAGTGTCTAATTGCTGTAACAACCTAACAAAACGGACCTTAGTTTACAGACTAACTTTACTAGAATACATTAAGCTTGTGTATTACAGGGGTATTTATATATAAAAAGTGAAATTGTGGCCGGAACTCCGCTTTAATTTTGATTTTTTTTAACCATTAAGAGGTGGACTTGCTGGTGTGTTTCAGATCATTGTCCTGCTGCATAAACCAAGTGTGCTTGAGCTTGAGATCACAAACTGATGGCCGGACATTCTTCTTCAGGATTTTCTGGTAGAGCTCAGAATTCATGGTTCCATTAATTATGGTAAGTCATCCAGGTCCTGAAGATGCAAAGCAGCCCCAGACCATCACACTACCACCACCACGTTTGACTGTTGGTATGATGTTCTTTTTATGAAATGCTGTGTTAGTTTTATGCAAAATCACGCCACGATTGGGGTGCTATTGGAAGTGACAGGGAACGCACGGGCGTCTCGCGATGTGCTGCTATTTCGAATTCAGAACACCAAGATGCAAGATTTTGCCATTTGTTGGGCGACAATCGCGGTAAAATCACGCAAACAAGAGTTTCTTTTAGGCGACAGGCGTCCCTCGATTCTGTTTGCACGATTTTACCACGACTGTCGCCCAACGAATCGTGCAGCAATTGGGGTGCCATTGGAAGTGACAGGGAATGCAAGGGCGTCCCGCGATTTGCCGATAATTTTAAACGCGATTCAGAACGCCAGGATGTGAACGAAGCCTGTAAATGCATACTTACATTGTACCAAGCTGGACCACAGTAAGTATGCGGTACAGATAATTCCTGGAGCTCAGGTTTTACCCCCTTCCCGACCAGAGCACTTTTTACAATTTGGCACTGCATCACTTTAACTGACAATTGTGCGGTCGTTCGACACTGTACCCAATCGTCCCAAGTGTCCTTTATTCCACACAAATAGAGCTTTCTTTTGGTGGTATTTGATCACCTCTGTCGTTTTTATTATTTTGTGCAATAAACAAAAAAAGAGCGTAAATTTTGAAAAAAATATATATTTTTTACTTTTAATAAATATCCCCAAAAGTAAAAAAAAAAATGTCTTCCTCAGTTTAGGCCAATATGTATTCTTCTACATATTTTTGTTAAAAAAATCGCAATAAGCGTTTTTATGGCATTTTTATATTCTTTACTAGTAATGTCTGTGATTTTTAGCAGTACTGCAACATTGTGACGGACAGATCAGAGACTTTTAACACTTTTTTGGGACCACTGACATTTATACAGCGTCAGTGCTATAAAAATGCACTGATTACTGTGTAAATGTCACTGGCAGGGAAGGGGTTAACACTAGGGGCGATCAGGGGGTTAAATGTGTTCTAACTGTGTGGGGATGTGAGTGACTAGGAGAGAAGCCATAGCGTTTTTTCCTACTTCGTTGGAATAAACAATATGGCTCCTCTCCTCTGACAGCACAGGGATTTGTGTGTTTACACACACAAATCCCTGGGTTGGCACTCATGCACTCGATCGCGCGTGGCAGGCGGCCATCATGGTGAGCGCCCTCTGGTGGACAAAACCAGGTAGGACGTACCCATATGGGAATTTGCCCTGGAGAGCCATTGTGCCGCAGTATATCTGCGTGACACAGTCGGCAAGTGGTTAATACACCATCACATGAATTTTTAAGTGCAAGAAGTATCTGACTTGGTATAAGTCTCTTGCAGTCCCTGCACAGCATGGCTGGAGTGTGAAAGGAAGAAGCAGCACAGGGAGTCAACCAGTTCATAAGCTAACAAGAAGCATGCTGAGAAGAGGAGAAAGCAGATTGACAGGGAGATGAGCTGGTCTGGATGATCAGGAATTTTATGGCCCCTTACATAGCTTCAGGCATGGGCCCCCTGGAGCCGGAAGCGGGGGGGAGTGTCGCAAATTGTTGAGAAGCGGGGTGCGCCACGAATCGAGAAGCAGGGGGGGCTACCGCCGTGAATTAAGGTCAATAAAAAAAAAGGGGGGATGCCATCTGGGGCCCTGGGGACCACCGGGCCCCTTAGAGGGGGGGAGGCTTTGGGTGCTGACGAAAAAAAAAAAAGGGGGGATGCCATCCGGGGCCCAGGGGACCACCGGGCCTCTTAGAGGTCGGGGGGGGGGCTTTGGGTCTTGAGGAAAAAAAAAGGGGGGGATGCCATCCGGGGCCCTGGGGACCACCGCGCCCCTTAGAGGTGGGGGGGGGGGTTTGGGTGCTGACGGGAAAAAAAAGAAACACATTTTTTTTTATTATTTTAAATTAAAAAAGGGGGATGCCATCCAGGGCCCTGGGGACCACCGGGCCTAACCCTAATCGCTAACCCCTAACCTTTAACCCTTAGGGGTAAGGGGTGCTGACAGAGAAAAAAAGGGGGGATGCCATTCGGGCCCCTGGGGACCACCAGGCCCCTTACAGGTGTACTGCCTGTACCACCCTCATGGCGGCCCTGCTCATCACTCTATGCTGCTTCTCCTTTCACTGTCCAGTCGCAGGCTAAAGCGGGTATAGGACAACTCCTGAACTGAATGTGAATGTTATAGCAAAAACAAATTTTGCAATTTAATCTTTAAAGGGCTGATCATTTTTTATATTATTATTTTTGTCTGGAGTTCTGTTTTAAAACTACATTTTCAATAAATACGATTCCCCAATATTCTTGTCTGTAATGTATTCTGTCTCTTTAACATAAGCTTTCGTTTTTCAAGGAGGAGAAGCCTGACCTTTGGTTCACCACGTGAGGAATGGTATGGGCGTGTTACCAATGACCAGGATCAACACAGAAAATATGAGCGGCTTTGTGGAATAAATAAAAGTGGACAATTTGTTCAATTTCATAACAGCCAGCTGGCACTGTTGGTTATAATTTTATCAATGGGGAACTGTATTTCTGTATTCGGAGTCCATGTGTTCTTTGGAGTGATTCTAGTGCTAGGCGCAGCAGACGCAGCAGCCATAACACGGGAGCTGAATGAGATTAGATCTCCTGTTATTGTATGGCTGGTGACTCATTCCCGTTGAAAATAACTTATCTCTCAGTGACTCATCTCCATGGTATATCTTAAAATAACAGCCTCCATCATGACATGTTATCAGCACTGGAAGCTTCCCTTACAATTTTTCGATAACCTGGTTAACTAAGTCGTAGGATAAACTTTAAATTAAAAAACATGTACGCAATGGGAGAGTGCAAAAATGCACGTGTAGAAAGGTGTTCTTGTCAAATGCAGTCTTTTCCTTTTTAACACAGTGCTACTTTAACCACTTAAGCCCCGGACCTTTAGGCAGCTCAATGCCCAGGCCAGGTTTTGCGATTCGGCACTGCGTCGCTTTAACAGACAATTGCGCGGTCGTGCGACGTGGCTCCCAAACAAAATTGGCGTCCTTTTTTCCTCACAAATAGAGCTTTCTTTTGGTGGTATTTGATCACCTCTGCGGTTTTTATTTTTTGCGCTATAAACAAAAATAAAGCGACAATTTTGAAAAAAATGCAATATTTTTTACTTTTTGTTATAATAAATATCCCCCAAAAACATATATATAAAAAAAAATTCCCTCAGTTTAGGCCGATACGTATTCTTCGACCTATTTTTAGTAAAAAAAATCGCAATAAGCGTTTATCGATTGGTTTGCGCAAAATTTATAGCTTTTACAAAATAGGGGATAGTTTTATTGCATTTTTATTAATTTTTTTTTTTTTACTACTAATGGCGGCAATCAACGATTTTTTGTGACTGCGACATTATGGCGGACACTTCGGATAATTTTGACACATTTTTGGGACCATTGTCATTTTCACAGCAAAAAATGCATTTAAATTGCATTGTTTATTGTGAAAATGACAGTTGCAGTTTGGGAGTTAACCGCAGGGGGCGCTGTAGGAGTTAGGGTGCACCTAGTGTGTGTTTACAACTGTAGGGGGGTGTGGCTGTAGGACTGACGTCATCGATCGAGTTTCCCTTATATAAGGGATCACTCGATCGATACGCTGCCACAGTGAAGCACGGGGAAGCCGTGTTTACACACGGCTCTCCACGTTCTTCAGCTCCGGGGAGCGATCGCGACGGAGCCGCGCCGTCGTCCCGGATCGCTCCCCGAGGGAACCCGACCACCGCATGTAGCGGTGGGGGTCTTGATCGGACCCCCGACCCACGGAAAGGCAAGGACGTACATGTACGCCCATTTGCCTGTACGTGCCATTCTGTGGACGTACATATACATGCGGCGGTCGGGAAGTGGTTAAACACAAGGTGTGGCGACTGACAAGAAAAGGCTAATGCCGCGTACACACGACCGGAAATTCCGACAAGAAAACCGTGGATTTTTTTCAGATGGAATTTTGCCTCAAACTTGTGTTGCATACACACGGTCACACAAAATTCCGAGCGTCAAGAACGCTGTGACGTACAACACTACAACGAGCCGAGAAAAATGAAGATCGATGCTTTCGATAATGCGTCAAATTGATTCCGAGCATGCATGTTTTTTTGCACATCGGAATTGTATACAGACGATCAGAATTTCCGACAGGAACTTTTCCCGTCTGAAAATTTGAGAACCAGCTCTCAAATTTTTGCTGTCGGAAATTCCGACAGAAAAAGTCCGATGGGGCCTACACACGATCGAAATTTCCGACCAAACGCTCACATTGAAATGTTCTTGTCGGAAATTCTGACCGCGATGTGCTTTGCCTGCAATTTTTTTTAAATCCGTGGTTTTGATGCAGTTTTCATGCATCGTACATTTTTTTTTCTTTAAACACACTGGCCCAGATTCAAGAAGCAATTGCTTACTTGCTCCGGTGTAACGAGTGCTCCTGATTCAGAAACCTTGTTACACCGACTGCAGCCTAAAATCTGCGGGGCATAAGGCTCTTATGCCTCGCAGATTTTAGGCTGCATTCTTGCGGGGGCCGCTAGGGGGCGCTCCCATTGTGCATCAGCGTGTAGTATGCAAATTGCATACTACCACTGATTCACAAGCTTGCGCGGGCCCCGTGCAAGCCAGGTACAGAGTTTCCGTACGGCAACTTTAGCGCAAGGCTGCCCTTTCTAATAGCAGGGGCAGCCAATGCTAAAGTATAGCCGGAAATTAGAATTTCACGGCGTTTGCGTAAGTGCTTCGTGAATGGCGCTGGACGCCATTCACGTTCACTTTGAAGCAAATGACATCCTTGCGACGTCATTTGCCGCAATGCACGTCGGGAAAGTTTCCCGACGGAGCATGCGCTGTACGCTCGGCGCGGGAGCGCGCCTAATTTAAATGATTCCCGCCCCCGGCGGGATCATTTAACTTGTGCGCGCTTACGCCGGGCAAATTTGCCGGCGAGCCCTCGCAGTTCACGGAGCTACTGCTCCGTGAATCGAGGGCAGCGCAAAATATTTGCGGGGGCGCAGGGCAAAATCGTTGCCCTGCTCCCCCGCAAATATAGCGCAAGCTATGCTGAATCTGGGCCACTGTATATACTGTAGCTGGTTGCTAAGGAGCAGGCGGGGAAGCTGGCCGCCGTGTCCTTAACAACCAATGAGTCAACAGATGTCGAAAAAAATGGTGTGGTGTCCCTCCAAATCCATACCAGGCTCTTCGGGTCTGGTATGGATTTGGAGGGGAACCCCACGCAATTTTCTTTTTAAATGACGTGAGGACCCCCCCCTCCCCCCAATCCATACCAGATTCTTATTCGAGCATGCAGCCTGGCAGGTCAGAAAAGGGAGAGGAGCATGCAGCCTGACAGGTCAGAAAAGGGAGGGGAGCATGCAGCCTGGCAGGTCAGAAAAGGGAGGGGAGCATGCAGCCTGGCAGGTCAGAAAAGGGAGGGGAGCATGCAGCCTGGCAGGTCAGAAAAGGGAGGGGGGTGCTTTGGGGGGGGGGTGCCCCAAAGCACCTTGTGCCCATGTTGAGGGCATGTGGCCTGGTATGGTTCAGGAGGGGGTGCTCGCTTGCCCAACTTTTGGAAATGTCAGTAAAAAGTTGGCTGTGCCAGTAAATGTGGGTGTCGTGTTAGTAAATTTTAATCTGGTAGGTTGGCCACACCGTTTGAGACAAACTGTTTAACACTGACAGGGGTGCTCACAATGATTCGATTTTATTCATTTATGTAAAACCTCTATCCCAAAAGGAACAAAACTGTTGCTGTAACTACTACCTAAATGTCAGTTACTTCCTGGCTTCCATGCCTAGACAAATGATGTCATACATCCCAGGGGTCTTCAGGAGGGGGAGGCAATTCTGCTTTCCAAATGTGTCTTCATTGCTCCTCCATCCAGAGTGAGACACCCATACCTTCTCAACTTTTTGAGATGGGAACGAGGGACACCTATTAGCTAAAGTATGTAGGCATAGGACACACACCTTGTCACGCCCCATTAAATTATAAAAAAGAAAAAAAATGATTGGTTAAATCCTCAAGTGCTTTTTTTTTTTTTAACCACACCTATTCCTTTATATTGGCTTTTGAAATGTTACAAATGCAGCAATTTAGAAATTGAATGAAAGGTTTAGCACTGGGAAACACTTTTTGAAAGATAAAAAGTGCATTTTATATACAACTATACAGATAAGACCAAAAATGAGGGACAAATAAGGAGGAAAGAGGGGCAGAGGGACATGGTTCCAAATCAGGGTCTGTCCCTCGAAATCGCGGACAGTTGGGAGCTATGGACACCCCTAGACAGGAAGGGCCAGATTCAGGTAGAAGTGCGGAGGTGTAACGTATCGTAGATACGTTACACCGCCGTAAGTTTTCATCGCAAGTGCCTGATTCACAAAGCACTTGCGATGAAAACTACGCCGGCGGCCTCCGCGTAATTCAAAGGGGCGTGTGCCATTTAAATTAGGCACGCTCCCGCGCCGGATCTACTGCACATGCTCCCTTTTGAATTACCCGCCGTGCTTTGCGCGACGTGACGTCATTTTTTCGAACGGCGACGCGCGTAGCGTAATTCCGTATTCCCGGACGGCTAACGCAAACGACGTTAATTTTTAAATTTCGACGCTAGAACGACGGCCATACTTTATACAGCACATACGTGTGCTTTGTAAAGTTAAGGCACCCAAAACGACAACTAACTTTGCGACGGGAAACTAGACTAGCGGCGACGTAGCGAACGCGAAAATCCGTTGTGGATCGCCGTAACTCCTAATTTGCATACCCGACGCTGGTTTACGACGCAAACTCCCCCCAGCGGCGGCCGCGGTACTGCATCCTAAGATCCGACAGTGTAAAACAATTACACCTGTCGGATCTTAGGGATATCTATGCGTAACTGATTCTATGAATCAGTCGCATAGATACTCTGAGAGATACGACGGAGTATCTGAGATACTCCGTCGTATCTCCGCTGTGAATCTGGCCCGAAGTGTATTATAATTGGGTTCTGGATGACCTGATCTCAGAGACGGTGGATGGAATGATGCTGGCTATCAAGCTGAGGACATCTAGTGGCAGAAAAAGTACTGTGGGGGAAAATCTCTGGATTGAAGCTGAGGATTGCAGCAAAAGCAGGTTTTATTTAATCTTTGAATGGGCTATTTGGTTTTATCTTGTTATTGTTATATGTATTAAATAATCCTAGAAATGTTCAATAAACGGTCCTCCAAGGTCCAGCTATTCTAAAATAAAGAGGAGGAAATACCTTGATGCCCTCGAGTATTCTTCACAACCACTGGGTACCCAAGAGGCTCCGCAGCATCGATCATTTTTGAAAATTCTTCATGGCCACCTAAAACGTTACAAAAAGAACATTTTTATTACAAAAAAACAAATCACAAAAGAATGACTATACAAGAGGATACATTTAGTTGTGAGAAACCATGTTTAAAGCCCATCTCCAAGCAAATACTGTTCCATGTATCTACCTCCAACCCCCTGATATGCTTACAATAAAAATGATTGAACAGGGAAATTAGTATAGTTGCACAAGACATAATTGTAAATTAAAAGTTATACAAAAAACACCCTGAAAATAACATCAGGTGTAGTGAATGTCACAAGTGAAAGCTCTGACATGTTTCGATTCCAAAAATCTTCATCAGAGGATATCCATTTTGGTAATATATTGAAAGACCAGTTATTGAAGTAGGTGTGGTCAACAGTGTGGGTAGCGTGCGAATCAGACCCAAAAGGCACAGAGGACGCCCAAAGAACCTCCCAATGGCTATATGAATTGTAGAAAACGTTGCTACCCCAACACTACATAAGGACAGTAAAAGCATCTATATGCTGTAAAAAAGGACTATTTGGAGAGGACTGAAATAAAATTCCAAGAAATCAGCAAACAAATGGCAACAAAGCCCAAAATTATCAAAGGGTCAAAATGGCCATCAGTTCTCAAATGCTGCTGTTTGCACAGAGTAGCCGCTGAACACTGACTCAACCTATGCTGAATCTACCAGGGGTCTTTCCGCATATTTTTATATTTAATAGAGTTAAAAAAAACAGTACAGAAATTGTTTGAAGAACCCTTGTATAACTCCTGATGAAGATTTTTGGAATCGAAACGTGTCAGAGTTTTCACTTGTAACATACAGCCCTTCGTTACAGCTGATGTTTATAGGGTTGTTTTTGTATCATTTTTAATATACAATTATTTATTGTGCAAGTATATCAATTTTAATCATTGTTTAATAAATATGAATATTTTAAATTTCTGTGGTTTTGTTTTGGTGCTGAAAAAAATCCCATCTTTGCAGAATTACTATTAATCTTAAATGGGTTGTAAAGGTACTTTTTTTTTCCTAAATAGATTCCTTTACCTTAGTGCAGTCCTCCTTCACTTACCTCATCCTTCCATTTTGCTTTTAAATGTCCTTATTTCTTCTGAGAAATCCTCACTTCCTGTTCTTCTGTCTGTAACTCCACACAGTAATGCAAGGCTTTCTCCCTGGTGTGGAGTGTCATGCTCGACCCCTCCCCTGGACTACAGGAGAGTAGTCCACTACACAGCTCCTTTCTCTATCTGCAATGTAGAGAGTTTTCTGACTCTCCTGTAGTCCAAGGGAGGGGATGAGCACGACACTCCACACCAGGGAGAAAGCCTTGCATTACTGTGTGGAGTTACAGACAGAAGAACAGGAAGTGAGGATTTCTCAGAAGAAATAAGGACATTTAAAAGCAAAATGGAAGGATGAGGTAAGTGAAGGAGGACTGCACTAAGGTAAAGGAAGCTATTCAGGGAAAAAAATTGTATCTTCACAACCCCTTTAATTATTAAAAGTGCTGGGATCTATTTTCAATTCTTTTTTAAATTCTACTAGTTTATGGCCAGGTTTAGTCTTTTACATTTGAGACCATAAATCAATTGAGCTCACCACATCTTCAGACTCCAGGGTAAATCATTATCTCTATGGATTGTATCTGCTACTACATTATTGCCGTTTATGGCGCCAGGGTGCAATTTCCCCTTTACCACTATATTGTCATATTGTGTAATACTGGGAGCTTCACCGCTGAGTGTATGAATGCATACTGTACATGTTTACTTCATACAAAAGAACCACATAAACACGTCTAAAAAAAATGCGCATTTAGCTACCACTGCCCTTTTAAAGCCAAACCCAAAGTATGATTTGCATTGCATACTAACATTGGGCAAGCTTGGCACAAATGTAGCACCCTCCCAGATAGGCTGCTAGGTTTAGTTAGCAAATTTAGTTCTGTGGCTCTCATGTAATCAGCAGAGCAGCATGGGATTGCTTTGGGCTGCTCTGAGCTCCGCAGGCTGCAAGTTTAAATTGCTTCCCACTGTCTTTTGGAGGTTTTCAGAATAAAGTGGGTGGGAGAGTCGAATGAGCAACCTGAATATTTATGCGCTCCAGCCAATCCCTGGGGAGGTG
Source organism: Rana temporaria (assembly GCF_905171775.1). Lineage (NCBI taxonomy): Eukaryota > Metazoa > Chordata > Amphibia > Anura > Ranidae > Rana > Rana temporaria. The sequence continues at coordinate 130,947,811 of NC_053498.1, forward strand.
TGCCCAGATGGTGGTTGGGGAGTGCATAAATAGTTTGCCATCTCAGAGAGCAGGGATCTTCCCAAGGGGGAGAGGTTCCCAGTAGTCCAGCTGAAGATCCTACCTATCTCATTGAGGTCCCATCTGTGCATAACTCCACAGAGAGGCAGAGCGAGGATCTACCTATGCAAACAAGGCAGATCCCTGTTCTGACACGGAAGTACACAGAGATCTTCTGTTCCTAGTAATCAGGAACAGCAATCTCTGTGTTCTTCCAGTCAGTCCATCCCCCACACAATTAGAAAACACTAGCAGGGAACACACTTAACCCTTTGATTGCCCCTGATGTTAACCCCTTCCCTGCCAGTGTAATTTATACAGTGATGAGTGCATTTTTTTTTTAGCACTGATCACTGTATTGAAAAAGGAAGAGGGTGGGGGCGCTATAATCTATAATAGATATACATACAAATGCACAAACTACAAAAACAAATTACCCCAACCTATTTGGATCACAAGATATATAAGTATATACTGTGCAACTAAATATTACATCAATTACTATATCAAACTAGGAAATAAAAAATGTGATATTGTGCTATATTAAAATAGTGCATCAATGGAAAATGGTAGGTGTGGTAAATACCACTAATGACCATATAAAGTCCTTAAAGCGGTGGTTCCCCCTTAAAAACAACTTTTTTTTATTCCACTGCCCCCCCCACATTCCATCACGATTAAGGCACATATTTTTTTTTTCCTGCTGTACATACCTTACTACAGCATATTCACCCGTTCATCCGGGTTGCGAGTCCCGCGGGAGTGGGCGTTCCTCACAGGCTGTTGATTGACGTTTTCCCCAAAAACGAGCTCTCCCCCCGTCGCGTAAGCCGCGTCACGGTTGGCGAATGGAGCCGAACGGCGAGTCGGCGCTATACTGCGCATCGCCGTTCGGCTCCTTTCGCCAATCGTGACGCGGCTTACGCGACGGGGGGAGAGCTCATTTTTGGGGAAAACGTCAATCAACAGCCTGTGAGGAACGCCCACTCCCGCGGGACTCGCAACCCGGATGCACGGGTGAATATGCTGTACTAAGGTATGTACAGCAGGAAAAAAAAAATATGTGCCTTAATCGTGATGGAATGTGGGGGGGCAGTGGAATTAAAAAAAGTTGTTTTTAAGGGGGAACCACCGCTTTAAATAAAGTGCTGTGTGCGTAACCAAAAGTCCTTCAAATTTACTGCAAATTGCTCCACCTTCACCGACTGTGAATAGACACCGAAAAGTGGTCAAAGTGTGGATGGCACCTTACCACATGTTGTTGACCCTTTTTGCCAAAAAAGAGGTCAATCAGATCTCAGACAAAGCCTTTACTGCATCTGGGACTCGGACTCCTTATGTTCAAAAGACCCCAATACAAAAGAAATGACCGCAATAGTATAATTCCGTTTTATTAAAAAATATTAAGATAAAAAAGGGACGCCAAATGGCTGCTTACTTTTGTGGGTGCCCTGAACCCGGCACTGAGGCTAAATGGCGTAACAAGTTTGTGGAGAGATGGGTCCCTTAGCAGCAGAAGCTGGCGTGCGTTCCACCTCTGAGAATGGTGAGCCAGCGGGACCGGAAGTTGCGTACTGTGCCTGACCAGGTACCGCCTCGACGTACGTTTCGTTACCACGTCATCAGGAAGCGTGTCATCAGGAAACTGTATTGGTGTCACTGGTCCCCAAAACGCGTCACTTATGCCGCGTACATACGGTCAGAATTTCCAACAACAAATGTTCGATGTGAGCTTGTTGTCGGAAAATCCGATCGTGTGTAGGCTCCATCGGACATTTGCTGTCGGAACAAATGTTTGAGAACTGCTTCTCAGTTTTTCCGCTTTTTTGCTGTCAGAAATTTCAATCGTCTGAAGCCAATTCTGACGCACAAAAATCCTACGCATGCTCGGAATCAATTCGACGCATGCTCGGAATCATGGAACTTCGTTTTTCTCGGCTCGTCGTACGTGTTGTACGTGAACGCGTTCTTGACGTTCGGAATTTCCGACAACATTTGTGTGACCATGTGTATGCAAGACAAGTTTGAGCCAACATTCCGTCGGAAAAAAATCCACGGTTTTGTTGTTGGAATTTCCGATCGTGTGTAGGCGGCATTAGGGTCAGATTTGTCCACCGCAATCTCGCTAAAAATGATTGAGGCCGCGGTACCCGCTCTGCATAATCATAGCAGGAACGTGCGCACCACCTACCCGGAAGATCCGGATCATGTATATATGTAATCCGGCACACAGCCGCCGCCCTGTAGCAGTCATACCGCGTACACACGATCGGTTAAACCGATGAGAATGGTCTGATGGACCGTTTTCATCGGTCAAAACTGATCGTGTGTGGGCCCCATCGGTTAGTTAACCATCGGTTAAAAAAAAGCCAACTAAAATTAACCGATGGATTCCTAACCGATTGGACAAAACCGATCGTTAGTAGGCACGACCATCAGTTAAAAATCCACGCATGCTCAGAATCAAGTCGACGCATGCTTGGAAGCATTGAACTTCGTTTTTTTCAGCACGTCGTTGTGTTTTACGTCACCGCGTTCTGACACGATCGTTTTTTTAACCGATGGTGTGTAGGCGCGACCGACCATCAGTCAGCTTCATCGGTTAACCGATGAAAACGGTCCATCGGTCCGTTCTAATCGGATGGACTGATCGTGTGTACGCGGCATAAAACTTCTATGGGGTGGATAAAAAGAGGTTAAGATTTTTCAGTGAATTAGTGGCTGTTAACAGTCATTCCACAAATGTGGAAGTATGTTGTTAGCACAGTTGGCTAGCAAAGTCAAAAATATTTAACCACTTAAAGAGGTGGTTCACCCTAAAAACGACTTTTTTTTATTACACTGCCCCCCCACATTACAATACGATTAAGGGTATTATTATTTTTTTTATGCTGTGCATACCTTTGTACAGCATATTCACCCCTGGCATCCGGCTTGCGAGTCCCGCGGGAGTGGGCGTTCCTAACATGTCTGTGATTGACGTTTGACCAAAAACGAGCTCCCCCCGTCGCGTAAGCCGCGTCACGGTTGGCGAAAGGAGCCGAACGGCGAGTCAGCGCTATACTGCGCATGCGCATCGCCGTTCGGCTCCTTTCGCCAATCGTGACGCGGCTTACGCGACGGGGGGAGCTCGTTTTTTGTCAAACGTCAATCACAGACATGTTAGGAACGCCCACTCCCGCGGGACTCGCAAGCCGGATGCCAGGGGTGAATATGCTGTACAAAGGTATGTACAGCATTAAAAAAAAATGAATACCCTTAATCGTATTGTAATGTGGGGGGGCAGTGTAATAAAAAAAAGTCGTTTTTAGGGTGAACCACCCCTTTAAGGACCCCTTCACGCCGATTTACGTCGGCAGAATGGCACGGCTGGGCACATCAACGTATATGTACGTTGCCCTTTAAGCCCAGCCGTGGGGTCGTGCACGCGACCCGGTCCGAAGCTCTGTGACCACGGCCGCGGGACTCGCGGACCCGATCGCCGCTGGAAAAATGTTTTTTTATATATTTTTGGGGGATATTTATTATAGCAAAAAGTTAAAAATATTGCATTTTTTTCAAAATTGTCGCTCTATTTTTGTTTATAGCGCAAAAAATAAAAACCGCAAAGGACGCCAATTTTGTTTAGGAGCCACGTCGCACGACCGCGCAATTGTCAGTTAAAGCGACGCAGTGCAAAAACTGGCCGGGTCCTTTAGCTGCCTAAAGGTCCGGGGTCTTAAGTGGTTAAAGAAATGGATTTATAGGAACACTGAACTGCAGCTCATATCAACCAATCAGGTTTTATCTTTCACTGTATTAAGTACACCTGCCAAATGGAACCTGAAATCTCATTGGTGGTTCAGTCCAATACCTTTTCCTCTATATTCAGAAGGTTCCATGCTTTCAGGAGATCCCTCACATACTAGAGTGGATCTGCCTGTGTTTTCTCATGAGAAAGAGGAGGACGGGAGGCCCAGAACAGCCCAAAGACAGAATAAATAAACATATAAAACGTTGTAAGTGTTTCCATGCATTTTTCTGTTCACTCAGCACTTTAGAAACATTATCTGATGGCTCTCGTCACAAGATCAAAGTGTGAAATACAAACCACCTCGCTGGCCCCTGTGCCTCCAAGCCATACAACCATTACATAAAACATGACACCTTGGAAGACATTTTCCTTCTGCACCGGCATGTTTACATAAAAGTGGACCTGTCACCTGCACACAAAGGCTCATTGAAGCTGAACTCTGGGCAGATATAAAACACAACATAAATAAATGTTAAAAAACGCAACCAAGCTAAGTGTCAGAATCTGATTTGCTATCAGCCTCTTGCAGTGTCCCCTATACAGCAGTGCTCTGATTGGGAGAGGGAGGGGCAGGACTTGGACGACCCAATCAGATGTTCTGAATTCAAATGTGTTGTCAATTAACAAGCTAATATAAGGTAAGAGTAGAGTGAGCATAGAGATGACCTCATCAGTATCCTGCTGCTCCTTCACTGTCTAATCCAGGTGGTAATTTTTTTGGGGGGGGGGCGGCAATCAGTTGCAGCAATCCCCCCCCCCTCCAGATAGGTCGGGTCTGGAGCATTTAACTCAGGGTTCACTGGCGGCTCCCCCTTCCCCTGCTCTCCACGGGCATCACGACAGCGGCGGCTTCTGTTTCCTCCCCCCTCCTTGGCAGTCAATCGGGGCTCTTCTCTTTTCAGCCAATCGGAAAACGGTTCTCGGACCCGCTTCTGATTCTGCAATTTCCTAAATCCCGCTGCAAATCGAAGGGAGAACGTAGATTTTTGGTCCAAGGACCACGTCTCTGGAATGCTCTACCCACTACCATCCGCTTGGAGGAAAACCATCGGGCATTCAGGAAAAAACTAAAGACCCACCTCTTCTGAAAACCCGGTACAACGCTGGATGCCAAACGCCTTGAGGCGATTAAGTTCTCATTTGCTGCGCTATACAAGTTACTCACTCACTCACTCACTCACTCACTCACTCACTCAAAATGTCCAAACCGGTGATTCATGTGTATAAAATCTGGAGCTGAGGCAGAAACTCACCATAAGAGAAGGTATCGGGCAGAGGAACTCCATGACCAGCTAACTCCTGAAACGTCCAGAATTTGTTTACGCAATTTAGAATGGCTTGAGAGCGATTCACCAAACGGCAGCCCAGTTTCTCGAGGTGTCGCAGAACAGTTATGTCACTATCAGACTGCACGGTGGGAGTTGGGAGCCGGACCAGTATCACCTGAGGGTAGGAGGTCACTGTCTTCTTATCAACCTGCAAGCCTGAAACAGAACAAGCGGAAAGATGAAAGAAAACACATGGGCCAATAAAAAATAAAAAAAATAGAATGTTGGTTTAATATGAGGTTTAAATTGAAATGATAACACTGTTGGATGTAATGCTGGTAAAATGTATGTTATGGCAAAACATTTTGTAAGTGTGGTTATGCCATAGTGCGCCATAGTGCATGCTATAGATTAGACATTGGATAAAAGGTTAAGTTCAGTAAAACTATTTTGGTAATTAAACAAAGCATTTTTGTAGCACCCTCCCAGATAAGTTAGGATAGGCAAATTTAGTTCTTGTGGCTCTGCTGTAATCAACAGCCCATCATGTGATTGCTTTAGTCTGCTGTGGGCTCTGCGGGCTGCGAGTTTGATTGCTTCCCCTTGTCTTCTGGAGGCTTCCAGAATGTAGTGGGTGGAAGGATCAAATGAGCAGTCGGAAAATGTATACAACTCCAGCCAATCCCTGGGGGAAGAAGGTACCCAGATGGTGGCTGGGAGAGTGTATAAATAGTTTAGCGCTTCAGAGAGCAGGATTCTTCCCCAGGAGGAGAGGTTCACTTTACCTGAAGGTAAAAATGACAAAGCGGGCTTTACTGACGATTTAAGGCTTGCATGGCTTCGGATATTACTTATGGTGCCCCAGTGCTGTCTGTTTTATTTAGGGTAACTAATTTAAATAGGTGCACAGGCCGGATTTTTAATGCAAAATAGACATGCTTTGTCTCTTCTGAATTATAACTACTTACCTGCCTGTACACATGCGCAGGAGTGATGTCATCCCTGCCCGGCCAATGGCAGCAGCTGGCAATCAAGGCCCAGAAGTTGGCTGCCTGAAGATGTCTGCGGCCGGGCGGGGAGTTCTGGTACGCCGCATCACTGTAGCTGAGGTTAAGTTTTGTTCTGCTTTAAGGGACTGTTCTAAGAAGTAGCTTCAAAGGGAAAAGTGTCCTCACATTCATGGCGATCGCTCTGGAGTATCCCACAGTCCCATCCAATTTAATCTGCAATAAACGCTTAAAAGGCATCAGACCAAAACGAGGCGCAAAGTAGGACGGAGGTCTTTGGTTCTGAAGAGGGACAGTCCTTCCAAATGAGAAACATTTGTGAGTTTTTGGGCAGACCAGGGTGCTGCACTTTTGCATCCAGTGGCCATGCAACCATAGAACATCCAGTGCCCATGCCACCGTAGGACATCCAGTGCCCATGCCACCGTAGGACATCCAGTGCAACCATAAAACATACAGTGCCCATGCAACCATAGAACATTTAGTGCAACCATAAAATATCCAGTGCCCACGCAACCATAAGACATCCAGTGCAACCATAGAGCATCCAGTGTCCATGCAACCATAGGACATCCAGTGCCCATGCAACCATAGGACATCCAGTGCCCATGCAACCATAAGACATCCAGTGCAACCATAAGACATCCAGTGCAACCATAAGACATCCAGTGCCCATGTCACCATAAGACATCCAGTGCCCATGCAGTCATCAGGCATCCAGGGTCCATGCAACCATAAGACATCCAGTGCCCGTGTAATCATTGAGCATTCAGTGCCCATGCAACCATAGGACATCCAGTGCCCATGCAACCATAAGACATCTAGTGCAACCATAAGACATCCAGTGCAACCATAAAACATACAGTGCCCATGCAACCATAGAACATTCAGTGCAACCATAAAATATCCAGTGCCCACGCAACCATAAGACATCCAGTGCAACCATAGAGCATCCAGTGCCCATACAACCATAGAACATCCAGTGTCCATGCAACCATAGGACATCCAGTGCCCATGCAACCATAGGACATCCAGTGCCCATGCAACCATAAGACATCCAGTGCAACCATAAGACATCCAGTGCAACCATAAGACATCCAGTGCCCATGTCACCATAAGACATCCAGTGCCCATGTCACCATAAGACATCCAGTGCCCATGCAGTCATCAGGCATCCAGGGTCCATGCAACCATAGGACATCCAGTGCCCGTGTAATCATTGAGCATTCAGTGCCCATGCAACCATAAGACATTCAGTGCCCATGCAACCATAAGACATTCAGTGCCCATGCAACCATAGGACATTCAGTGCCCATGCAATTATCGGGCATCCAGTGCCCAAGCACCCATAAGACATTTAGTGCCCATGCAACCATAAGACAACCAGTGCCAATGCAACAATAGGACATTCAGTGCCAATTCAATAATTGGGCATCAGGGGCCCATGCAACCATAAGACATCCAGTACCTATGCAACCATAGGACATCCAGTGCCCATGTAACCATGAGACATCCAGTGCTTATGCAATCATAAGAATGCAGTGTACATCGAGGAATTGCCTTACACACAAACACATACTAGCTCACTTCCCTCCTGTAATCTTAATGCTTCCATCAGCTGTTACTGCTCAGTGCGCAGTCATCAACAACCACTACGGCTCGCATACTATAAATACCAGCGTAATAGGCGTACAGAGTGACTGCAGAGACAAGGTATAATCACTGATCCATTTCCACTCAGGAGTTTAATGTGCTGCATTTATATTGATGACTGATGTCTTGTGAAATGTGCCGAGCTGCAAAGGTTTAAATAACTTAGAAGAAGAGCGCACTGCACACACAATGCAGAGTACAAATCTCCTCCAACGTGCTGACTCATTCGCTCCTGTTAGCATCTTCAATAAAAGGGAAATAACAAACTAGGCTAGTGTGTCAAAAGTCTAAACGAGGGGCCTTTTCCAGGAAAGAGTGCTCACTTACAGGCCTGCACGGCACTGGGTGCAGAAATTGAACATACAATTTGAATTCCCCAGTCCAGATATACCAATAGTTCACGGTTGTCCCTCATTTGGAGGACTGTGCCTCTTGTTGAACCAAAAGTGTCCCTCTTTCCCCCTCAGTCAGGGCCGTCTTTAAGGCAGGGCAAAAGGGGAAGCTGCCTTGGGCCCTGTCATTGTTGTGGGGCCCAAACAGCTGCCTCATACTTGCCAACTATCCCAGTTTAAGTTCCCTTGTCCCTTGAAGTTTTAGTCCTGTGCTGTGTCCTGATATCTCAGTGTGAAGTGCTGCTACTAATGCTGCCCAGCTCTGCCTTATTGTTGTGTACAGATGACTCACCTGCAGACCCTGGCCCAGATTCTGAAAGGGCTTACGACGGCGCAACGCCATGTGCGCCGTCGTAAGCCCTAATCTGGGCCGTCCTATCTATGCGACTGATTCTTAGAATCAGTTACGCATAGATAACCATTAAATTCGGCAGGCGCAAGGCTCTTACGCTGTCGGAACTTAAATGCAATTTTTTTTTTTCGCCACTAGGTGTCGCCTCCGTCGTTTTCCCCGTCGCCTATGCAAATTAGCAAAATACGCAAATTTCCGAACGTACGCGCGGTCGACGCAGTGAAGATACGACGTTTACGTTAGATTTGCGACGCGTAAAGTTGCCCCTGCTATATGAGGGGCAACCAAGTATGGCCGTCGTTCACGCGTCAAAATTTAAAAATTTACGTTGTTTGCGTAAGTCATCCGTGAATGGCGCTGGACGCCATTTACGTTCACGTCGAAACCAATGACGTCCTTGCGACGTCATTTAGCGCAATGCACGTCGGGAAATTTTAGGGACAGCGCATGCGCAGTACGATCGGCGCGGGAACGCGCCTAATTTAAATGATCCACGCCCCCTACCCGGATCATTTGAATTAGGCGGGCTTGCGCCGGAGGATTTACGCTACGCCGCCGCAACTTTACAGGCAAGTGCTTTGTGAATAAAGCACTTGCCCGTAAAACTTGCGGCGGCGTAACGTAAACGTGATACGTTACGCCCGCGGAGATTTACGCCGAGATAAGAGAATCTGGGCCCCTGTGTTTACATGTAAATAACCATGATTCATATGTAAATAACAGGAGCATTCATATGTAAAAAACTGAGGTTGGCGGCATTCATATGTATATCATGCCCCTCTGCAGTGAAGAGATGATGTGCTGTAACCTCTAGCAACCAATCAGTGAGCAGTATTGATGTACAGTACAGTAATCTCTAGCAACCAATTCACAAGCAGAAATCATGGGCCAGATCCTCAAAAGAGATACTCCGACTTAACTGCTGTTCAGTCTGTGTGTAACTTTGGAAACGATCCTCAAAAGGCTTTTTCCAACGTTAGGCAGAAGATCCGGCATGTGTAATTGAATTACACTGCCGAATCTTAGGATGCAGTACCGCATCCGCCGCTGGGGGCATTTCGAGTCGAAATGCCGTTTCTAGTATGCAAATTAGCACTTAAGGCGATCCACAAAGCTTTCTAGCTTTCTTTTTGCGCCGTAAGTGTTATTTTGCAAGTGTAAAATTAGGGCTGGTTCTACAAAGTGTAAAGTTAGTCACACCTTGTAAAAGCCCATTCCAGCGACGGCATTTGGTATGCTTTCCCGAGGGAGAACTCCACGGCAATTTGTAAAAAACAAAACCGGCATGGGTTCCCCCCCAGGAGCATACCAGGCCCTTAGGTCTGGTATGGGTTGTAAGGGGACCCCCCCCCTACGCTGAAAAATCGACGTAGGGGTCCCCCTACAATCCATACCAGACCCGTATCCAAAGCACGCTACCCGGCCGGCCAGGAATGGGAGTGGGGACGAGCGAGCGTCCCCCCCCCTCCTGAGCCGTGCCAGGCCGCATGCCCTCAACATGGTGGGGTTGGGTGCTCTGCGGCAGGGGGGCGCACTGCGGGCCCCCCCACCCCAGAGCACCCTGTCCCCATGTTGATGAGGACAGGACCTCTTCCCGACAACCCTTGCCATTGGTTGTCGGGGTCTGCGGGCGGAGGCTTATCGGAATCTGGGAGTCCCCTTTAATAAGGGGGCCCCCAGATACCGGCCCCCCACCCTAAGTGAATGGATATGGGGTACATCGTACCCCTATCCATTCACCTGGAGGCAAAAAGTAAAAGTTAATAAACACACAACACAAGGCTTTTTAAAATATTTTATTATTCTGCTCCGGACGCCCCCCCTGTCTTCGTTATTAGCTCAATTACCAGGGGGGGCTTCTTCTTCCGCTCTCCGGGGGTCTTCTCCGCTCTCCGGGGGGGGTTTCTTCTTCCGCTCTCTGGGGGGGGGCTTCTCCGGACTCCGGGGGGCTTCTTCCATCTTCTCCCCTCTTCCGCTCTTGACTCGGCGAACCCCGGTTCTTCTGCAGCTCTCCGGTGCCTTCTTCTTCAGCGCTGGCTGCCTGCTATCTTCGTGTGTTAGCTCGATTTCAAACAGGCAGCCAGCGCGGTCTTCTGTGGCGTCAGGGTCTTCTCTTCTGTTCTTCCGATGTTGCCTCGTCGCCTGTTGTCGCTGTAATGATGGAAGCGCGCCTTGCATCCCATTTATATAGGCATCACCGTCCCATCATGCTCCGGCAGGTACCCACGTGGTGGGTGCCTACCCACGTGCACCCACCACGTGGGTACCTACCGGAGCATGATGGGACGGTGATGCCTATATAAATGGGATGCAAGGCGCGCTTCCATCATTACAGCGACAACAGGCGACGAGGCAACATCGGAAGAAAGGAAGAGAAGACCAGAAGACCCTGACGTCACAGAAGACCGCGCTGGCTGCCTGTTTGAAATCGAGCTAACACACAAACATAGCAGGCAGCCAGCGCTGAAGAAGAAGGCACCGGAGAGCTGCAGAAGAACCGGGGTTCGCCGAGTCAAGAGCGGAAGAGGGGAGAAGATGGAAGAAGCCCCCCGGAGTCCGGAGAAGCCCCCCCCCCGGAGAGCGGAGAAGACCCCCGGAGAGCGGAAGAAGAAGCCCCCCCTGGTAATTGAGCTAATAACGAAGACAGGGGGGGCGTCCGGAGCAGAATAATAAAATATTTTAAAAAGCCTTGTGTTGTGTGTTTATTAACTTTTACTTTTTGCCTCCAGGTGAATGGATAGGGGTACGATGTACCCCATATCCATTCACTTAGGGTGGGGGGCCGGTATCTGGGGGCCCCCTTATTAAAGGGGACTCCCAGATTCCGATAAGCCTCCGCCCGCAGACCCCGACAACCAATGGCAAGGGTTGTCGGGAAGAGGTCCTGTCCTCATCAACATGGGGACAGGGTGCTCTGGGGTGGGGGGGCCCGTAGTGCGCCCCCCTGCCGCAGAGCACCCAACCCCCCCATGTTGAGGGCATGCGGCCTGGCACGGCTCAGGAGGGGGGGGGACGCTCGCTCGTCCCCACTCCCATTCCTGGCCGGCCGGGTAGCGTGCTTTGGATACGGGTCTGGTATGGGTTGTAGGGGGACCCCCTACGTCAATTTTTCGGCGTGGGGGGGGTCTCCTTACAACCCATGCCAGACCTAAGGGCCTGGTATGCTCCTGGGGGGGAACCCATGCCGGTTTTTTCTTTGAAAATTGGCATGGAGTTCTCCCTCAGGAATGCATGCCGCTGTAATTTTTTTTTTTCCCCGACGCAACTTTTTTAAGCCGTCGCGATCCTCAAAACTCGGCGTAACGTAACTTCGCGCATGCGCAGTACGGCCGGCGCGGGAGCGCGCCTCATTTAAATGGGACTCGCCCCATTTGAATAGGAACGCCTTGCGCCGGCGGAATTTTAGTTACACAGCCTGAAATTTCTAGATAAGTGCTTTGTGGATCAGGCACTTAGGTAGAAACTTTAAGGCAGTGTAACTTAAATTGGATTTTTTAAGTTACGTCAGGTTTTTGTGGATCTGGCCCCATGTGCTGTAACCTCTAGAAACTAATCAGTGAGCCGTAATGTGTGCTGTAACCTCTAGCAACCAGTCAGTAAGTGGTAATGATATGCTGTAACCTCTGGCAACCAATCACAATCACTGCCTGATCTGATACAGTAAACTGATTTTAAGAATTTTTTTGCACTGGGTCCAATCAACATTAAAGACGGCCCTGCCCTCAGTTCTTTATGTTTTTAATCTATTGCAGGGGGTCTCCAAACTTTCTCAACAAAGGGCTATTTTACTGTCCTTAACCGTGTAACGACCGGCTCCTGCACATATACGCCAGCAGAATGGCACGGCTGAGCAGAGTAACGCATATTTACTACACTTTAAAATGCCCGCCGTGCGGGCGCACATGCTCCCCTGCTGCGAGCTCCGTGACCAAGCCTGCGTACTCGGTGTCCGCCGGTGTCCCGCGATCGGCTCACAGAGCTGCAGAACGGGGACAGGCAAGTGTAAACAAGCATCTCCCCGTTCTGCCTAGTGACACTGTCACCGATCGTATGCTCCCTCTCATCGGGAGCAGCGATCAGTGACGTGTCACTCATAGCCACGCCCCCTAACAGTTAGAATCACTCCCTAGGACACACTTAACCCCTTCACTGCCAGTGTCATTTTCACAGTAATCAGTGCATTTTTATAGCACTGATCGCTGTAAAAATGACAATGGTACCAAAAATGTGTCAAAAGTGTCCGATGTGTCTGTCATAAAATCGCAGTCATGATAAAAATCGAAGATCGCCGCCATTACTAGTAAAAAACAAAATAATAATAATAATAAAAATGCAATAAAACTATCCCCCATATTGTAGATGCTATAACTTTTACGCAAACCAATCAATAAACGCTTATTGCGATTTTTTTTTACCAAAAATATGTAGAAGAATACATATCGACCTAAACTGTGGAATTTTTTTATTTTTTTTTATTTTTTGGGGATATTTATTACAGCAAAAAGTAAAAAATATTGATTTTTTTTTAAAATTGTCGCTCTATTTGTTTTCATAGCGCAAAAAATAAAAACCGCAGAGGTGATCAAATACCACCAAAAGAAAGCTCTATTTGTGGGGGAAAATGACGTCAATTCTGTTTGGGAGCCACGTCGCACGACCGCGCAATTGTCAGTTAAAACTACGCAGTGCCGAATCGCAAAAAGTCCTCTGGTCTTTGGCCAGCCAAATGGTCCGGGGCTTAAGTGGTTAAGAATTTTGGGAGGGTCGGACTGTGGCCATTGGGAGCAGAAAAGGTCCTGATGTTAGTGGGAAAAAAACAATGCCCCATCTTTGGTGTCATTGGGAGGAATTTTGCCCTATTATTGGGAGAAATTGTACCCCTTTATTGGGGTCATTAAGATAAATGGTACCCCTTTATTGGGGTCATTGGGGGGAAATGATGTCTCATTGTTGGCATCAGTGGATGAAATAATGCCCCAAGGGCCGGATAGAAGCAAGCAAAGGGCGATATCTGGCCCCAGGGCCGCAGTTTGAAGATCACTGGTCTATTGTTTATAACAGACCTTCACTCAAAAGTAATAGTACCGATCCTCCCCCACCCCCGCCCCTAACACATTTGAGTTTTGTTTTTATGGGAAGCGGGTACCTTTTTTGACAGGTACCCACACCCCCACTTCCTCAATTCTGGCCTAAGCAAGAATGCGGACGCTCATCCAGCCCCACCCTAAGTGTTTCTCACACTTCAGTGCTCTATGCTGGCAGAGCTGAGTAACAGCCACACCCCTCAACACAAGTCTCCTTACCCAGAATTGTACTGCAGAGAAGGAGAGGGGCATGTCTGATCTGGTCTGTTACATTACTTAGAGCACTGTATCTAATTCCTATTAAACTGCATTTAGATATCTAGCTCAAGTGCTGTAGGTCCAGGGCCGATCCTAGGCAGGGTGCACAGGGTGCTTTGCACCCAGGCGCCTGCAGAGGTGGGGGCGCCGAAGTGCCAGAGTTCTCCCCTTCCTCCTTCTCTCCTTGTTTGTGTCCCTCCAGAACTAGTGCGCTGAGCATAGGTGTGTGTCCGTCCAGAACTGATGTGTGAGCATAGGGCAGCCCGTCCAGCCTGGCAGTGCTCAGGGGAGGGGCCGCTCCTCTTCCTGACATGGGAGTTCTAGTTTTTAGTGGCTGCTGAGTGCTGATGTGCAGAAATGAATTCCTAACACTGGGAGTCTTGGATTCCGCACTGTCTCCACCAACTCCAGTTGGAATGCCTCCCACAACCATCTCTAACTCAGGCTGCACGGAGAGAGAATCGAGGTGAGTCACAGTGTTCAGTGTGCTGGGGGATGGCTTCCCCAGCATCCCTTTACACGTGCTCTGGGCTGTCCCTGCTCTAGATGTTTTATGGCATGATAGATTGCATAGGATACACAGCCCCTGCCCATTCCTGTGCCTAGTCCATCTACAGATGTGATGTAAAATGAAATGTAAAGGGGAGGAGTTAGTAAAATGACAACGCCCATGTGGGGGCGCCAGAAATATTTCTGCACCCAGGCGCCTGTGACACTAGGATCGGCCCTGTGTAAGTCTAGCCATACATGTATAGATTTCTATCATTCAACACCGTGATAGAGAAAGAAATCCATTGATTTCCCCATCTACACTAAACAATATGAATCGAAAAATCTCTACTGCCAGCTATAAATAGTATTTAGCCACTGCAGCACCCATGGCTGCCTGGATACCTGAGCAGAGACTATATTTCATAGGATCTGATAGAATGCAGTCACTTTTGGGCCAATTAAATTCCAGTTGATTTTGAAACAGTGTTTGTTGAGCTGGGTGGCACCAACACTGCCACCTTGGCACAAATTTCTGAATTCGAGAAGTGTATGAGTAACTGAACAGGAACGTAGAGGTGCGACACTGGAAATGGAGGTTGTTTGTATAAAGCCTATCTGAGTAGTGAAGCACTACAAGTTTTTTTTTTTTTAGAAAATCTTTTTGGAACATGGCCAATCCTTTCCTTTTCTCATTGTGTTAAATGTAGACAGAGAAGGTTTGGGAATTTACAGATGTCTCCTACTAATTGTCCTTTGGCAGTCATCTGTCTGTCTAGGGCCAGCTATGCTTGTCGGTAGTGATCATTTTTCATAGAATATTATATAATGTCCACATTTACATTGTCCAAATAATTAAAGAAAAAAGTGACCTGCATATGACAAGGCATACACAATCTGTAGATCCAAGGGCAGACAGCATCAGTTTTTTTGAGTTCTGATGAAGAGGGGTCTGCCCTTGAAACGCGTAAACCTCTTCCCTATGTATGGGTATTACATGAGCATCGCATTGGATTGCCTCTATTGGATTATTGATGTTCCTGATTATAATATAATTATAATTACTTTGTGAGTATATTGGAATTTTTAGCCTTTTAATAAATAGTTTTTATGGTAATGCAGGAGGCTGGTGCTCTTTCTTTTTTGTTATAGTTACTTTCCGGCTTTTCTTGTCAGAGAATAGGTGCAGGAACTCCACTTTTCCAAGTCACCCCTTGCCTCCTCCGAGCACCGGTCCTTGGTTCCACTCCCTACCCACCTCCATGGGCTGCCCCTTTCTGAGAATCCAGAAGCAAGTGACATTTGTGGTACTAAGTCATTTGTATGGAACTGGATAATGATAACAAGAAAAGCAGTACAATATATCCCCTGCAGGCAGCAACAATAGCCCCTTCCCCCCAACAATGGACCACCCACAATAAAATACCCCCCAGCAAAAACTATCCCCCTGGAGCAACAACATATCTCCCTGCAGCCAGCATCAATAGACCCCCCCCCAGCACCAGCACCAATAGACCCCCCCCAGCACCAGCATCAATAGACCCCCCCAGCACCAATAGACCCCCCCAGCATCAATAGACCCCCCAGCACCAGCATCAATAGACCCCTCCCCAGCACCAGCATCAATAGACATCCCCCAGCACCAGCATCAATAGACCCCCCCTATCACCAGCATCAATAAACATCCACCAGCATCAATAGATCCCCCCAGCACCAGCATCAATAAACCACTCCCTAGCACCAGCACCAATAGACCCCTCCCCAGCACCAGCATCAATAGACCCCCCCCCCTTAGCAACAGCATCGATAGACCCCCCCCCCCAGCACCAGCAATAATAGATATCCCCTACAGCACCAGCATCAGTAGACCCCCCCCCCCCCCGCAACAATGGGCCACCCACAATAAAATACCCCCCAGCATATCTCCCTGCAGCCAGCATCAATAGACCCCCCCCAGCACCAGCATCAATAAACCCCCCCCACTACCAGCATCAATAGACCCCCCCACCACCAGCATCAATAGACCCCCCCAGCACCAGCATCAATAGACCCCTCCCCAGCACCAGCATCAATAGACCCCCCCCCTCAGCAACAGCATCAATAGACCCCCCCAGCACCAGCAACAATAGATATCCCCTACAGCACCGGCATCAATAGACCCCCCCCCCCCCGCAACAATGGACCACCCACAATAAAATACCCCCCAGCAAAAATTGTCCCCCTGGGACATATCTCCCTGCAGCCAGCATCAATAGACCCCCCCAGCACCAGCATCAATAGACCCCCCCCCCACTACCAGCATCAATAGACCCCCCCAGTATCAATAGACCCCCCAGCACCAGCATCAATAGACCCCTCCCCAGCACCAGCATCAATAGACCCCCCAGCACCAGCATTAATAGACCCCTTGCCTC
Source organism: Rana temporaria (assembly GCF_905171775.1). Taxonomy (NCBI): domain Eukaryota; kingdom Metazoa; phylum Chordata; class Amphibia; order Anura; family Ranidae; genus Rana; species Rana temporaria. The sequence continues at coordinate 130,964,560 of NC_053498.1, forward strand.
CTCCGAGCACCGCTCCTTGGTTCCACTCCCTACCCACCTCCCAGGACTGCCTCTTTTAGAGAAAACAGAAGCATGTGACATTTGTGGTACTAAGTAATTTGTATGGAACTAGTTAATGATAACAAGAAAAGCAGTAAAATAGATCCCCGCAGCCAGCAACAATAGCCCCCCCCCCCCCAACAATGGACCACCTACAATAAAATACCCCCCAGCAAAAATTGTCCCCCTGGAGCAACAACATATCTCCCTGCAGCCAGCATCAATAGACCCTCCCCAGCACCAGCATCAATAGACCCCCCCCCCCAGCATCAATAGACATCTCCCAGCACCAGCATCAATAGACCCCCCCCAGCATCAATAGACCCCCCCAGCACCAGTATCAACAGACCCCCCCCCCAGCACAAGCACCAATAGACCCCCCCAGCACCAGCATCAATAGACCCCCCTAGCATCAATAGACCCCCCCTAGCATCAATAGACCCCCCCAGCACCAACATCAATATACCCCTCTCCAGCACCAGCATCAATAGACATCCCCCAGCACCAGCATCAATAGACCCCCCCTATCACCAGCATCAATAGACCCCCCCTATCACCAGCATCAATAAACATCCACCAGCATCAATAAACATCCACCAGCATCAATAGACCCCTCCCAGCACCAGCATCAATAAACCCCTCCCTAGCACCAGCACCAATAGACCCCTCCCCAGCACCAGCATCAATAGACCCCCCCCCCCCAGCAACAGTATCAATAGACCCCCCCAGCACTAGCAACAATAGATATCCCCTACAGCACCAGCATCAATAGACCCCGCCCCCCCCTCCCCGCAACAATGGACCACCCACAATAAAATATACAAAAATTGTCCCCCTGGAGCAACAACATATTTTCCTGCAGCCAGCATCAATAGACACCCCCAGCACCAGCATCAATAGACCCCTCCCCAGCACCAGCATCAATAGACCCCTCCCCAGCACCAGCATCAATAGACCCCTCCCCAGCACCAGCATCAATAGACCCCTCCCCAGCACCAGCATCAATAGACATCCCCTAGCACCAGCATCAATAGACCCCTCCCCAGCACCAGCATTAATAGACATCCCCCAGCACCAGCATCAGCAGCCATCCACCAGCATCAATAGACATCCACCAGCATCAATAGATCCCTTCCCAGCACCAGCATCAATAGACCCCCCCCCAGCACCAGCATCAATAGACAACCACCAGCATCAATAGACCCCTTCCCAGCACCAGCATCAATAGACCCCCCCAGCACCAGCATCAATAGACAACCACCAGCATCAATAGACCCCCACCAGCACCAGCATAAATAGACACCCCCGGCAACAGCATTAATAACCCCCCCCCCCCAGCACCAGCAACAACAGATACCCCCAGCAACAATGGACCACTTGCATCAAAATATCCCTCCTCAACAAAAACGGGCCTCCTGCAGAAACTACAGATCTCCCTACAGTCAGCATCACAAGACCCTCCAGCAGCCAGCAACAATAGACCCCCTCTCTCAACAGTAAATCCCTCCCAGCAACAACTGACCTCCAACAACATAAGACCCACCCCCAGCAACAATAGGTCCCCCGCCAGCAACAACAGATCCTCCCCCTGCAAAAAAAAAATCCACAAAAGTGGCAACAGATCCCCCGGCGGCCAGCATCAACAGGCCCTGCGATTTCATACATTCTGGGCCTGTGTCCCCCCGTATTCCCACTGAAAAGAAAAATCCCTGGTTACAAAGGATCTCCCCAATCTGAAGAAGGCAGCAAAGCCTGTTCATGGCTCTGGATGGAGCACCTGCTTCGGAGATTACATCGGAATATTTTTCATAGTAACTATATTATATATGCAGGATTAGGGGGGGCTATTGCTCTTGAAGCACTGGTGGGTGTTTTTTTGTTTAGTTTTTAACATAAGCTGAAATACAGTCACTGATTTGGTCTGATTGTCAGGATTTAATATACACAGGAAATTGCGCAGCATTTTTTCCCCTTTTCTGTGCATGTCGTTCAACAAGTCGCACTTTCATGAACTCCTGTTGCACATATAATCCATGTATTCCTCAAAGTTGTCTCATTAGCAGGGTGAGTGTGCAGTGTTCCAACTTTAGCCAAGCATTAAAATGAATCATATTCTCCGTCTGCTAATTGCGCCAGAAAACAGGTGTTCCGCTACAATCACGTGCTGCGTAGCCATCTTGTTGGTATTTTATAGACCTGACTGGTACAAATTGGACTCAATGCTGATGAATATTATTATAAGGAAACAGATCATAAGGCCAGTTTTTTTCTTTTTTTTGTTTTTTTAACCACTTCCATACCGGCCCCGGGCCTATTCTGTCGCTCCTCTCCTACATGTAAAAATCATCATTTGTTTGCTAGAAAATTACCCCCAAACATTATATATGTTTTTTTTTTTTAGCAGAGATTCTAGGGAATCGATCGTTTGGGAAAAAACTGTTTCATAAATAAAAATAAAACAGTAAAGTAAGCCCATTATTTTGTATAATGTGAAAGATAATGTTACGCTGCGTAAATAGATACCTAGCATGTCACGCTTTAAAATTGCGCACACAATCGTGGAATGGCGCCAAACTTTGGTACTTAAAAATCTTTATAGGTGACGCTTTACATTTTTTTGCAGGTTACCAGTTTAGAGTTACGGGCCCGGATTCAGAAAGGAGATACGACGGCGTATCTCCGGATACGCCGTCGTATCTCTGAGTGTGCGGGGTCGTAACTATGCGACTGATTCATAGAATCAGTTACGCATAGATTTCCCTAAGATCCGACCGGCGTAAGTCTCTTACACCGTCGTATCTTAGGCTGCATATTTACGCTGGCCGCTAGGTGGCGCTTCCGTATATTTATGCGATGAATATGCTAATTAGGTAGATACGCCGATTCAGAAACGTATGTCCGCCCGGTGCATTTTTTTACATCGTTTACGTTAGGCTTTTTCCGGCATAAAGTTACCCCTACTATATGAGACGTATCCTATGTTAAGTATGGACATCGTTCCCGCGTCAAGTTTTGAAAATTTTACGTTGTTTGCGTAAGTCGTTCGCGAATAGGGCTGTACGTAAGTTACGTTCACGTCTAAAGCATTGACGATTTGCGGCGTAATTTCGAGCATGCGCACTGGGATTTTTTCACGAACGGCGCATGCGCACATGTAATTTAAATAAAACACGCCCACATCATCCACATTTGAATTAGGCGGGCTTACGCCGACACACATACGTTACGCCGCCGTAACTAAGGGCGCAAGTTCTTTCTGAATACGGAACTTGCGCCCTAATTTACGGCGGCGTAACGTATCTGAGATACGTTACGCCACCCGGAAAGATACACCAATGTATCTGAATCCGGCCCACAACAGAGGTCTTGGTCTAGAATTGTTGCTCTTGCTCTAATGCCGTGTACACGCGATCGTTTTTCGGCATGAAAAAAACCGTTGTTTTTCAGCATGTCCAAAAAATGAAGTTTTTCCAACTTCATCATTAAAATAGATGTTGCCCACACACCATCGTTTATACAAAATGATGAACAAAGCGCGGTGACGTACAAGGGGAAGTTCTATTCACCTTTAAGCTGCTTTAGCTGATTCCGTGTTAGTAAAAGACGATTCGCGCTTTTTTGTCTGTTACAGCGCGATGAATGTGCTTACTCCATTATGAACGCTAGTTTTACCAGAACGAGCGCTCCCGTCTCATAACTTGCTTCTGGGCATGCGCGGGTTAAAAAAACTTAGTTTTTGCCCACACACGATCATTTTTAACAACACGAAAAATTACATTTTAAAAAACGATGTGAAAAAATGCGGCATGTTGATTTCAATGGACAGGAACGGTGGAGGAGCGGTAAACACACCGCTCCTTCACCGCTCCGAAAATGCGGCTAGCTGGACTTTTTTTACCTACCTGCTAGCGCAACGTTCCAGTGTGAAAGCCTGAGGGCTTTCACACTGGAGTGAATGTAACAGCTTTTTAAGGGTGGATTGCAGGTGCTATTTTTAACGCTATAGCGCCTGCAATACGCCCTCAGTGTGAAAGGGGTCTTACGCACGCAGCGATAACTCACATGTGTGATTTGAACGCCGTTTACATATGTGGGCGCAACTTACATATGCATTCGCTTCTGTGAGCTAGCACTCGGGACGGGGGCGCTTTACATTTTTTTTTTATGTATATTTTACCATTTTTTATTAATTTTTTACACTTTCTCTTTAATTTTTTTTTATTTTTTATCACTTTTATCAAAGCTCCCAACTGTCCACCTCATCCCTTTAAACCCAAACACATAGGAATTACACAGGTTCTGAGGCTAATTGAATGTAGATAGGGCACCAATTGAGTTTATGAGTTTAATTACCACCTTTTTCAGCCACAGAACCTGTGTAGTTCATATGTGTTTGGGTTTAAAGTAATAAGGTGGCAACCCTAGGCAGGGCCGGATTTGCTCTCCCTGTCGCCCCAAGGCCAGGTTCCACAATGCACCCCCTCCCCGCCAACCGAACCCCCCCACCCCCAAATCAACGGAGAATGTGCGGCACGGTTAGTTCAAATATGTTTTGTTTGTTTTTTTACTTTTTTATCACTTTTTTTTATTTTTATTTATTTGTAGCTTTTTTTTATCATTTTTTTTTCACTTAACTTTTTTGCTATCACACATGAGAAAACTATTTCCTGTGTGATAGCAATTGGAGGTGACATGTTCTCTTTATTGACCCTGTCACCTCCAAAACAGGAGTCCTAGCACTGTGCTAGAACTCCTGTCACAGCTCAGATGGGAAGAGCATTGCCGCAATCACTTGTTATTGAGCGAGTGGATTCCCCCATAACTTACCGCCCTCAACTGTATGTTCCGGGCGTCGGGGGACTCCATGCCACTGCCACCCCTTGGAGCCCTGCCGCCCCAAGGCCTGGCCTCAGTGGCCTTGTGGGAAATCCGGGCCTGACCCTAGGCGTTAGGCCCCATACACACGAGAGGATTTATCCGCAGATACGGTCCAGCGGACCGTATCCGCGGATAAATCCTCTCGAGGATTTCAGCAGATTTCTATGCGATGGCGTGTACACACCATCGCATTGAAATCCGCGCTGAAATCCTCTGGCGATGACGTGTCGCGCCGTCGCCGCTATTATGACGCGGCGACGGGCGCGACGCTGTCATATAAGGAATTCCACGCATGCGTCAAATCATTACGACGCGTGCGGGGAATCCCTTTGGACGGATGGATCCGGTGAGTCTGTACAGACGAGCGGATCCATCCGTGGGATCCGATTCCAGCAGATAGATATTCTGTGCATGTCGACAAATATTTATCTGCTGGAATTCGGAAATATCCGCGGATAAATATCCGCCGGAGTGTACACACCATAGAATCTATCCGCAGAAACCCATTCGATGGGATTTATCTGCGGATAGATTCTATCGTGTGTATGGGGCCTTAGTCACATGACCGGAGCACTATAGCACTTCCACCTTCAGCTTTCACGCAGATACAATTTGTAATGCTGACCATATTTTTTTCAACCACTTTAAGCCTGCTTTGGTCTGCACAAATGACCAAATGGTTGAAGGTAGCCTGCTGACAACACTTTCATGAAACCATTAAATCAATGAAATGCTGTTAGTAATTTGCATTGATCCATTTAACTTTTCCATCGGATCACTGGTTGAAAAGCTTTCAAGTTACAAGAAAATTACCGCTTATGTAGTCAGCAAAGGCTGTTATACGCAAATGTTTAGTATCTGCATTTTAGATGCATTGCTGCGCGGGTGTGTGGTGTAGCTGGATTAGGTCGGCCTCAACCTAAATCAGGGGTCTTCAAACGTACTAAACAATAGGGTCAGTTTACTGTCTTTTAGACTTTGGGGTGGGGGGCTGGCAGACTGTGACCAGTGGGAGTAGAGAATGTTCCAGCATTAGTGGGAGTAAACAATTTTATTGGGATTTTATGTGATAGACCAACACAGAGTGGCACATAATTGTGAAGTGGATGGAAATTGATAAATGTTTTTCAAAGTTTTTTTACAAATAAATATGTGAAAAGTGTGGCGTGCATTTGTATTCAGCTCCCAAGCTTTGAACATCTCACGGAGCTCTGTTCAATCCATCATCCGAAAATGGAAAGCGTATGGCCAAGGCCTAAACTGACAGAGAATTAATCAGAGAAGCAGCCAAGAGGCCCATGGTAACTCTGGAGGAGCTGCAGAGATCCACAGCTCAGGTGGGAGAATCTGTCCACAGGAAAAATTTAAGTCGCACACTCCACAAATCTGACCTTTATGGACGAGTGGTGTAAACCCTTTTGGGCATAGGATGACTGAGAACTGATATCTCGGATTACATGAGATGGGACATAAATGATAATTCATGTATTACAGGATATCTTGACATATTACAGGTGGTTTATTCTGACCCCAACAGGTCAATAAGAGTCTCATTCAATGTGTATCATAGACTGTTGAGATGCTAATTAAGTCCACCTGGCTGTGGTGAGGGGGCTTGCTGTGATTGCTTTCTGTTGTTCATTGTGCTAATTAGGTCTGCTCCTAAGATATTTCATTGTGTATGCTAATGACACTGTTTTGTGTGAAAAGACTATTGATAATAGATGTGGAATGTGACTTGTCAGCTGTAGTAATTAACTCCTCTAGATTCGGTGCCAGACTGTCTGTCTGGGATGTGGATTGAGGGGGAACTCGTTAAGCACCCATTGTGTGATGTTTTGGGTGGAGGGTTTCATTGTCCCTGTGATTACTGTAGCATGCTTGTAACTGTATATAACAAGGTGATATACAGTTACTTTAATAAAATATTTTCTACTTTTGATATAAAATAAACTTGTCTGGTTTCTATTTTGGCACCGTGATAATCCCCCAACCCTTCCAATCCCTTTTCCTGTATATAACAAGGCTGAGTTACCATTAAAGCAATCATTCATTTGGAACCAGAAACCGAGTTGTGTGTCTCATCCTTATGGGGAATGGAATGGGTCCTGTCTGCTGGATTGTCAGATAAGCTGTCGTGGGTTGGTGGAATGGAATATCGTAAACGGTGTTAACCCCTGACCGTTACAAGTGACAAGAAGAAATTTGTTGAAAGAAAGCCATAAAAAGTCCAGTTTGCATTTTGTGAGCAGCCATGTGGGGGACACAGCAAACATTTGGAAGAAGGTGGTCTGGTCAAAATGTTACTTTTTGACCTAAAAGCAAAATACTATGTGTGGCGGAAAACTAACACTGTACATCACCCTGAACACACCATCCCCACCGTGAAACATGGTGGTGACAGCATCATGTTGTGGGGATCTTTTTTTTTCAGCAGGGACAGGGAAGCTGAACAGAGTTGACGGGAAGATGGATGGAGCCAAATACAGGACAATCTTAGAACAAAACCTGCAAAAGATTTGAGATTGGGGCAGAGGTTCACCTTCTAGAAGGACAATGACCCTAAACATACAGCCAGAGCTACAATGGAATGGTTACGATCAAAGCATATTCATGTGTTAGAATGGCCCAAAGTCCAGACCTAAATCCAATTGAAAATCTGTGGCAAGACTTGAAAATTACTGTCCACAGACGCTCTCCATCCAATCTGACAGAGCTTGAGCTATTTTGCAAAGAAGAATGGGAAAAAATGTCCCTCTCTAGGTGTGCAAAGCTGGTAGAGACATCCCCAGAAAGACTTGCACCTGTAATTGCAGCAAAATGTGGTTCTACAAAGTATTGACTCAGGGAGGCGCTATACAAATGTACCCCACACTTTTCACATATTTATTTAAAAAAAAAAATGAAATCCATTTATAATTTTTCTTCCATTTCACAATTGTGTGCTACTTTGTGTTGGCCTATCACATAAAATTTCAATAAAATAATTTTTTTTTTTGTAAAATGCTAAATTTAGAAAATGTCAAGGGGCATGAATACTTTTTCAAGCCACTATGTGGCTTGTGTGTATCATTTGGAATCCGGTGAATGTTAAGATTGCAAACACATAAAAATGACATAATGTATTAATTTTATTTGTACAAACCCAACTTGATCTTATCTTAATATTACACTAATGATTTACACAAGCAGTTACTTTTTGTGCGACACATCGGACACTTTTGACACCATTTTGGGACCATTGTAGTTTTTACAGCGATCAGTGCTATAAAAATGCACCGATTACTGTACAAATGACACTGGCAGTGAAGAGGTTAACCACTAGGTGGCGCTGCAGGGGTTATTTGTCCCCTAGGAAGTGATTCTTACTGTTGGAGGGCGTGGCTACACGTGACACGTCACTGGTGACCTTTCCCAATCACGGGGAACGGTCATCAGTGACAGTGTCACTAGGCAGAATAGGGGAATGCCTTTGTAAACAAATTGCCGACGGCAATCGCGGGACTCCCGGGAACATTGAGTTTTCGGGACCTGTGGCCTCACTCGAGAGGCACGCGACGGGCTTGTGTGCGCGCCCGCTGGGCGGCAGATTCAAATGGACAAACCTGTACGTCAATCTGCCTGCTCGTGCTATTCTGTCGTCGTAAATAGGCATGCGGCAGTTGGCAAGTAGTTAAAGGGGACGTACCTGTACACCCATATGCCGAGCCCAGCCATTGTGCGCTGGTCGGCAAGTGGTTAACAAAAATAAATAAAAATGAAAAACTGGAAGCTGATCCAAAATCCCGAAGTAAATCAATCCTCTATGCCTCTATCCAATGGTTATAGTAAATGGATAAGGCTAAGGAAATCTGGTGTAGAGCTACCACTACCGGAGACTCCAAGAGACATAGGCCCGGATTCACAAAGCACTTGCGCCGACGTATCTCCAGATACGCCGCGTAAGTGCAAATATGCGCCATCGTATCTGTGCGCCGGGCCCACAAAACTAAGATACGCCCAAAATCAGGCTTCATTCTACACTCTACGCCGGCGTAGGCAAGTTACGCCGGCGTAGAGTGGGTGCATATTTACGCTGGACGCATTTGGCGCTCCCATTAATTTTCTATTCAAATGAGGGAGATACGGCGATTCACGATTGTACGTGCGCCCGACACAGGCTACGCGTTGTGCGCGTAAGTCGTACGTCCGGCGTAAAGTTAAGCCCCATAAAGGAGGTGTAACTCAGCAGCAGACATGCAAAGGTCTGCACCAGGGAACACAAGCCGACGTATTTTACGATGGACGTGAATATGACTAGGCGTAGGTTACGTTCACGCCGTAGGCAGTGATCCGGCGTATCTTAGGCAGTTGTTCCGACGTATTTGTGAGCATGCGCACTGGGATGCGTCCAGACGTATCTGTCTGGCGCTCGGCCCATCATTTGCATGGGGTCACGCCTCATTTGCATGACTCACGCCCACTTCCACCTACGCCGGCTTACGCCTAGGAAACCTAGCACAGTTTTGGGAGCAAGTGCTTTGTGAATTCCATGCTTGCCTCTCTGCGCTGCGTCGGCGTAGCGTACAGGCGATACGCTACGGCGGCATAAATGTGCGCCGGTGTCTGTGAATCCGGGCCATGGAGGCTGCTGTGTTGTTCTATTGTTGACTGTAGCTGCTAACATGGATTTATTTGTTCTTCTAATTAATACTTTTTAAGGAAAAAGGAAAAAGAAAAAAAAAAGAAAAGCCTTTCTATAGATATGTGATGTTTATTGCCAGTTTATTTTAGTTTAGTAGGCCTTTGAATGGGAACTGCAGGCACTCCAGAGCTTCTGTATCCCACATTCTGCCCTTTCAGCCAAGCTGTTCTTCTTCATAACATTCAAAGACTGTCTCTGCAACAGCACAGTACGGCTTTGCTGCATCTGATGGCAATTGTATCTGACACACAGACTTCTAGTATGTCTAACCGATCAACAGCAAGATGGCAGTTTGTGACCTGCGGGCTACGGAATGTAGTGGGAACACACAGCCGTCTAGGAGTAGGCCTAGCACTTCTGGAGCATACATAAGCAAGGCCGCAGAATCTCTCAGCACACAAGCTCAGGGCAAGGGCAAAATTTGAGTTGACGTGTGAAATTGACTGACCTCTGCTGCTTCAGCACCCTTAGGAAGAATGCATGTTGTTGGATAATGCCGCGTACACACGATCGTCAATCCGATGACCCTCTCAGACCCTCTCTCTGTCATGTCTGCAGTCTCTCTGTCTCTGACCCTCTCCCTGTCATGTCTGCAGTCTCTCTGTCTCTGACCCTCTCTCTGTCATGTCTGCAGTCTCTCTGACCCTCTCCCTGTCATGTCTGCAGTCTCTCTGTCTCTGACCCTCTCTCTGTCATGTCTGCAGTCTCTCTGACCCTCTCTCTGTCATGTCTGCAGTCTCTCTGACCCTCTCCCTGTCATGTCTGAAGTCTCTCTGACCCTCTCTCTGTCATGTCTGCAGTCTCTCTGACCCTCTCCCTGTCATGTCTGAAGTCTCTCTGACCCTCTTTCTGTCATGTCTGCAGTCTCTCTGACCCTCTCTCTGTCATGTCTGCAGTCTCTTTGGTCCTCTCCCTGTCATGTCTGCAGTCTCTCTGACCCTCTCTCTGTCATGTCTGCAGTCTCTCTGACCCTCTCCCTGTCATGTCTGAAGTCTCTCTGACCCTCTCTCTGTCATGTCTGCAGTCTCTCTGACCCTCTCCCTGTCATGTCTGCAGTCTCTTTGGTCCTCTCCCTGTCATGTCTGCAGTCTCTCTGACCCTCTCTCTGTCATGTCTGCAGTCTCTCTGACCCTCTCCCTGTCATGTCTGAAGTCTCTCTGACCCTCTCTCTGTCATGTCTGCAGTCTCTCTGACCCTCTCCCTGTCATGTCTGCAGTCTCTTTGGTCCTCTCTCTGTCATGTCTGCAGTCTCTTTGGTCCTCTCCCTGTCATGTCTGCAGTCTCTCTGACCCTCTCCCTGTCATGTCTGCAGTCTCTCTGACCCTCTCTCTGTCATGTCTGCAGTCTCTCTGACCCTCTCCCTGTCATGTCTGAAGTCTCTCTGACCCTCTCTCTGTCATGTCTGCAGTCTCACTGACCCTCTCTCTGTCATGTCTGCAGTCTCTTTGGTCCTCTCCCTGTCATGTCTGCAGTCTCTCTGACCCTCTCTCTGTCATGTCTGCAGTCTCTTTGGTCCTCTCTCTGTCATGTCTGCAGTCTCTCTGACCCTCTCCCTGTCATGTCTGCTGTCTCTCTGACCCTCTCTCTGTCATGTCTGCATTCTCTTTGGTCCTCTCCCTGTCATGTCTGCAGTCTCCCAACCACCCTCCAGATTCTCGCACACTTGGTAGGACTGTCAATTTCCTGGTTTTAGAACAGTTCAAGGGACTGTACATTTATTAAGTCAGAGAACAGTTCATGGGACCATCACTTTCCAAATTCTCAAACACTTAATGGGATTGTCAATTTCCAGATTTTAGAAAAGTTAATTGAACTGTAATTTTTTTAAAAAGTCAATTTTCAAATTTTAGAATACCGTACTTGATGGGACTGTCACTTTCCAGGTTTTCAGAATAGTTCACAGGACTGTAATTTTTATTTTAGTTGTAGAACAGTTCATGGGACCGTCACTTTCCAGATTCTCAAACATTTGATAGGATTGTCAATCTCCAGGTTTTAGGAGAGTTTGTGGGACTATTTTTTTAAGTTGTAGAACTGTTCATGGGACCATCACCTTTCAGATTCTATAGAATGGAATTGTCAATTTCCAGGTTTTTGAACAATTTATGGGACCGTCATGCTTGATGAAATTGTCATATTCCAGATTTTGAACAGTTCATGGGGCTGTATTTTTTTTTTTTACTTGTGCAACCGTTTAAGGGATTCTCAATGAAGAATATATCCAGGTCATAGTATAACTAGTAATAGCTAATGAATTGCAATTGTCTTTTTTTGATAATGTTAAAAATTATGTTTGAAAATTGTAGAACAAGCTCAGTTGCAGTTGACCAACTCATACTAACTAGTTCATAGACTATTATAAAGAGGTGTCATACATGGGCGTCCGCTCCATAGGGCAAGGGGGGGGGGCAATTGAGAAAAAATCGAGAAGGTGTTGAAGAGTCTCGCGGCCGTGTGCTGTCTGAGCAGTCCCGGGCCGGATGTCACACAGGCACAGTGAGCAGAGTGAAGCCACCTCCCCCTCCAGTGTTTATGTGTACACAGGGGGAGGAAACCTGCTGCCTGTGCCGTGCTGATGGCTGATCTGAGGTACTGAATGGGATGGGGGAGGGGGGGTTCGTCTGTGCTAAAGGGAGTTCTGTACTGAATGGGGGGGTCCATCTGTGCTGAAGGGGGGTCTGTACTGAAGGAGGGGTCCATCTGTGCTGAAGGGGGGTCTGTACTGAAGGGGGGGGTCCATCTGTGCTGAAGGGGGGTCCATCTGTGCTGAAGGGGGGGTCTGTACTGAAGGATGGTATGTGCTGAAGGGGGGTCTGTGCTTAAAGGGGATCCATCTGTGCTGAAGGGGGGGTCTGTGCTGAGTGGAAGGGTCTGTGCGGAATGGGGGGTCCATCTGTGCTGAATGGAGGGGTCTGTGCTGAAGGGGGGTCCATCTGTGCTGAATGGAGGGGTCTCTGCTGAATGGGGGGCCATCTGTGCTGAATGGAGGGGTCTGTGCTGAAGGGGGGGGTCCATCTGTGCTGAAGGGGGGTCTGTACATTCTCTAGGCTATATTTATATAGGCATGGAGTGAAGCTGAATTATCTGAAGAGCTATTTCACACTGCCAGCTGGCTGCATTATCGGTAAAAAGGCGCTTAACCATCATTTTAGCTGCGGTATTCGGCCGCTAGGGCGCGCTTTTAACCCCCACTATTGTTTGAAGAAAGGGTTAAATGCGATTGTGTATCGCAGCTGCCGAAGCGCCCCCCCCTGAAAAAATTTCAGTGGACGGCCATGGTGCCATATGTATAAAAAATATGGTACACTAATGTATTTTGATTAAATAACATATGTGTTTTCTCTTTATTTTATTTACATGACAATCCTATCTATTTACCACTTGACTATACAATAAAAGCTCCTGAAGAAGCGGCTAAACCCACGAAACATGTTGAGCATCAAATGAGTATTTTTCTATTGTGTAAAGATTGGATGTAAAAATAATTTTTTCATGACTGTCATGATCTATTTGTCTATTCTGTGAATATGTTAACATAAATACATTTTGTAATAAAATCTTTTTGTAATTTCTTAAAATTGACTATATTATCAGTTAATATACGGTACCATAAAAGTCCACTCCCAGCCTCTTCCCAATCTTTACTTTCTAGTTAATTGAGTAATAATTTTTTTAGGTTGTAGAACATTTCACGGGTCTATCGCTTGCTAGATACCATAAGCTTGACAAACAGTGGTAGGGTTACTATACAGGAGTAAGGTAATAGATCTGTCATCTTTTAACAAATGTGCTTTACTGTAAGCTGTGAACGTGAGAATCACACATATTTACACAGTCATTATGTTTCCTGTGAACACATATCCTGCAGAAGTCAAAACTAGTGCCTGTGGGCCCTTCTATTTCCATAAGGATACCAATTATGGGTACTGGGAACAGTACAAAGTGTGTGTGATGATTGTCTAATTGCCTGCAAACATGGCCCTTAAAGTGATACTAAAAACACAGGGCTAGATTCACAGAGAGTTACGCCGGCGTATCAGTAGATACGCCGACGTAACTCTGAATCTACGCCGTTGTAAATGTAGGCGTATTCTGGAAATCAGATACGCTTAAATTAGGCTAAGATACGAGCGGCGTATCTTAGGGTGCATATTTACGCTGGCCACTAGGTGGCGCTTCCGTTGATTTTGGCGTAGAATATGCAAATTCCCAAGCTATCTCTGCTCTCATTTTCATAAACAAGCTCGTGTCAGATCACTCAGATCTACTGGCAGAGATCTCCTCTACATCTCGGTGCCCAAGAAGATCAAGAGTGTTGGTCGGGCCTTCTCCCACCAGTGCCATATTATGGAATAGCCTCCCTGGCGAGCTCCAGGAACCCCCTACTATCCTGGTCTTACGCGGGTTACTGAAGACTTGGCTTTTCACGCAAGCCTTTCCTGCGTAGGCTTTTTTTTCCCACCCTTTCTGCCGCTCTGTGCTGCTTTTAGTTCCTGGGTCCTCTTTTCCCAGGAACTCTGCTATGCGCGTCGGGACCCTTCGGGGTAAGACCACGCTTTATTAAAGGGGTTGTAAAGGTACAATTTTTTTTTCCTAAATAGCTTCCTTTACCTTAGTGCAGTCCTCCTTCACTTACCTCATCCTTCCATTTTGCTTTTAAATGTCCTTATTTCTTCTGAGAAATCCTCACTTCCTGTTCTTCTGTCTGTAACTCCACACAGTAATGCAAGGCTTTCTCCCTGGTGTGGAGTGTCGTGCTCGCCCCCTCCCTTGCACTACAGGAGAGTCAGGACGCTCTCTACGTTGCAGATAGAGAAAGGAGAGGGGGCGAGCACGACACTCCACACCAGGGAGAAAGCCTTGCATTACTGTGTGGGGTTACAGACAGAAGAACAGGAAGTGAGGATTTCTCAGAAGAAATAAGGAAATTTAAAAGCAAAATGGAAAGATGAGGTAAGTGAAGGAGGACTGCACTAAGGTAAAGGAAGCTATTTAGGGGGAAAAATTGTGCCTTTACAACCCCTTTAAGATACCTCTCAACTTAAACTCAACTCATTAATATTCTACCCCCATTGGCCCAGATTCTCAAAGGAGTTACGCCGGCGTATCTCCAGATACGCCGTCGTAACTCTGAGTGTGAGGCGTCGTATCTATGCGCCTGATTCTTAGAATCAGTTACGCATAGATTTGTCTTAGATCCGACCGGCATAAGTCTCTTACGCGGTCGTATCTAAGTTGCATATTTACGCTGGCCGCTAGGTGGCGCTTCCGACGATTTACGTGTCGAATATGGTAATGAGCTAGATACGTCGATTCTCAAACGTACGTGCGCCCGGCACATTTTTTTACGTCGTTTACGTAAGGCTTTTTTGAGGCGTAAAGTTACCCCTGCTCTATGAGGCGTACATGCGGCGTACCAATGTTAGGTATGGACGTCGGAACAGCGTCACATTTTTCACGCTTTACGTCGTTTGCGTAAGTCGTCCGTGAATGGGGCTGTGTGTAAGTTACGTTCACGTCAAAAGCATTGAGTCTTTGCGGCGTAATTTGGAGCATGCGCACTGGGATACGTCCACGGACGGCGCATGCGCCGTTTGTTAAAAGTGCCAATTACGTGGGGTCACGATTAATTTCCATAAAACACGCCCACCACTTCCACATTTGAATTAGGTGGGCTTACGCTGGCCCAGTTACACTACGCCGGCGTAACTTAAAGCGCAAGTTCTTTGAGAATACGGGACCTGCCGCTGTAAGTTACGGCGGCGTAGTGTATCTGAGATGCGCTACGCCTGCCTAAAAATAGGCGATTCTACGAGAATCTGGGCCATTGTGTTTAGCTGGTTAGTCGGCATGGAGGAGGAGGGAGGGGCTGTCATTTGCCACTGTGTATACACCCATATGTGTGACTCCATGGTCACATGGGCTGCTCAGATGTGATAGGGAGGAAATGCTCAGCACAGAAACTCACTGAAAATTGAGCATGTGCAGAGCTGCCAACACTGCTCTGCAAAATCCCTAGCTGACTTGGGGACATGGACAGAAGGGGGAGATAGAGAGCAGCAGGATCAATGGGCCTAATCCTCAAAAGAGATACGACGGAGTAACTGCTGTTACTCCGTCGTATCCCTGGTCCTGACTATGGAACTGATCCACAGAATCAGTTTCCCATAGTTAGGACGAAGATCCGACATGTGTAATTGAATTACACTGTCGGATCTTAGGATGCAGTACCGCATCCGCCGCTGGGGGCATTTCGCGTCGAAATGCCGCCTCGGGTATGCAAATTAGGACTTACGGAGATCCACGAAGCTTTTCAGCTTTGTTTTTTCTCCGTAAGTTTTATTTTGCAAACGCAAAATTAGGGCTGCTTTTACAAAGTGTAAACTGTTTACACCTTGTAAAAACAGACCTTTCTTGCTAGCGACGCGATTTTTTTTTTTAATTTTAAATTTTTTTTTGGGCGCCGTATCTTTTTTTTTACCCGACGCAACTTTATTGTCCCGTCGCAATCCACAAAGCCCGACGTAACGTAATTTCGCGCTATGCACGTCGGGAAAATGACGTCACGAGCATGCGCAGTACGGCCGGCGCGGGAGCGCGCCTCATTTAAATGGGAATCGCCCCCTTGCGCCGGCCGGATTTAAGTTACATCGCTCAAAATTTCTAGGTAAGTGCTTTGTGGATCGGGCACTTAGGTAGAAATTTTGCGGCGGTGTAACTTAAATAGGAAAAATTACGTTACGCCCGCTGGTTGAGGATTTGGCCCAATCATTTTTTTTTTTCACAATACAAAAAACAAATCTCATAGTGACTGAGTGAGTATGAACAGCATGTAATACACCATTTATTCATCGTTTTTTTATGGTGTGGGTTTAGTGGCACACCCCCTACATTATGTGTGCATTTGGTGAACCTTCTGTAAACCCCAGCTGTAAAGATAGAGGGCCATATTCTTAAACATGTTACGTAGGCGTATCAACAGATACGCCTACGTAAGTCCGTTTCCTATGTTTAAGTGTATTCTCAAACTGAGATACACTTAAACATGCCTAAGATACGACACCTTGCGCCGTTGTATCTTAGGCTGCAATATTTACGCTGATCGCTAGGTGGCGGTCAGCGTAGAATATGCAAATGACTAGTCACGCCGATTCTCTAACGTACGCTTGCCCGCCGTAGTGTTTTAACGTCGTTTCCGTAAGCGATACGCGGCGTAAAGATAAAGATGCCCCCTAGGTGGCGTACTCAATGTTAAGTATGGCCGTCGATCCCGCGTCGAAATTTCAAAATTGAACGTCGTTTACGTAAGTCGTCCGTGAATGGCGCTGGACGCCATTTACGTTACAGTCAAAACAAATGACGTCCGTGAGACGTCATTTAGCGCAATGCAAGTCGGGTAATTTACCCGACGGAGCATGCGCATTACGATCGGCGCGGGAGCGCGCCTAATTTAAATGATCCACGCCCCCTGCCAGGATCATTTGAATTAGGATGGACTTTACGCGATGCCGCCGCAAGTTTACAGGTAAGTGGTTTGGGAATCCGGCACTTGCCACTTAAACTTGCGGCGGCGTAACGTAAAGTACATACGTTCCGCCGCCTTAGATGTATAAGAATATGGCCCAGAGTGGTCAGAAGCCTCTCTACGAACATGGACATGCCACTGCGTTACAGTCCTAATGGTGTAATCTCATCTGCAGGAGGGAGAGTATTTTATGTGAATACTCATCAGTCTATGAATTATACATCATTTGGCTTACATATGGAATCAATGCAAGAACACCGAACAAGCAGAATCATTAAAACTTAAAAACATTGGCAGCTTAAATGTATCTTTGAGCGGAAGGTTGTCAGTTCAATGTGCGGGATGACTGCACAACGCTCTTTAAACTTTAATCTACAGTGACAGTGAGGATCCTCCGGTGTATACTGTACGTACGGGAGGCTATATACCCTGTAGGGGTCATTTAGGTTAGCATTTTACTCTGTGTAGTGTACGTAAAGCGGAGGTTCACCCAAAAACTTAGGGCCAGATCCACAAAAGAGATACGACGGCGTATCTCCTGATACGCCGTCGTCCTTCTGAGATACGATTGTCGTATCTATGCGCCAGATTCATAGAATCAGTTACGCATAGATAGCCCTAAGATCCGACAGGTGTAAGTGACTTACACCGTCGGATCTTAGGCTGCAATTCTAGGCCGGCCGCTAGGTGGCGATTCCATTGCGGCAGGCGTAGAATATGCAAATGACTAGTTACGCCGATTCACGAACGTCCGCTTTGCCCGTCGCTCTAAATTTACGTAGTTTCCGTAGAGATACGTCGCGTAAAACTAAGCATGCCCTCTAGGTGGTCTAACCAATGTTAAGTATGGCCGTCGTTCCCGCGTCGAATTTTTAAATTTCACGCCGTTTGCGTAAGTCGTCCGTGAATGGCGCTGGACGCCATTTACGTTAACGTTGAAACCAATGACGTCCTTGCGACGTCATTTAGCGCAATGCACGTCGGGAAATTTTAGGGACGGAGCATGCGCAGTACGTTCGGCGCGGGAACGCGCCTAATTTAAATGGTTTTTCATTTGAATTAGGCAGGCTTGCGCCGGGCGGATTTACGTTACACCGCCGCAAGTTTACAGGCAAGTGCTTTGTGAATCAAGCACTTACGCTGAAAACTTGCGGCGGTGTAACGTAAATGGGATACGTTACGCCGCCGCAGCGTGAATCTGGCCCTTAATTTTTAACATTAGATTGAGGCTCATTTTGTCAAGGGGAATCGGGTGTTTTTTTTTAAATCGAAGCCGTACTTACCGTTTTAGAGAGAGATCTTCTCCGCCGCTTCCGGGTATGGTCTTCGGGACTGGGCGTTCCTATTTGATTGACAGGCTTCCGACGGTCGCATACATCGCGTCACGATTTTCCGAAAGTAGCCGAACGTCGGTGTGCAGGCGCCGTATAGAGCCGCACCGACGTTCGGCTTCTTTCGACCACTCGTGACGCGATGTATGCGACCGTCGGAAGCCTGTCAATCAAATAGGAACGCCCAGTCCCGCAGACCATACCCGGAAGCGGCAGAGAAGATCTATCTCTAAAACGGTAAGTACTGCTTTGATTTTTTAAAAAAACACCCGATTCCCTTTGACAAAATGAGCCTCAATCTAATGTTAAAAATTTTTTTTCGGGTGAACTCCCACTTTAAGAGAATGTGTGAAATATCTCTAAACATAGACAGACCATAAAATGAGTGACCTCGGTCTCAGGTCTTCATTGCGTCACCTCGGTCTCAGGTCTACATTGCGTCACCTCGGTCTCAGGTCTACATTGCGTCACCTCGGTCTCAGGTCTACATTGCGTCACCTCGGTCTCAGGTCTACATTGCGTCACCTCGGTCTCAGGTCTACATTGCGTCACCTCGGTCTCAGGTCTACATTGCGTCACCTCGGTCTCAGGTCTACATTGCGTCACCTCGGTCTCAGGTCTACATTGCGTCACCTCGGTCTCAGGTCTACATTGCGTCACCTCGGTCTCAGGTCTACATTGCGTCACCTCGGTCTCAGGTCTACATTGCGTCACCTCGGTCTCAGGTCTACATTGCGTCACCTCGGTCTCAGGTCTACATTGCGTCACCTCGGTCTCAGGTCTACATTGCGTCACCTCGGTCTCAGGTCTACATTGCGTCACCTCGTTCTCAAATCCAAGAATTTAACAACTAATCTTTCCTTCAGTTTAATTGTGTTGAAGGTGTGTGCTTATTACCGGGCTTGTGTTGACTTTTCCTTGTAGATGTTATTTTACAGCAGCTGGAAGATGAGCGGCATAGGTCATGCGATTTAACAAATATCTCTTGTCCTAAAGTTGCATTACAAAGTCCACTCATCCATCTTAACTAATACAGGCGTTTTTTATATACAGTACCTTGAAAAAGTATTCATACCCCTTGAAATTTTCTACATTTTGTCATGTTACAACCAAAAATGTAAATGTATTTTATTGGGATTTTATGTGATTGACTAACAAAAAGTTGCACATAAGTGTGAAGTGGAAGGAAAATTATAAATGGTTTTCATTTTTTTTTTACAACTAAATACCGTATTTATCGGCGTATAACACGCACAATTTTAGGAAGGAAGTTTAAGGGAAAAAAAAAATATATTTTGAATAAAGAACTTTGAAGCACAATTAGGGTCACAGCTCATCAATGCAGCCTGTTCAGTGCCCATCTGCAGCCATTAAATTGCCCAACAATGCAGCCTGTTCAGTGCCCATCTGCAGCCTATAAATTGATCAACAATGAAGCCTGTTCAGTGCCCATCTGCAGCCTATAAATTGCCCAACAATGCAGCCTGTTCAGTGCCCATCTGCAGCCATTAAATTGCCCCACAATGAACCCTGCTCAGTGCCCATCTGCAGCCTATAAATTGCCCAACAGTGCAGCCTGTTCAGTGCCCATCTGCAGCCTATAAATTGCCCAACGATGCAGCCTGTTCAGTGCCCATCTGCAGCCATTAAATTTCCCAACAATGAACCCTGCTCAGTGCCCATCTGTAGCCAATAAATTGCCCAACAATCAACCCTGCTCAGTGCCCATCTGCAGCCATTAAATTGCCCAACAATGCAGCCTGTTCAGTGCCCATCTGCAGCCTATAAATTGCCCAACAATGAAGCCTGTTCAATGCCCATCTGCAGCCTGTAAATTGCCCAACGATGCAGCCTGTTCAGTGCCCATCTGCAGCCTATAAAGTGCCCAACGATGCAGCCTGTTCAGTGCCCATCTGCAGCCATTAAATTGCCCAACAATGAACCCTGCTCAGTGCCCATCTGCAGCCTATAAATTGCCCAACAATTCAGCCTGTTCAGTGCCCATCTGCAGCCTATAAATTGCCCAACAGTGCACCCTGTTCAGTGCCCATCTGCAGCCTAAATTTCGCCCAACAATTCAGCCTGTTCAGTGCCCATCTGCAGCCTAAAAATTGCCCAACAGTGCACCCTGTTCAGTGCCCATCTGCAGCCATTACATTGCCCAACAATGCACCCTGCTCAGTGCCCATCTGCAGCCTATAAATTGCCCAACAATTCAGCCTACTCAGTGCCCATCTGCAGCCTATAAATTGCCCAACAGTGCACCCTGCTCAGTGCCCATATGCAGCCTATAATTTGCCCAACAAAGAAGCCTGTTCAGTGCCAATCTGCAGCCTATAAATTGCCCAGCAATGCAGCCTCACCTTTCCCATCATTGCAGCCTCGCTAGTTTTGGACTATCCCTGCTGTCTCTGAAGGAAGAGGAGGAGCGAGCGCTGCTGAATTACACAGAGCCTGTGTACCCGGCGCTCCGTCACTCACAGCCACGCCTCTTGGCCCTGCTCATAGACAGAACAGTGGCCCAATGTGGGGCCAGGAGGTGTGGCCGTGCGTGCCGGAGCGCCGGTTACATAGGAGATCGCGGCTCTATGTTATTCAGCGGCACTCGCTCCTCTTCCCTCAGAAACCACAGGGATCAGCGTATAACACGCACCCATGATTTTTCCCTGATTTTAAGTTTAAGGGTAAAAAAGTGTGTGTTATACGCCGATAAATACAGTATGTGAAAAGTGTGGGGTACATTTGTATTCATCCCCCTTTATTCTGAATCCCCTAACTTAAATCTAGTGGAACCCATTGCCTTCAGAAGTCCCCTAATTAGTAAACAGAATCTACTTGTGTGTAATGTAATCTCAGTATAAATACAGCTGTTCTGTGAAGCCCTCAGAGGTTTGTTAGAGAACCTTATGAACAAACAGCATCATGAAGGCCAAAGAACACACCAGACAGGTCAGGGATAAAGTTGTGGAGACGTTTTAAGAAGGGTTAGGTTATCAAAAAATATCCCAAACTTTGAACATTCATCATCCGAAAATGGAAAGAGTATGGCACAACTGCAAACCTACCAAGACATGGCCGTCCACCTAAACTGACAGGCCGGGCAAGGAGAGCATTAATCAGAGAAGCAGCCAAGAGGCCCATGAACACTTCCTGATGACGTAGCAATACAAAAGGTAGGTCGAGGCGCTTCTTGGTCACGTTTCATCCTGGTCCCTGGTTGAACTAGGCGGTGGAACTCATGCAGACTTTTCAGGGTGAGCCGGGAGGCATCATCGCTCCAGCCAGTACGCGAGATATCCTAGTGCTGGGACAAGGCACTCAATCATGTAACCGGGCATTTTGTTTTGTATTTTAAAGATTGTTTTAATTAAACTGGATTATGCTATTGGTTCCCTTTATCTCTTTTATACCTCTCTCATGGGCTTGCGGAGGAAGGATTCACATTAACCACTTGCCGACCGCTGCATGTATATGTACGTCCACAGAATGTCTCGTACAGGCAGATGGGCGTACAGGTACGTCCCCGCCTTTGCGCGGGTCGGGGGTCCGATCGGGACCCCCCCCCCCCCCCCGCTACATGCGGCGGTCGGATTCCCGCGGGGAGCGATCCGGGACGAGGGCGCGGCTATTCGTTTATAGCCACTCCCCGGAGCTGAAAAACAGTGAGAGCCGTATGTAAACACGGCTTCCCCGTGCTTCACTGTGGCGGCTGCATCGATCGAGTGATCCCTTTTATAGGGGAGACGCAATCGATGACGTCAGACCTACAGCCACACCCCCCTACAGTTGTAAATACACACTAGGTGAACCCTAACTCCTACAGCGCCCCCTGTGGTTAACTCCCAAACTGCAACTGTCATTTTCACAATAAACAATGCAATTTAAATGAATTTTTTGCTGTGAAAATGACAGTGGTCCCAAAAATGTGTCAAAATTGTCCGAAGTGTCCGCCATAATGTCGCAGTCACGAAAAAAATCGCTGATCGCCGCCATTAGTAGTAAAAAAATGTTTTTATAAAAATGCAATAAAACTATCCCCTATTTTGTAAACGCTATACATTTTGCCCAAACTAATCGATAAACGCTTATTGCGATTTTTTTTTACCAAATATAGGTAGAAGAATACGTATCGGCCTAAACTGAGGAAAAAAATAATTTTTATATATGTTTTTGGGGGATATTTATTATAGCAAAAAGTAAAAAATATTGAATTTTTTTCAAAATTGGCGCTCTATTTTTGTTTATAGCGCAAAAAATAAAAACCGCAGAGGTGATCAAATACCACCAAAAGAAAGCTCTATTTGTGGGGGAAAAATTACGCCAATTTTGTTTGGGAGCCACATCGCACGACCGTGCAATTCTCTGTTAAAGCGACGCAATGCCAAATCGCAAAAACTGGCCAGGGCATTTAGCAACAAAATGGTCCGGGGCTTAAGTGGTTAAGGAAAAGTCTCCATTTTATTAAGCAAGGTTAATACTTTGCCAAAAAGCACTGGGTGACCTTGTTTTTAATTAAAGAAGAGGTCGTATCCATCTGGTAAGTGCAATCTACTTACGGAGCACTTTGGGTATATGATTTACAGTCGGTGACGGTTTATTTATTTGATGTCACATTGAAGATGAAAAGCACTGAAGATGTGTACAAAAAGGACTCGGTATTGATTCACTAATGTTTTTTTTATATTGAATTCACTGTTTGATGAATAGCACCTACTGGTGATGGACTTTTTAACCATTTATGGCACATTGCACATTATTATTGATTAAGTGAACTGTCATAGTTTTGTAAGCAGTACATTTTTAATACATACTCTTATGTTTGCACTTAGTAGAATGCACTTTGTTTAATTGGGCTATAGCCCACTAATTAGCACCCCCTCACATTAAATAAGAGGCCCAACTTAACTCTGGGGGAGCTGCAGCAAATCTGGTCTTTATGGAAGAGTGGCAAGAAGAAAGTCTTTGTTGAAAGAAAGCCATAAAAAGTCCCATTTGCAGTTTGCGAGAAGCCATGTTGGGGGACATAGCAATGGGAGCATGTGGAAGAAGGTGCTCTGGTCAGATGAGACCAAAATTGAACTTTTTGGCCTAAAAGTAAAACACTATTAGGTAGATTCAAAAAGAGTTAGGCCGGCTTATCAGTAGATAAGCCGACCTAACTCCGAATCTACGCCGCCGTATGTTTAAGCGTATGCTCAAACAGAGATACGCTTAAACATATCTAAGATAGGCCGGCTTGCGCCGTCCTATCTTAGATTGCAATGTTTCTGATGGCCGCTAGATGGCGCTTCCATTGCGGCCGGCGTAGATTATGTAAATGAGGGGATACGCCGATTTCTCGAACGTACGCCAGGCCGACGCAGTACTTTTACGCCGTTTACGTAAGAGATAGGCCGCGTAAAGTTAGAGCTAGGCTCTAGTGGAATAGTAATGTTTAGTATGGCCGCCGTTCCCGCCGCGAGGTTCGAATTTTTTACGTCGTTTGCGCAAGTCGTCCGCGAATCGGGATTTACGTTGTTTACGTACACGTCGAAATCAATAGGCCCGTACGGCCTACTTAGCCGCAATGCGCACTGGGAAATGTAGTCGCCCGGCGCATGCGCAGTGTCAAAAAACGTCAAAAAACGTGAGATCAAGCCTCATTTCCATACAACACGCCCCCCTCCAAGTCATTTGAATTAGGCGCCCTTATCGTTTTAGGCTACGCCGCCGAAAATTAGCAGGTAAGTGGTTTGAGAATCACTACTAGCCTAACTAATTTACGGCGGTGTAGCCTAAAAAGGCTAGGCTAGGCCGCCCTAAAATTAGGCGCCCCTACGTGAATCTACCCATATGTGTGGCGGAAAACTAACACTACACATCACCCTGAACACACCATCCCCACTGTGAAACATGGTGGTGGCAGCTTTATGTTGTAGGGATGCTTTTCTTCAGCAGGGACAGGGAAGCTGGTCAGAGTTGATGGGAGCCAAATACAGGACAATGTTAGAAGAAAACCTGTTATGCTGCGTATTGCCCGACCAAAAGCACATCGGAATTCCGACGGAGTAAAATAGAACATGTCTATATTTAAACTACGGTGGAATTCTTTAGAATTTCCGATGGAATTTCTCTGATGGGGCATACACATGGTCAGGAATTTCAGATGGAAAAAATCTGTCAGACTTTTTCCATCGGAAATTCCATTTGTGTGTACGGGGCTTTAGAGTCTGTAAAAGACTTGAAACTGGGGAGGAGGTTCACCTTCCAGCAGGACAACAACCCTAAACATACAGCCAGAGCTACAATGGAATGGTTTAGATCAAAGCATATTCATGTGTTAGAATGGCCCAGTCAAAGTCCAGACCCAAATTCAATTGAGAATCTGTGGCAAGACATGAAAATTGCTGTTCACAGATGCTCCCCATCCAATCTGACAGAGCTTGAGCTATTTTGCAAAGAAGAATGGGAAAAATGTCCCTCTCTAGATGTTCAAATCTGGTAGAAACACATGCAAAATGTTTTGCAGCTGTAATTGCAGTGAAAGGAGGTTCTACAAAGTATTGACTCCGGGGGGCTGAATAGGAATGCAACCAACACTTTTAAAGCGGGAGTTCACCCAAAAACTCAATTTTTAACAATAGATTGGGGCTCATTTTGGGAAGCAGAATCGGGTGTTTTTTTTTTAATCGAAGCAGTACTTACCGTTTTAGAGATCTTCTCCGCCGCTTCCGGGTATGGTCTTCGGGACTGGGTGTTCCTATTTGATTTACAGGCTTCCGACGGTCGCATACAGCGCGTCACAATTTTTCCAAAAGTAGCCGAACGTCGGTGCGCAGGCGCCGTATAGAGCCGCACCGACGTTCGGCTTATTTCGGCTACTCGTGACGCGATGTATGCGACCGTCGGAAGCCTGTCAATCAAATAGGAATGCCCAGTCCCGAAGACCATACCCGGAAGCGGCGGAGAAGATCGCTCTCTAAAAGGGTAAGTACGGCTTCGATTTTAAAAAAAACACAGATTCTGCTTTCCAAAATGAGCCTCAATCTAATGTTAAAAAAAAAATTTCGGGTGAACTCCCGCTTTAACATATTTATTTGTAAAAAAAAAATTGAAAACAGTTTATCATTTTCCTTCCACTTCCCAATTATGTGCTACTTTGTGTTGATCTATCACATAAAACCCCAATAATATAAATTTACGTTTTTGGTTGTAACATGAAAAAATTGGGAACATTCCAAGGCGTGTGAATACTTTTTCAAGGTACTCTACTTGGTGGCACTTTTGATTCAAGCAAACCCTAACAATTGCTGTCCAGGGCAATTTAAAAATTTTGCACAAATATGTAAAAATCTGCATTTTGATTTACTAGAAAATTACTTAGAACCTCCAAACATTATATACACTATAATGTCAAAAGTATTGGGACGCCTGCCTTTACACGCACATGAACTTTAATGGAATCCCAGTCTTAGTCCGTAGGGTACAACATTGAGTTGGCCAACCCTTTGCAGCTATAACAGCTTCAACTCTTCTGGGAAGGCCGTCCACAAGGTTTAGGAGTGTCTATGGGAATGTTTGACCATTCTTCCAGAAGCGCATTTGAAAAGGTCAGGCACTGATGTTGGGCAAGAAGGCCTTGCTTGCAGTCTCTGCTCGAATTGATCCCAAAGGGATTCTATTGGGTTGAGGTCAGTTCCTCCACCCCAAACTCGCTCATCCATGTCTTTATTGACCTTGCTTTGTGCACTGGTAAAAATCATTTGGTGGAGGGGGGATTATGGTGTGGGGTTGCTTTTGAGGGGTTTGGCTTGGCCCCTTAGTTCCAGTGAAGGGAACTCCTAGGGCTGGGATATGCAATTAGCGGACCTCCAGCTGTTGCAGAACTACAAGTCCCATGAGGCATAGCAAGACTCTGACAGCCACAAGCATGACACTCAGAGACAGAGCATGATGGGACTTGTAGTTTTGCAACAGCTGGAGGTCCGCTAATTGCATATCCCTGTCCTAGGGCGTCAGCATACCAAGACATTTTGGACAATGTCATGATCCCAACTTTGTGGGAACAGTTTGGGGACGGCCCCTACTCACCCACAGAATAAGAGATAAAAGTGATCAATAAAAACCCCAACCGGGCATCACAGTCTTATCTGCTTTTCAGTTCTAACATCAGCTCCAATACTGTTCCTAGAAACAGGCCGAAGTGAATGGTCGCCTTTTCCAAGAAGCAAGTGCCTTCTCAATGGGCAGCACAGTGGCTCAGTGGTTAACACTTCTGACTTGCAACTCTAGCGTCACCAATTCAAATCCAACAATCACACTACCTACATGTACTTTGCATGTTCTCCCAGTGCCTGGGTGGCTTTCCTTCAGGTACTCCGGTTTCCTCCAACAATCCAAAGACATCCTGACTAAATTAGCCCTAATATCTGTATGTAAAAATGTGAGTTAGGGACCTTAGATTGTAAGCTCCTTGAGGGCAGAGAACTGATTTGAATGTACAATATTGTTAAAGCGGAGTTCCACCCTAAAAATGAACTTTCTATTAACAGCTTGCCTTTAATGTAAAAAAAATTATAATTTTTTACTCACTTCCATCTGGCTGTCACTAGGCAGATTTCGTAATCTGCCTAGTTCCTGGTCCTAGGTGGTTCAACTTCCTGTCCTAAGACATCCTAAGACAGGATACAAAAAAAAGCTGTAAGTTACGGCGGCGTAGCGTATCAGAGATACGCTACGCCGGACAGAGGAATGCGCCGCGCTACGTGGATATGCCCCAATGTATACAGAAAGCACAGCAGAAAAATAATTTCCTACTTGTGTGATTGGCTCACCAATTTTCGCAGAAGTCTACACTAAAGCCCCGTACACACTATTATATTTTCTGCAGAAGTTTTTCTTCAGATTTACCAAAAACATCTAATATGAGGTCAAATCGTAAGAGTTTCGATTTGTATACAATCAGGCAGGCCCTTGCACTACATGGTTTTGGTAAATCTGAAGACAAAAATCTGCAGAAAATCTAATAGTGTGTATGGGGTTTAAAGCCTGGTACACGCGATCAGACTTTCCGCGGAAAAAGCGTAGGACTTTTGTCCGAAGGGCTTTGGCCATGAACTTGTATTGCATACAAACGGCAAAGAATTGTTGGGCAACAAACACAAAACAATGTGGTGAAGCGACGCAGTGCCGTATCGCAAAAAATTGACCGGTCATTGAGCAGCCAAATCTACCGGGGCTGAAGTGGTTAAATGATGTATATATGACAGTGTGGTATTTCTGGCATGTCTTTATTTATATATATTGTAATTAATGTAATTTCCTTTTAAAGACATCGCATACAAATTCCAGCATCAGTAGTAGGCTCAGATACTTACATGTAAAACTATCTGGGGGAAAGCCACAAAGCGAGTACGCCGGTGTATCTACTGATACGCCGGCGTACTTTCAAATTTCCCGCGTCGTATCTTTGTTTTGAATCCTCAAACCAAGATACGACGGCATCTGGGTTAGATCCGACAGGCGTATAGCTTCGTACGCCTTCGGATCTAAGATGCAATTTTTCGGCGTCCGCTGGGTGGCGTTCACGTCGTTTTCCGCGTCGAGTATGCAAATTAGCTATTTCCGACGATCCACGAACGTACGAGCGCCCGTCACATTCTTTTACGTCGTCTCTAGTCGGCTTTTTCCGGCGTATAGTTAAAGCTGCTGTTTCGTGGCGTATAGTTAAACCTGCTTTGTTAAGTATGGCCGTCGTTCCCGCATTTAATTTAAATTTTTTTTTTGTTTGCGTAAGTCGTCCGTGAATCGCGGGATGGACGTAATTTACGTCCAAGTCAAAACAATGACGTCCTTGCGACGTCATTTCGCGCAATGCACGGCGGGAAATTTAGGGACGGCGCATGCGCAGTTCGTTCGGCGCAGGGACGCGCTTCATTTAAATGAAACACGCCCCCCTACTCGCCGATTTGAATTAGGCGCCGTGAGAGATACACTACGCCGCCGTAACTTACGGCGCAAATTCTTTGTGGATTCAAAGCTGCCAAAAGTAAGTTACAGCGGCGTAGCGTATCTCACATACGCTGCGCCCATTTAATTGTATGTGGATCTGCCCCTTAGTATCTAGAAGAAATTGTTCCCCTTGAAATTGGAATGGCACAGTCTGTCGTTTCCTGGTGGTGGAATTAATGCCCTGAATTCCAAAGCTCCCATAGAAAAGATCAGAATGTTTTATAACCAAAACAACGCATGCTAACATAGTAGACATGGCTGGGATTCCACACCAGCATATTCCCTTCTGTCACTGACGCATTAGAAGATGGAACGGATTGATGTCAACACAGCTGAGGAAATTGTACTAAGGAGGCATCACAATTCCTCTTTTGTAGACCATATGACTATTTCTAATAGCTGATTTCTTACAGACTTCCCAAACTAGTTATGATTTCTCTGATACGCTACGCCGCCGTAACTTACAGCGTATTTTCCTTATCCTCAAAGAATTTGCGCCGTAAGTTACGGCGGTGTAGTGTAACTTTGGCGGCGTAAGGGTGCGCAGTTTAAATGGATGAGATGGGGGCGTGTTTTATGTAAATACGTCTTGACCCGACGTAAATGAAATTTTTTTTGAACGGCGCATGCGCCGTCCGTGGGGGTATCCCAGTGCGCATGCTCGAAATTAACCCGCAACAAGCCAATGCTTACGACGTGAACGTCATTCTACGCAAAGCCCTATTCGCGAACGACGTCAAAAATTCAAAATTTGACGCGGGAACGACGGCCATACTTAACTTAGGATACGCCTCATATAGCAGGGGTAACTATACGCCGAAAAAAGCCTTACGGAAACGACGTGAAAAAAAATGCGCCGGGCGGACAGACGTTCGTGGATCGCCGTATCTAGCTAATTTGCATACTCAACGCGGAAATCGACGGAAACGCCACCTAGCGGCCAGCGTAAATATGCACAGCTTCAGGCGTATCTTGTTTTGTGGATACAAAACAAAGATACGCCGGAGCAAACTAGAAGTTACGCGGCGTATCAATAGATACGCCAGCGTAACTTCTTGATTGATCTGCCCCAAACTGTGCAGCTTTGACCAAAGTTGAATAATGCCTTTGCTATAGGTCCTTTATGTACCTCCTGAAGCCTGGCTGAAAAACTCCAGGAGACAGTGCCGGCCCAAGACATTGTGCTGCCTGGTACCAAGAATGAAATGCTGCCCCCAGGGCAGGACTTAGGGTGGTGGGGGCCCCTGGGCTTGAGTGTTGAAGGGGCCCCCTGGAGCCGAGAATTGGGGGGGATCGAAGTTGTTGAGGGGGGGGGGGGGCGAATTGAAGTTGTTGAGCGGGGGGGAGTGCATTAAAGTTGTTGAGCGGGGGGGGATTTTGCAGTTGTTGAGGGGGGGAGTGCCTCTCACCTGTGCCAAGAGCCGGGGCCACAGACTGTCATTAGCCCGGCTCTCGGCTTTCTTCCCTTCAGCAGCCACAGTCCTCCACACACCACTCCGGTTCCTCCTGCTTCCGTGCTGCCTCCTCTTGCAGTGCGGGAAAATTAACCCTTTTGCGGGACTGCGGGAAGAAGCTGTCTGTGCGGGAAAGTCCCACAGAATCCGTGCGTGTTGGGAGGTATGCGCAGTGCCGCCATCAGGAATTTTGGGGCCCCTTGCACAGCTT
Organism: Rana temporaria; assembly: GCF_905171775.1. NCBI lineage: Eukaryota > Metazoa > Chordata > Amphibia > Anura > Ranidae > Rana > Rana temporaria. The sequence continues at coordinate 130,994,672 of NC_053498.1, forward strand.
AAGGCATGGGCCCCCTGAAGCAGAGAACCTAGGGGGGGTGGGGGTGCTGCCCTGTGGACCTCTGGGCCCCTGGGAACCTCTGGGCCTTTTAATAAAAAATAAAAAAATAAACATTTATAAAAAAAATAAAAAAGGGGGGGTTGCCACATGGGGCCCTGGGGACCTCTGAGCCCTTTAATAAAAAAAAATATATATATATATAAAAAAAAATGTAATTTTTTTTATAAAAAAATAAAAAAGGTGGGTTGCCATCCGGGGGCCCTGGAGACCCCTGGGCCCTTTAATAATAATAATAATATATATATATATATATATATATATATATATATATATATATATATATATATATATACATATATATATATTATATATATATAAAAATAAAAAATATATAAAAAAACATTTTTTTACAAAAAATAAATAAAAAAAAGGGGGGTTGCCATCCGGGGCCCTGGAGACCCCTGGGCCCTTTAATAATAATAATAAAAAAAAAAAATATATATATATATATATATATATATATATATATATATATATATATATATATATATATATATATATATATATATATATATATATATATATATATATATATACATAATCTTATATATAAAAATTAAAAATATATAAAAAAAAAAATTTTTTTACAAAAAATAAATAAAAAAAAGGGGGATTGCTGTCCGGGGCCCTGGGGGCCTCCGGGCCCCTGGGGACCTCCGGACCCCTAAAAAAAAAAAAAAATATATATTTTTTTTTTAAAGGGGGCCCCCTATTGGGCTTGAGCTTGAGCCCAGTCAAGGCCAATGGTAAGTCCGGCCCTGGCTGCCCCCCCCCCAAAAAAAATTACGTTCACCAAAATGCCCCCACATCCATTATTTTATATCGTGATAACTAAAGTGGACCTATCATGGCTCTATACATGTATATAGGAGTATAAAAAGGACCTGTTATGGCTCTATTCATGCATTTAACCCCACAGTGGAGCAGAGAGCGGAACGAGAGGAGCGGTCGGGCGGCAATTAGCCCCACACTGGAGTGGAGAGTGGAGCTGGCAGAATGGGATGGCGTGCGGGCAGGAAATTTGCTGCCCCCCTGAAAGTGCTGCCTGGTACAATGGTACCATCGGGTCCCATGGTAGGGCCGGCCCTGCCAGGAGATCACATCATCCCGTCTAGGGATGAGCTCCGCGTTCGATTCGAACGTATGTTCGACTCGAACATCGGTCGTTCGATCGTTAGTCGAAACTCGAACAAAACGGGTCGTTCGCGCCAAATTCGAGTGACGCAAAACGTCCCATAATTTACTTTAAATACTTTAAATATAATTATTCTGTGTTATTTAACGTGTGCTAGTTAATTGCACACACAGACGCATTACCTGTTACTGCACGTGTGCAATTTATTTGCACAGAAGCGCAGTCGCTGTTAATGCAACTGGGCTATTGAATTGCACAGAAACGCAGTCGCTATTACTGCGTGCGTGCGTGCTGTTTAATAGCAACTAAAGAGAGGGTGTCACTGCGTGCGTGCTGTTAAATCGCATTTGACCGCAGTCGCTATTACTGCGTGCGTGCTGTTTAATAGCAACTAAAGGCAGTTGGTGTCACTGCGTGCGTGCTGTTAAATCGCATTTGACCGCAGTCGCTATTACTGCGTGCGTGCTGTTTAATAGCAACTAAAGGCAGTTGGTGTCACTGCGTGCGTGCTGTTAAATCGCATTTGACCGCAGTCGCTATTACTGCGTGCGTGCTGTTTAATAGCAACTAAAGGCAGTTGGTGTCACTGCGTGCGTGCTGTTAAATCGCATTTGACCGCAGTCGCTATTACTGCGTGCGTGCTGTTTAATAGCAACTAAAGGCAGTTGGTGTCACTGCGTGCGTGCTGTTAAATCGCATTTGACCGCAGTCGCTATTACTGCGTGCGTGCTGTTTAATAGCAACTAAAGGCAGTTGGTGTCACTGCGTGCGTGCTGTTAAATCGCATTTGACCGCAGTCGCTATTACTGCGTGCGTGCTGTTTAATAGCAACTAAAGGCAGTTGGTGTCACTGCGTGCGTGCTGTTAAATCGCATTTGACCGCAGTCGCTATTACTGCGTGCGTGCTGTTTAATAGCAACTAAAGGCAGTTGGTGTCACTGCGTGCGTGCTGTTAAATCGCATTTGACCGCAGTCGCTATTACTGCGTGCGTGCTGTTTAATAGCAACTAAAGGCAGTTGGTGTCACTGCGTGCGTGGTGTTAAATCGCATTTGACCGCAGTCGCTATTACTGCGTGCGTGCTGTTTAATAGCAACTAAAGGCAGTTGGTGTCACTGCGTGCGTGGTGTTAAATCGCATTTGACCGCAGTCGCTATTACTGCGTGCGTGCTGTTTAATAGCAACTAAAGGCAGTTGGTGTCACTGCGTGCGTGGTGTTAAATCGCATTTGACCGCAGTCGCTATTACTGCGTGCGTGCTGTTTAATAGCAACTAAAGGCAGTTGGTGTCACTGCGTGCGTGCTGTTAAATCGCATTTGACCGCAGTCGCTATTACTGCGTGCGTGCTGTTTAATAGCAACTAAAGGCAGTTGGTGTCACTGCGTGCGTGGTGTTAAATCGCATTTGACCGCAGTCGCTATTACTGCGTGCGTGCTGTTTAATAGCAACTAAAGGCAGTTGGTGTCACTGCGTGCGTGGTGTTAAATCGCATTTGACCGCAGTCGCTATTACTGCGTGCGTGCTGTTTAATAGCAACTAAAGGCAGTTGGTGTCACTGCGTGCGTGGTGTTAAATCGCATTTGACCGCAGTCGCTATTACTGCGTGCGTGCTGTTTAATAGCAACTAAAGGCAGTTGGTGTCACTGCGTGCGTGCTGTTAAATCGCATTTGACCGCAGTCGCTATTACTGCGTGCGTGCTGTTTAATAGCAACTAAAGGCAGTTGGTGTCACTGCGTGCGTGGTGTTAAATCGCATTTGACCGCAGTCGCTATTACTGCGTGCGTGCTGTTTAATAGCAACTAAAGGCAGTTGGTGTCACTGCGTGCGTGCTGTTAAATCGCATTTGACCGCAGTCGCTATTACTGCGTGCGTGCTGTTTAATAGCAACTAAAGGCAGTTGGTGTCACTGCGTGCGTGCTGTTAAATCGCATTTGACCGCAGTCGCTATTACTGCGTGCGTGCTGTTTAATAGCAACTAAAGGCAGTTGGTGTCACTGCGTGCGTGCTGTTAAATCGCATTTGACCGCAGTCGCTATTACTGCGTGCGTGCTGTTTAATAGCAACTAAAGGCAGTTGGTGTCACTGCGGCTATTTTGTTACTTTACACTTGAGCCAAGTCGCTCTTACTGTGTGGTTGCTGTTTAATACCATCTGAAAGCAGTTGGTGTGACAGCGACTATTTTGTTACTTTACACTTGAACCAAGTCGCTCTTACTGTGTGATTGCTGTTTAATACCATCTGAACGCAGTCGGTGTGACAGCGACTATTTTGTTACTTTACACTTGAGCCAAGTCGCTCTTACTGTGTGGTTGCTGTTTAATACCATCTGAACGCAGTTGGTGTGACAGCGACTATTTTGTTACTTTACACTTGAGCCAAGTCGCTCTTACTGTGTGGTTGCTGTTTAATACCATCTGAACGCAGTTGGTGTGACAGCGACTATTTTGTTACTTTACACTTGAACCAAGTCGCTCTTACTGTGTGATTGCTGTTTAATACCATCTGAACGCAGTCGGTGTGACAGCGACTATTTTGTTACATAACACCTGAACGCATAACTATGGCTGGAAGGACAAAGAGAGGCAGAGAGTCACGAGGGCAAGCAGGCTCTGCATCTAGAGGTAACGCTGGTGATGGATGTGGTGCATCCTCTTCAGCACGTGGCCGTGGCCGCTCGTCCTTCTTTTCGGGAGCTGGCCGTGTTGAGCCTCAACATGCTGAGAAATTAGTTGAGTGGATGACCAAGCCGTCCTCATCCTCCTCATCCTCTCTCACACAGACTGATTATAGTTTGTCTGGCAAAGCAGCTGCCAAGGCGTCCTCTACCCTCTGCACAATGGGATCACACAATCCTTCCCTAGTCCCACCGTGTCCTCCTGAGGAGTCCCCCGAACTGTTTCAACACAGTGTTGGGTACATGCTAGCTGAAGATGCACAGCGTTTTGAAGACTCCGATGACGGAACACTGATAGAGGAAGGCATTGATGTGAGCCCAGGGAGAGGGGGTGGCCGAGAGGGACAACAATCTGGGAGTGATGTTCCCCCAGCTGGAGCATACTGCCAGGTTGTCGCCAGTGATGATGAGGAGGGAGGGGATGATGAGGTCATTGACTCTACCTGGGTGCCTGGTAGGAGAGAGGAGGAGGAGGAAGAGGACGAGGCACAGGCACATCTTCAAAGAGGCAGGAAGCCCTCCAGGGGTCAGCTTAAGGGCAGTACACCAACTGCATTACGTGGCGCTGCTGTGTCTCAACGGTACAGCAAAAGTTCTTTGGTGTGGGCCTTTTTTGAAACCTGTCCATCAGATGCTACCTTTGCTGTTTGCAACATATGTCTCAAGCGTATCTCGCGTGGCCAAAACATCACCCGCTTGGGCACCACATGCTTGTCCAGACATATGTCGACCTGCCATGCAGCTCGTTGGCAGGCATACCAGAAAGACCCACACCAAAGACCAAAGCGGTCCTCCCCTTGCCCTTCTGTGACCTCAAACCCCACTAGACCCCTAGTCCTCTCTGCAGCCTGCACCGAAGGTGTAGAAATAGGTGTGTCACAACGTAGTAGTGGTAGTACATCCGGCCAATCTACTGATATTACCAGACAAATTTCCCTGCCCCAGCTGCTGCAGCGCCGAAAGAAGTACGCTCCCAGCCATCCACATGCCCAGCGGTTGAATGCTAGCTTAGCAAAATTGCTAGCACTTCAACTGCTACCTTTTCAGTTGGTAGATTCTGCCCCCTTCCGTGAGTTTGTGGAATGTGCAGTACCTCAGTGGCAAGTACCCAAACGCCACTTTTTTTCACGGAAGGCGATTCCGGCTCTCTACCGGCATGTGGAAGGCAATGTCCATACCTCGCTGGACAGGGCGGTCAGTGGTAAGGTGCATCTTACCGCTGACTCATGGTCCAGCAGGCATGGACAGGGACGTTACCTGTCTTTTACGGCCCATTGGGTGACTCTGCTGGCAGCTGGGAAGGGCGCAGGTCAAGGCACAGTAGTTTTGGAGGTTGTTCCACCACCACGCCTCCAAAACACTACAACTGCTTGTGACACACCTCTCTCCTCCACCCCCTCCTCTTCTTCTTCCTCTGTGGCCTCTTCCTGTGGTGATGTTGGCTCAGAACCAGCCGTGCTCCGTAGGCGTACGACGGGCTACGCAGGAATGCAGGCCAAGAGATGCCATGCGGTCCTAGAGCTGGTGTGCTTGGGAGACAGGAGCCACACTGGGGAAGAGGTTCTTTCAGCTCTGCAGGGGCAGGCTCAGAGGTGGTTGACGCCACGCCAGCTGAAGCCTGGAATGGTGGTCAGCGATAATGGCACCAACCTCCTCTCTGCCCTGCGACGTGGAAAACTCACCCATGTGCCCTGTTTTGCGCATGTTCTCAATTTGGTGGTGCAGCGGTTCTTGGGCAGGTACCCTGGCTTACAGGATGTCCTGAGGCAGGCCAGGAAAGTCTGTGTGCATTTCCGGAGGTCATATAATGCCACTGCTCGGCTGACAGACCTCCAGAGGGAATACAACCTGCCCAAGAACCGCCTAATCTGTGACATGCCCACCAGATGGAACTCTACGTTGGCCATGCTGCAGCGGCTGCACACGCAGCAGAGGGCCATCAATGAGTACCTGTGCCAATATGGCAGCAGAACTGGCTCAGGGGAGCTTGGTTTTTTTTCACCACGCCAGTGGGCCTTGATCAGGGATGCATGCACTGTCCTGTCACCATTTGAGGAGGCCACGAGGATGGTGAGCAGTGACAGTGCATGCATCAGTGAGACTGTCCCGCTTATTCACATGTTGGAGCACACCCTACGTGGAATAATGGACAGGGCCCTTGAGGCAGAACAGAGGGAGGAAGAGGAGGACTTCCTTACCTCTCAAGGCCCCCTTTATCCAGACACTGTTCCTGCTTGCCCACCTGGAACACAGGAAGAGGAGGAGGAGGATGAGGAAGAGGAGGAGGAGGAGGATTGTATCAGCAGCATGGAGGTGGAGCCTAGCACTCAGCATCAACAGCAGCAGTCTTCAAGGGATCATTTACAGTCCCAAGGAACACGTGGACTTTTACGTGGCTGGGATGAGGTGGCTGAGGATCCTGTCGTCCTCAGTGACCCAGAGGACTGTGCCCCGAATGCCTCTGCAAACCTACGCTGCATGGCCTCCCTGATTCTGCAAAGCCTGCGTAAGGATCCTCGTGTACGTGCTATCAAGGAGAGGGATCATTACTGGCTGGCAACTCTCCTTGATCCACGTTACAAGAGTAAGGTAACGGATCTTATGTTGCCATCGCAGAGGGAGCAGAAGATGAAACTACTGCGGGAGGCCTTGCAGAAGGGTCTGTGCAATGCGTTCCCAGAACCGGGGGGATTACCAAAACCTGGCCCTGGACAACGTCTTGCTGAGGCTTCGGTGAGTCAGAGAAGGAGCGGTGGAGAAGGTGGCCGTCTGACCGATGCGTTCAGACAATTTTTTAATCCGCAGCCCCAAGGTCTGACCGGTTCCAGCAACCATCGCCAGCGTCTGGTTTACATGGTCCGGGAATACCTAGCGGCAAGATCCGACTTGGACACCTTCCCCACGGAAAATCCTCTGGCTTACTGGGTCTTGAGGATGGATCACTGGCCAGAGCTTGCACAGTACGCAATTGAGCTACTGGCTTGCCCTGCATCCAGTGTTCTTTCAGAACGTACATTCAGTGCTGCTGGAGGCTTTGTGACCGATCACAGGGTACGCCTCTCCACCGACTCTGTTGATCGACTGACCTTCATCAAAATGAATCAGGCTTGGATCAACACCGGCTACCAAGCACCTGATGCTGATGTTACTGAATAAGAATTTTGTGTTGAAATATCAGATCCCTTTGAGACTGCTGATGCTGAGTGACTGTCCTGTTGTGCTGCTGATGGAATATCCTTCTCCTCCTCACTTTTCATGCTGTTAGCTAGTAAGAAATTTTGTTTTTCTGTGCTCCGCCACCAGTGCCTAAGGCCTAATTTTTCTGCCCCTGTTTAACAGGGGCGCCTAATAACAATTTTTGATGCAATACTTTGCACGTGGCCTAAGGCCTAATTTTTGTGCCCCTGTGTAACAGGGACGTCTAATAACAATTTTTGATGCAATACTTTGCACGTGGCCTAAGGCCTAATTTTTGTGCCCCTGTGTAACAGGGGCGTCTAATAACAATTTTTGATGCAATACTTTGCACGTGGCCTAAGGCCTAATTTTTGTGCCCCTGTGTAACAGGGGCGTCTAATAACAATTTTTGATGCAATACTTTGCACGTGGCCTAAGGCCTAATTTTTGTGCCCCTGTGTAACAGGGGCGTCTAATAACAATTTTTGATGCAATACTTTGCACGTGGCCTAAGGCCTAATTTTTGTGCCCCTGTGTAACAGGGGCGTCTAATAACAATTTTTGATGCAATACTTTGCACGTGGCCTAAGGCCTAATTTTTGTGCCCCTGTGTAACAGGGGCGTCTAATAACAATTTTTGATGCAATACTTTGCACGTGGCTCCTTGTTGCGCTCCAATTACAGATATTGGGAGGGGTTGCAGTGTTATGTTGCGCCTACGGACACATTTTTATGCCCCTGTGTAACAAGGGCGCCTAATAACAATTTTTGATGCAATACTTTGCACGTGGCTCCTTGTTGCGCTCCAATTACAGATATTGGGAGGGGTTGCAGTGTTATGTTGCGCCTACGGACACATTTTTATGCCCCTGTGTAACAAGGGCGCCTAATAACAATTTTTGATGCAATACTTTGCACGTGGCTCTTTGTTGCGCTACAATTACAGTATGTTTGAGGGGTGCCCTTTTTTCTACAATTTTGCTTTCCCAAAAAGATAATGCCACCCCCCCCCACCACCCCTAAAATAATCGAGATATTGTTCCCACACAGCACGTGCGCAACCAGTATTAAATTACTTTGTTCTTATAATAATTTAATGTTGTGCAGGGACATTTCTAAACATGTGCCACTACTAGAGACACACAGCAGGTGTGATATTTGAAGGAATTTTTCATTTTTTTTTTTTCACTTTAAACATCATTAAAATCGCTGCTCCGCAAAAACGTCCGTTTTTAAAATATTTTTTTCGATTGATACATGTTCCCTGGGGCAAGACCCGGGTTCTGAAAGACGTTTACCAACATTAAATTGAATATTGGTCTTTAAAATGATCGTTTTTGAATTCGAACGTTCGAGTCCCATAGACTTCAATGGGGTTCTAAATGTTCGCGCGAACCCGCGGTCTGTTCGAACGTTCTGATGCGAACCGAACCCGGGTATGTTCGGCTCATCCCTAATCCCGTCCTTCTTTTGTTGCTAGGATGTTGCTATGACACTCCCAGCTGATTCAAACCCCTTTACATATGCTCTGTCTTCTCTGACACAGTAGCTCTGAGCTCATAAATGCTGTGATGCATTAAGCAGCCCACGGCCATTTATGTTTTTGAGCAGCTTTACAAAGCACCTGGGCTTATTGGGCATATAACATATTTATGCCATGCATGGTCTTACACAGTACTGTAGTGAACCACTGATCGCCCATGCAGGGAAAACCAACAAGTTCATTTTAATGATGCTCCCATCAGCAGTACATGCTCACTTTGCCATCCTTACCCATCACCCAAAAAAAAAAAAAAAAAACGCCCACCAGCTGCAAAGAAAATACTTGGCACTCTTGTTATGGGGTGAAAATATGACTCCCTCCCATTTCTATGCAACATCACTGGTGATTGGTAATTGGCAACTCAGCATATGCAAAGCCAGGGCTGGACTGGGACACAAATTTGGCCCTGGACTTCATCCAGACCGGCCTACTTTGACAGGTCTCTCCCACAGCGGCCGGACAACTCCCACACCCCCCTGGCCACCCAAGCCACCTCTCCCCCTTCACTAGCCACTAGCCGTTTTACTTTATTAGAGTAGAACGGCTGGTACTGGTACTCTTATAGGCTGTACCAGTGGGGAAGCTAGACATTATTTCTCCCGGGACAAAGAATCAGTTTGGTGCCCCCCCCTTATGGGACAAGATTAGGCAGAAGTGAGAAACTCCCAGGCCGCTGTCACTGAAGCCGGCCCACTGAGCCATCGGCCCACCGGGAAACTCCCTGTAGTCCCAATGGCCAGTCCATCCCTGTGCAAAGCTAACTCACAGGCCCCGTACACATGGCCGAGAAACTTGACGAGCAAAACACACCGTTTTGCTCGTCAAGTTCCTTGTGAAGCCGCCGAGGATCTCGGCGAGCCAAGTTTCCCCGTTGACTAACGAGGAAATAGAGAACATGTTCTCTATTTGGCCCGACGAGATCCTCGTCGGTTTCCTTGGCCAAAAGTGTACACACGACCGGGTTTCTCGGCAGAATCCAGCTCCGATCGAGTTTCTGGCTGAATTCTGCCGAGAAACTCGGTCGTGTGTACGGGGCCTCACTCCCAGAGTCTGAGTATGTGCAGCCGGTGAGGGCCAGCATCAAAATGAACCGGTTAATTTGTCATGCATGGACAAGGCATGGTTTCCAATTGAAGGAGAACTAACTAGATCATTGAATTAGGATTATGTGAGTGTCCTGATGTGCGGATGACAACTGATGAAAAACGGATGTAAACGGATGAAAAACGGATGAAAAAACGGATCAACTCATGATAAAAAACTGATCTAAAAAATGGTCCGCACGTGTGAAAGGACCCTTAGGCCCCGTACACACGGCCGAGGAACTCGACGTGCCAAACACATGGAGTTCCTCGGCGTGTTCAGTCCTGGAGCCGCCGAGGAGCTCGGCGGGCCGAGTTCTCCCATAGAACAACGAGGAAATAGAGAACATGTTCTCTATTTCCTCGCCGAGGTCCTCGTCGGCTTCCTCGGCCGAAAGTGTACACACGGCCGGGTTTCTCGGCAGAATCCAGCTCTGAACCGAGTTTCTGGCTGAATTCTGCCGAGAAACTCGGTCGTGTGTACGGGGCCTTACTCTATGTAGTGTACCCATAATATTGACTGCTGGGCCACACCTACCTTTATGCTGCAGTTGGTCCATCCCTACAGACTTCTATATGGCTACATATTGCTTCTGACGGGCTGTAACGGGGTGCATTGAGAGCATAATTTTTCTATGAAGGACAAGGATCTCTGAACTAAGTAAAATAAGTAAGTATAAAGCAAACTGTAGCATTTACTTGTCCTTGATTCAGTGATAGCAGTTCTTCCAGGAAAGGTATATTTGTTAAATTAAAAAAACACATATTAACCCCCTCTTGTTGACTTCATCAAATTGCTATAAAAAAAAGTAAAGGCTTAATTTTAACTGATCCACCAGGAAGACTTGGTCAGGCGCAACTGCCATGTTGAGTTAGGATCCACAGAACTATGATATGATATACAAGGCTATGAATGTAGGTTGTACAGAACTACGAATGGTACCCAAGGTTATAAATGTAGGGTCTACAGAATTAAGAATGGTACCCAAGGTTAAGAATGTAGGGTCTACAGAATTCAGAATGGTACCCAAGGTTAAGAATGTAGGGTCTACAGAATTAAAAATGGTACCCAAGGCTATGAATGTAGGGTCTACAGAATTAAGAATGGTACTCAAGGCTTTGAATGTAGGGTCTACAGAACTATAAATGGTACCCACAGCTATATAAGTAGGGTTTACAGGACTATGACTGGTACTCAAGACTCTAAATGTAGGATCTTCAGGACTATGACTGGTACCAGAGGCTATGAATTTAGGGTGTACAGAACAATGAATGGTACACAAGGCAAGGAATGTAGGGTCTACAGAACTTGCAATTATACCCAAGGCCATGAATGCAGGAATTCCAGAACTATAAATGGTACCCAAGACTATGCATGTATTGTCTACAGAACTATGAATCGTACTCAAGGCTCTGAATGCAGGGTCTACATTACTATGAATGGTACCCAAGGCTCTGAATGTAGGGTTCCAGAACTCTGAATAGTACCCAAGGCTATGAATGAAGGGTCTACATAACTTTGAATGGCACACAAGGCTATGAATGCAGGGTTTTCAGAACTATTAATGGTACCCAAGGCTAGGAATATAGGGTCTATAGAACAATGAATGGTAACCAAAGCAATGAGCGTATGGTTTCCAGAACTGTGAATGGTACCCAAGGCTATGAATGTAGGGTCTACAGAAATAGAAATGATACCCAAGGCTATGAATGTAGGGTCTATAAAACTATGAATGGTACTCAAGGCTATGAATTTAGGGATTTCAGAACTATTAATGTTACCCAAGACTATAAATGGAGAGTCTACAGAACTATGAATGGCACCCAAGACTATGAATGTAAGGTTTACAGGACTTTGAATGGTACTCAAGGCTTTAATTGTAGGATCTACGGTACTATGAATGGTACTCAAGGCTCTGAATGTAGGGTTCCAGAATTCTGAATGGTACCCAAGGCTATGAATGTAGGGTCTACAGACCTCTGAATGGTACCCAAGGCTATGAATGCAGGGTTTTCAGAACTATGAATGGTACCCAGGCTAGGGATATAGGGTCTATACAACTATGAATGGTACCCAAAGCTATGAGTGTAGGGATTCCAGAATGTTGAATGGTACCCAAGGCTAGGAATTTATGGTCTACAGAACTATGAATGGTACCCAAAGCTATGAGTGTAGGGATTCCAGAATGTTGAATGGTACCCAAGGCTAGGAATTTATGGTCTACAGAACTATGAATGGTACCCAAAGCTATGAGTTTAGGGATTCCAGAACTATGAATGGTACCCAAGGCTAGGCATTTAGAGTCTGCAGAACTATGAATGGTACCTAAAGCTATGAGTGTAGGGATTCCAGAACTATGAATGGTACCCAAGGCTAGGAATATAGGGTCTACAGAACTATGAATGGTACCCAAAGCTATGAGTGTAGGGATTCCAGAACTATGAATGGTACCCAAGGCTAGGAATATAGGGTCAACAGAACTATGAATGGTACCCAAAGCTATGAGTGTAGGGTTTCCAGAACTATGAATGTTACCCAGGGCTATGAATGTAGGGTCTAGAGAACTATGAATGATACCCATTATGATCCTACAAGGAATGATCCAGCAATTGTTTGACCCTCAAACAATGTTGAGTGAAATCAAACATGTAGAGTGAAATTCCTTGGATATGGTTGGAGCAGGTGTGTAAAAGAGGGATCTCAAGCGCTAAGACCTTCATACCAGAAACTCAGAGAAAAATGAGCACTGGTGCATAAGTAAATTATAATAGTAATAATAACAATATTAATAAAATGACAGTTTTGGGTGGACTGACCCTTCAAAGCAAATTCCTCCCAAAACATACATTTTAGATTATTAACAAGCGTCAGTGAGTTGAAAACCCATTGCGCTTCTTAGCTGAAATAGAGACTTCAGTTGTAAGATATCCTCCATCCTGCCTGTACAAATCCAAACGTTGGTGTCACACTCCCCAAGATGGATTCTCTGTAATGTAGAATAAGCAAAAAAAAAATTTAGAGCTTAGCTGCAGAAGGGCGCCACTTTCATAATGGATTGGTGGGAGGGGCCAGAGGAACAAAATATGATGGAGAAATCTCGCTACCAGAGTCCAGGAAAGATGCTAAGAATTTATTTGGTGATTCCACTCTCTGGTATTAGTTTGCTATTAAACTTTGTAGCTTTCACATGACAGGACAGAAACACAGTGCTACATTGTTATCATTTCCTTCTATTAAAGTAACTGTTTATGTCATTTAACCTGGAATGAGCGGTACATTGCAGCACATCCAGTACCCTTTGCTGACTCTTTTCTCACCTAATGTTTGCTAAGTTACTGTGAGTTTAGTGACAGAATAATTATTATTTTGCAATATACCAAAAATTATATGTTGTGGATACAGTTATGTAAAGGTTAAAAAAATGGAGAACACAGACTTAGAATATTGATTCCAGATAAAGATCAAACGATTCATCTAGTCCACATATTTATTGTACTTCACTAATACTTTTCATGAATAATAAATCGAAATCACGCAAAGGATTTAGTTTTATCACAGTTTTTTTTTTATAGTACCATTTATATATGCAGCACTTTACATGTATTGTACGTTCACATCAGTCCCTGCCCTCAAGGAAATTACATTCTAAGGCCCCTAGCTTAAATACTACAGGCCAGTTTGTACAGGAGCTAATTATCCCACCAGCTTATCATTGGAGTGTGGAAGGTAAACAGAGTACCTAGGAAGCCCATGCAAGTACAGGGAGAGCATGCAAACTCCATATCAGTAGTGTTGTTGTTAGAAATCAAAGACCCTAGCACTGCAAGGTAGCAGGGGCGGACTGACCATTCGAGCATTAGGGCACTGCCCGCGGGCCCCATGCCACTAGGGGGGCTCCATCAGGGTTGCCAGGTTCAGTAAACCCAGGGACAGTATGTAAAAAATCTGTGTTTTTTTACATCTGTCCCTGATATGTCCGATACGGACATGCTTTTCATATGAAAATACTGAGATTTTGGCTACCCAGCCACTGCACTGGCTCCTGGCGTGGTGGCCATCTGTAAGCCCGGAGGCCCCATAATCGTCTATTGCCCGGGGGCCCCATGAGTTGTCAGTCCGTCCCTGCAAGGTAGACGTTGATTTTTCTGATTCATCTTCTGGAAGTTTTTTCCAATCATCTACACCGGGGATATGCAATTAGCGGACCTCCAGCTGTTGCAGAACTACAAATCCCATGAGGCATAGCAAGGCTCTGACAGCCACAAGCATGACACCCAGAGGCAGAGGCATGATGGGATTTGTAGTTCTGCAACATCTGGAGGTCCGCTAATTGCATATCCCTGATCTACACCTTCTATAAAAAGACTTTCTACCATTACTGTTGATAATTGCAGTTTTACCCAGTGCATCCCTCTCCTCTACCTATATATCCATATTTCCTTATTACCCCCATTTCCAGACTATTCCATTTATAAACTATCCCCATTTTGTAACCATTCTAATTTCTTACATATCCCCATTTACTAACTATTCTCATTTGATAACGGTCCTAACTGTTTAACTAGTCTAATTACCTAGCTATACCCATTTACTAAGTATCTTCATTTCCTAACTATTCTCATTCCTTAACTATCTTTATTTCCTAACTATTCTCATTCCTTAACTATCTTTATTTCCTAACTATTCTCATTCCTTAACTATCTTTATTTCCTAACTATCCTGATTACCTACATCCTCATTTCCTATTCATAATCATTGCCTAACTATCCTCATTCTCTATATAGTCTAACCCCATTCTTTAACTATCATCATTGTCTATATGTTCTAATTTCCTAACTATCCCCATTTCCTGACTATCCCCCTTTCCTATGTATTCTCATTTCCTAACTATACTAATTTCCTATCTATCCCCATTCCTTAACCATCCTCTTTGCCTATATATTCTAGCTTTCTTACTATCCCCACTTCTTAACTATTCTCATTTCCTATATATCCTCGTTTCCTAACCATCCTCATTTCCCAACTTTCCTCATTTCCTTTATATCCTTGTTTCCTAACCATCCTCATTTCCCAACTTTCCTCATTTCCTATATATCCTTGCTTCCTAACCATCCCCATTTCCCAACTTTCCTCATTTCCTATATATCCTTGCCTCCTAACCATCCTCATTTTCCAACTTTGCTCATTTCCTGTATATCTTTGCTTCCTAACCATCCTCGTTTTCCAACTTTGCTCATTTCCTATATATCTTTGCTTCCCAACCATCCTCATTTTCCAACGTTCCTCATTTCCTATATATCCTTGTTTCCTAACCATCCTAATTTTCCAACTTTCCCTATTTCCTGTAGATCCTTGCTTCTTAACCATCCTCATTTCCCAACTTTCCTAATTTCCTATATATCCTCGTTTCCTAACCATCCTCTTTTCCCAACTTTCCTAATTTCCTATATATTGCTGTTTCCTAACCATCCTCATTTCCCAACTTTTCTCATTTCCTGTACTGTATATCCTCCTTTTCTAGCCATCCTCATTTCCCAACTTTCCTCATTTCATATATATCCACATTTGCTAACTTTTCCCATTTCCTAACTATCCTAGTTTCCTTACTATTCGAATTTGCTAGAAGTCCTTATTTCTTATATATCCCCATTTTCTAACTCTTCACATTTCCTAATCATCTTAATTCCCCAACTTTCTTAATTTCTCATATAGCCTCATTTCCTAACATCCTCATTTCCCAATTTTCCTCATTTCCTATATATCATTGCTTCTTAACCATCCTCATATACCAACTCTTCTCATTTTTTTTATATCCTCCTTTCCTAGCCATCCTCATTTCCCAACTTTCCATATTTCCTATATATCCACATTTGCTAACTTTTCCCATTTCCTAAATATCTTCATTTCCTAACCATCCTCATTTCCCAACTTTCCTAATTTCCTCCTTTTCTAGCCATCCTCATTTCCCAACTTTCCACCTTTCCTATATATCCTCGTTTCCTAGCCATCCTCATTTCCCAACTTTCCATATTTCCTATATATACACATTTGCTAACTTTTCCCATTTCCTAAATATCTTCATTTCCTAACCATCCTCATTTCCCAACTTTCCTTGTTTCCTCTTATATCCTCCTTTTCTAGCCATCCTCATTTCCCAACTTTCCACCTTTCCAATATATCCTCGTTTCCTAGCCATCCTCATTTCCCAACTTTCCTAATTTCCTATATATCCACATTTGCTAACCTTTTTTTCATTTCCTAACTATTCACTTTTGCTAGAAGTCCTAATTTCTTATATATATATATATATATATATATATATATATATATATATATATATATATAAAAGAAATGAGGACTTCTAGCAAAAGTGAATAGTTAGGAAATTAAAAAAAAATATATACATATATATATATATATGTATTATATATATCTATATCTATATTTATATATATAGATATATATCTATATATATCTATATCTATATATATATATATATATATATATATATATATATATATATATATATTTTTTTTTTTTCATCTCCAAACTATTCACTTTTGCTAGAAGTCCTAATTTCTTTTATATATATAAATATTTAAAGCTCTTTAAAATGACTTTAAAGCACCACTCCATTTAATGACTATACCATGTTGCCTTTCTGAGTAATTTTTAAACAAGTGAAATTAAAAAGGTACAATTCAACTTAACATGCAAGGATGTTTATCTCTGTGTATCTCAATGCTTCAACTAGCAAAAAAAAACAGTGAGTGCCACTTATACATTTTTTTTTTTTAAAAAACAGTACTAAGTGTCCCTGGAAATGATGTTGAAGTGTGATTGTTCACCTATAAACTTGCCTGTGCTGTGAATATGAGTTTGATGTGTTCTATACAGGATGTCCCTAGAAATGTTTACCCCCCCTTTTTTATATATATATATATATATATATATATATATATATATATATATATATATATATATATATATTAAAGGGTCTTTAAAACATCTTTAACGTACCACTCCATTTAATGACTATATCATGTTGCGCAATTTTTTAAACTTGCCTGTGCTGTGAATATGAGTTTGATGTGTTCTATACAGGACGTCCCTAGACATTTTTACCCCCCCTTTTTTATATATATATATATATATATATATATATATATATATATATATAATAAGGGGTCTTTAAAACATCTTTAACGTACCACTCCATTTAATGACTATATCATGTTGCGCAATTTTTTAAACTTGCCTGTGCTGTGAATATGAGTTTGATGTGTTCTATACAGGATGTCCCTAGAAATGTTTATCCCCCCTTTTTTTTAATATATATATATATATATATATATATATATATATATATATATATATATATATATATATATATATATATATATATATATATATATTAAAGGCTCTTTAAAACATCTTTAACATACCACTCCATTTAATGACTATATCATGTTACGCAATTTTTTTTAAAAGTGCATTTAAAAATATATAAGTCAACTTAACATGCAAGGATGTTAACTCTAAACTTGCCTGTGCTGTGAATATGAGTTTGTTGTGTTCTATACAGGATGTCCCTAGAAATGTTTATCCCCCCTTTTATATATATATATAGTAAAGGGTCTTTAAAACATCTTTAACGTACCACTCCATTTAATGACTATATCATGTAAACTTGCCTGTGCTGTGAATATGAGTTTGATGTGTTCTATACAAGATGACAAGGATGCAGATGGGGAGTAAACTAGTAAAAAAATATAAAAATAAAATCAGGTCTTACCCAGCTTGCCATCAATGACAGTGAGGGCGATCTGATCCATTAACACCAGACTGAAGCCCACCTCTTGGTCTTTACACCGCTGCCTCAGCGCCTCCAGGATGCGCATCTGTGGGTAATCCTCCAGGATATCCCTGCTTGTCAGCAGCCACAGCTGGGAGCACATGGTGGAAGGAAGCAGTCAAGTGCAACAACAACAAAAAAATAAATGACAAATAAAATAAAAAGGAAAAGGGCTGTGCAGCAAAATGCAGCAAGGTCAGTGGTTGCCTGGGACCTGGGAAGGCCTGGGTGCAGCAGGCAGCTAACTGTAATAAAGAATCAGCTGCATTAAACCAGTCTCCAGCAGCCATGCGCCATCACAAGGGGACTGTGATCACCGACTCCCCTACATAATACAGCATTCTGTGGGCAAACCCCTTGATGCAATCAATATGGGCGGACCCTGCAAAATCCATGTCAGATCCCATTTATTCCAGCCCCCCCTCCTCCCCTCCCCCCTTACTATAGCAGCAGCAGGGACAGAGGTGACCCCCCAGCACTGTGTGTTTATTGGCTGGCTCTCTATCAGTTATTTGCACTTCACGGATCACCGTCCTCCCAGCACTCAGCACCGGGATCATCAGATTACCTGCAGCCCGGGGGAAGCCAGCGCTGCATAGAGAGGGGAAAGGTTATTCCTAATGATGAGCGGGACTGTGGCGCCGGCCAATCACAGGGTCGGAGAAGGAAGCGGCCAATGGTGGAGGAGGGATGTCAGTCTTGGAGACTACCGCGGGTGGGCCAATCGGAGCGCTCGGATGAGAGTCTAGGGGGGGATGGAGACGCTCGCTGGGTACCAGAGCTGAGCGCTTCTCTGCAATGACCCGACAATGAGATGGGCAGAGGAGGGGACACGGGAAGAATGGGGGGAGGATTGGGGGGAAGACTGGTGGAGGATGGGGGGAGAATGGGGAAGAATGAGGGCAGTATGGGATGAGAATGGGGAAGAGTGGGGGGAGGATGGGGGAAGACTGGTGGAGGATGGGGGGAGGATTGGGAAGAATGGGGGGAGAATGGGGGAGAATAGGAAAGAATGGGGGGAGGATGGGGGGAAGAATGGGGGGAGGATGGGGAAGAATGAGGGGAGGATGGGGGAAGGATGGGGGGGAGAATGGGGGGAGGATGGGGGAAGAATGGGAGAGAATGGGGAAGAATGGGGGGAGGATGGGGGGACAATGGGGGGAGAATGGGAAAGAATGGGGGGAGATTGGGGAAGAATGGGGGGAGGATGGGGGAGGATGGGGGAAGAATGGGAGAGAATGGGGAAGAATGGGGGAAGAATGGGGGGAGGATGGGGGAGAATGGGAAAAGATTGGGGGAAGGATGGGGGAAGAATGGGGGAGAATGGGGGGAGGATGGGGGAAGGATGGGGGAGAATGGGGGGAGGATGGGGGAAGGATGGGCGAAGAATGGGGGAAGAATGGGGGGAGGTTGGGGGAAGAACGGGAAAGAATGGGGGGAGAATGGGGGAGGATGGAGGGAGAATGGGGGAAGGATGGGGGAGGATGGGGAAAGATTGGGGGGAGGATGTGGGAAGAATGGGGGAAGGATGGGGGGTAATTGGGGGGAGGATGGGAGAAGGATGGGGGAAGAATGGGGGGAGGATGAAGGAAGGATGGGGGAAGAATGGGGGGAGGATGAAGGAAGAATAGGGGGAGGATGGAGGAAGAACAGGGGTGAATGGGGGGAGAATGGAGGAAAATGGGGGGTAAATGGGGGAGGATGGGGCGAAGCAGCGCAGGAGCGAGTGATCAGGTAAGTAAACCACTCACCACCATCACTGGGGGTAGGGGGCTACAGCCTGCCACTGACCCCCAATACTGGGGAGGGGGTTTACAGCCTGTCACCAACCACCAATCCTGGGGGGATGGGGTTTACAGTCTGCCATTGACCACCAATCCTGGGGGGAGGGAGTTTACAGCCTGCCACGACCACCAATCCTGGAGGGAGTGGGCTACAGTTTGCCACCGACCACCTACCCTGGGGGGAGGGGTTTAAAGCCTGCCACCGACCACCAATCCTGGGGGGAGGGGGCTACAGCCTGCCACCGACCATCAATCCTGGGGGTTTACAGCCAGCCACGACCACCAATACTGGGGGGAGGGGGTTTTAAGCCAGCCACTGACCACCAATCCTGAGGGGAGGGGGTTTACAGCCTGCTACTGACCCCCAATACCGGGGGAGGGGGTTTACAGCAGCCTGCCACGACCACCTATCCTGGGGGGAGTTTACATCCTTCCACTGACCACCAATCTTGGGGGGGAGGGTGTTTACAGCCGGCCACTGACCACCAATCCTGGGGGGGGGGTTACAGCCTGCCACTGACCTCTAATGATTGGGAGGGGGGGCATTATTACAGCCTTCTAGTAATCATCATTGTTGGGAGGTTCTTATGACAGTCTCCATGTGACGAGACCACACCACTGACACTGATCAGGTCACGTCTAGCATAGATGTTGCTTTGTTGGAGTTAGCAGAGCCCTCGCCCCCTCGCTTACTGTACCTACCTAATTTATGAATCTATGAAGCCATTGCCTGCTTCTTGTTTCCTTATGGGTTCTTTTCCCATTGCCCACTAATGTAAGGGGATCTTTCTCCCATTGCCCACTAATGTAAGGGGATCCTTCTCCCATTGCCCACTAATGTAAGGGGATCCTTCTCCCATTGCCCACTAATGTAAGGGGATCTTTCTCCCATTGCCCACTAATGTAAGGGGATCCTTCTCCCATTGCCCACTAATGTAAGGGGATTCTTCTCCCATTGCCCACTAATGTAAGGGGATCCTTCTCCCATTGCCCACTAATGTAAGGGGATCCTTCTCCCATTGCCCACTAATGTAAGGGGGTTCTTCTCCCATTGCCCACTAATGTAAGGGGTTTCTTCTCCCATTGCCCACTAATGTAAGGGGATTCTTCTCCCATTGCCCACTAATGTAAGGGGATTCTTCTCCCATTGCCCACGAATGTAAGGGGATCCTTCTCCCATTGCCCACTAATGTAAGGGGATTCTTCTCCCATTGCCCACTAATGTAAGGGGATCCTTCTCCCATTGCCCACGAATGTAAGGGGATCCTTCTCCCATTGCCCACTAATGTAAGGGGATTCTTCTCCCATTGCCCACTAATGTAAGGGGATTCTTCTCCCATTGCCCACTAATGTAAGGGGATTCTTCTCCCATTGCCCACTAATGTAAGGGGATTCTTCTCCCATTGCCCACTAATGTAAGGGGATCCTTCTCCCATTGCCCACTAATGTAAGGGGATTCTTCTCCCATTGCCCACTAATGTAAGGGGATTCTTCTCCCATTGCCCACTAATGTAAGGGGATTCTTCTCCCATTGCCCACTAATGTAAGGGGATTCTTCTCCCATTGCCCACTAATCTAAGGGAGCATTTCTCGCGTACATATACTGTGGGGCAGCGGCTCTTCTGTGCGAAATCATGTACAGGTATGCAATTTCGTTCTTTCAGGTCTGCAGCTTGCACACGTGGCACAGCCAGGCGTCCTGCTCCGTTGAGACCCGACAATAATTTCCGAGAGAGCCAGAGCGGCGGCCTTCCTATGTAAACAAGGCAGATCGCCATTCTGTGACGAGGGAAGATAGAGATCCTGTGTTTCTGCTAAGCAGGAACATAGATCACTGCCTTCAGGGCCATCTTAATGCAAGGGCACTCCTGGGCACTGCCCAGGGGCCCCAGGTACATGGGAGCCCCACAATAATCTTGCATTTCATCATACTTGCCAACTGTCCCGGATTTGCTGGGACAGTCATGCTTTTTACTAAACTTTCCCGATATGGTCGTGTCCCGGGAAGTGTCCTAGAACCTGTACTGTGCCCTCCTGATTCCAGTATTGTGCCCTCCTGACCCCCCCTGTACTGTGCCCTCCTGATCCCACTGTATTGTGCCCTCCTGACCCCCCCCCTGTACTGTGCCCTTCTGCATTCCCCCCTGTACTGTGCCCTTTCGGTTGACTAGTCTTTGATTAATGGAATGTTTTTCTTTTGTAAAATAGATTTTATTGAAAGTACTAATGAATATATGTTTAATTCTATCAACAATTTATACTTTATTTCTTGAAAGTAGGTGTGTAGATTGGGGCAAGCTGGTGGGGCCCCAATGCATTACTTTGCCCAGGGGCTCATGATGCTATTAAGACGGCCCAGACTGTTTTCCTACAGTTAAAGCACCCCCCACACAGTTAGAAAGCACTCCCTAGGGACACATTTAACCCTTTGATTGCCCCTGATGTTAACCCCTTCCGAGCCAGGGTCATTTGTACAGTGACAGTGCATATGTTTTAGGAATGATCACTGTATTAGTGTTACTGGTCCCCAAAAAGTGTCAAAAGTGTCAGTTAGGTGTCTGATCTGTCAACTGCAATATCGCAGTCCCGCTATAAGTCGCTGATCGCCACCATTACTAAAACAAATTACCAAAAGCATGTAGCACAATACATATTGGCCTAAATTTATGAAGACTTTTTTTTTTTTTTTTTTTATTGGATGTGTTTTATAGCAGAAAGTAATAAATATATATATTTTTAAAATTGTTGGTCTTTTTTTGTTTATAGCCCAAAAAATAAAACCCACAGAGGTGATCAAATACCACCAAAAGAAAGCTCTATTTGTGGGAAAAAAGGACATCAATGGTATTTGTGTTAAAGTAACGCAGTGCCGTATAGCAAAAAATGGCCTGATCATTAAGGGGGTAAAACCTTCCGGAGCTGAAGTGGTTACACCACTGTAAAGGGTCACTGACTACCAATGAAAAAAAGGCACATTTCATTGACTACCAATGTAAGGAGTGACCTCTCCACTGACTACCAATGAAAAAAAGGCACATTCCATTGACTACCAATGTAAGGAGTGACCTCCCCACTGACTACCAATGTAAGGATTGACCTCCCCACTGACAACCAAATGTAAGGAGTGACCTCCCCACTGACAACCAAATGTAAGGAGTGACCTCTCCACTGACTACCAATGTAAGGAGTGACCTCCCCGCTGACTACCAATGTAAGGAGTGACCTCCCTACTGACAACCAAATGTAAGGAGTGACCCCTCCACTGACTACCAATGTAAGGAGTGACCTCTCCACTGACTACCAATGTAAGGAGTGACCTCTCCACTGACTACCAATGTAAGGAGTGACCTCCCCACTGACTACCAATGTAAGGATTGACCTCCCCACTGACAACCAAATGTAAGGAGTGACCTCTCCACTGACTACCAATGTAAGGAGTGACCTCCCCACTGACTACCAATGTAAGGAGTGACCTCTCCACTGACTACCAATGTAAGGAGTGACCTCCCCACTGACTACCAATGTAAGGAGTGACCTCTCCACTGACTACCAATGTAAGGAGTGACCTCCCCACTGACTACCAATGTAAGATGTAAGGAGTGACCTCCCCACTGACAACCAATGTAAGGAGTGACCTCTCCACTGACTACCAATGTAAGGAGTGACCTCCCCACTGACTACCAATGTAAGGAGTGACCTCTCCGCTGACTACCAATGTAAGAAGTGACCTCCCCACCGACTACCAATGTAAGGAGTGAACTCTCCACTGACTACCAATGTAAGGAGTGACCTCCTTACTGACTACCAATGTAAGGAGTGACCTCCCCACTGACTACCAATGTAAGGAGTGACCTCCCTACTGACTACCAATGTAAGGAGTGACCTCCCCTCTGACTACCAATGTAAGGAGTGACCTTTCCACTGACAACCAATGTAAGGAGTGTACTCCCCACTGACTACCAATGTAAGGAGTGACCTCTCCACTGACTACCAATGTAAGGAGTGACCTCCCCACTGACTACCAATGTAAGGAGTGACCTCCCCTCTGACTACCAATGTAAGGAGTGACCTCTCCACTGACAATTCTTGTAAAGAGGAGTGACCTCTCCGCTGACTACCAATGTAAGGAGTGACCTCTCCACTGACTACCAATGTAAGGAGTGACCTCCCCACTGACTACCAATGTAAGGAGTGACCTCTCCACTGACTACCAATGTAAGGAGTGACCCCTCCACTGACAACCAATGTAAGGAGTGACCTCCCCACTGACTACCAATGTAAGGAGTGACCTCTCCACTGACTACCAATGTAAGGAGTGACCTCGCCACTGACTACCAATGTAAGGAGTGACCTCCCCGCTGACTACCAATGTAAGGATTGACCTCTCCGCTGACTACCAATGTAAGGAGTGACCTCTCCGCTGACTATTAATGTAAGGAGGATTGACCTTCCCACTGTTATAAAAATAAGATATGCTCTGGGGAGATTTTTACATGTATGTGAGAAGTGTCAGAATTGGCCCGGTATTGAGGTGGTTAAAAAATAATAAAAGAATAAAATTGTAAAAAATACAAATAATTACAATATATAATGTTTGGAATTTGTAAGTAATTTTCTAGCAAAAGAAAAAAAGGTGGTTAAAAAATAATAAAAAAAAAAACAAGGTTGTAAAAAATAAAAAAGCAAAAATGCAAATAAAAAAATTGTAAAAAATAAATAAAATTAAAAACTACTGACATCAGTGGTGTAATTACCATGATCACAAAGGTTGCACTTGGGACTGGGCCCTAGATTGGAGGGAATGCCCCCTTATTTATGACCATATAAAGGTATTTAAAAAAAAAAAAAAAGATGTAAAATATATCCAGAAAAACATAGATATGTACAGCAGAGGAGCAGAGAGGAAGCACAGTCCATGTAGAGTGGAACCCTAAGCCTCTCTGTTCGCTGTCAATGTCAATAAAGTTGTGACGTGTTGAACCCTCTCCCACCTTCTTCCGGTGTCTGCGGGCGAGGCATGCCGGGAGTTGTAGTCTCGGCGCTCCTCTGCATTTGTTCCTCTCCTGGCCGACACGTCGGGACCGCACGGAGCGGGCGATCAGGTGAGCTGGCGGGCCGGGTTGTATGGCGGGCGGGAGCGGCCCGGGGAAGGGGGAGGTGAAGGGGACCCGGGCCGGACTGTGATGGCCGCCGCTGTGGAATAGAAGCGCCTGGCTGGGGCCCGAGGCTGCCCCCCCCCCCCCACTGTTACCGGGGAGGTGTGTGGAGGCGCCTGGCTGCCCAGGAGAGGGGGTGAGCTGAGGGCCCCCCTGTGTCCTCACACGTCTCCTCACTGCGCTGGGCCCCCTCCAGCTGCTGAGGAACCACAAATCCCAGCATGGCCTATCAGAGCCCGGCTGGTGGGGGAGTGTGGGGCCCCTGAGGTGACATGGGGGGTGGGGGCCCTATAGTGAGGGGTACAGTGGGTGCAACGCCTCTCCCAGCCACAGGGGGAGCTGCATTCCAGGGGTGTCACCCACCATACAATCTGATTGTACAATCTCCTTCTTCCTCTCTATAGTACACATTGTATACAGATCAGGAGCTCCTCCCATTACACTGCATTGGTGGATCTGAGGCCACACCCATGTCTTGCGACGTGGGTATTTTTTCACGCGTTTCTGTTGCATGCTTCTCCTACGACGCGCATAGAGCGGCCCATGGGAGCGTTTTAGCCATGTTCCGATTTGTGTGTGTTTTGCCGCACGCAAAAATTGTAGGACAAATGCGGGGGGAAAAATGGAACGTGTCAAAACGCTCCTATACGCGCGCCAAGGGAAAAGTTGAGCAAAAAAAGAGCGCGGGGGAAAAAAGCGCAAGACGTGAACATGGCCTCAGATTCCATCAACACCCACCCCCCCATTAGCGGGACCCCAAATGCATGAAGCCAAGGGGGGGGGGGCCTTGGCTTTCTGCATTTGGGGTCCCGCTAATGGGGGGGGGGTGGAATTGGAGGCCATGTTCACGTCTTGCGCTTTTTCCCCCCCCGCGCTCTTCTTTCACTCAAGATGTGAACATGGCCTCAGATTCCATCAACACCCCCCCCATTAGCGGTACCCCAAATGCTGGAAGCCAAGGGGGGGGCCCCTTGGCTTCCTGCGTTTGGGGTGCCGTTAACGTTAGGGCCTCACTTTCAGGCCTCGTTCATAAAAGGCGGTTCGAAATCGCGGCGGAACGCACAGGGTGCTTTTGTTCCTAGTGTCACCCTCAGACGCGGTGCGATTGCAACACACGGCTAAAAATTCACGTGAAGCTCGTCCCCAAAAAAAAGAGCGGGGAGTGTGTTTTGAGGCGACAGACGCGCATAGGGAAGCCCGATAAAGCGAATAGGTTGCACTGTGCATGACTCCTCTTTCTGTGTAAGCTCCGCCCCCTCACATCGAATTGTGTGCATAGGGCAGCCTGATAAAGCGAATAGGTTGCACTGTGCATGACTCCTATTTCTGTGTAAGCTCCGCCCCCTCACATCGAATTGTGTGCATAGGGCAGCCTGATAAAGCGAATAGGTTGCACTGTGCATGACTCCTATTTCTGTGTAAGCTCCGCCCCCTTACATCGAATTTGACATCGTGCGTCCGCGCTTGACGTCGCGCGATTTTCGAAGCTGCCGGTCGGTGACTTCAGGTGCGACTTGGCTGACATCTGTGCGACTTCATGCGCTGATATCCAAGTCGCACCTGAAAATCGGCAAAGGTAGTGCAGGAGCCGTGTATTATTAATTTCTTTTTTTTTTTTAATCGGCACCACAAAGTAAAGAATGCACCGATTGCCAAAAATAGGGCGCGAGTTGGAGCTGTCAAATCGCATGGCAAGTCACACCAGTGTGAACGGGGGGCTAAATCGCAATTTTTAAAATTGCGAGCGCGAACACTAGTTTGCTGGTCTGAATGGGGCTGGAAGATCATTCAGTATTTATTGTTTTCTGCAATAATAATAATAATAATAATTTTTTTATTATTATTTTTTTATTATTATTAATAAAAAAATAATAATAAAAAAATAATTATTATTTTGGTACTTGTATAGCGCCGACAATTTCCGCAGCGCTTTACATATACATTGTACATTCACATCCGTCATATAAGTCTGTATTCCAGAGCTGAGACTAATGATTATTTTCATAATTGGTTAGTTGGGTGATTTATTGTTTAGACTAATTGATTAATCGGATACAATCTCTGGTTGAATATCTTATTTGCAATGTAAATATAAATAAGCAGTTATATGATTGGGGAACAAAATATCCAATCCACTGAGAATAACAAACTGAAGGGATCTACTATTGGAGGATGAATCTGCTACATATCACATTCAGAAATCAATAATTTTTTTTTATTTAACTGCTTCCATCCCGAGCCTATCCTGCCACTTCTCTCATACAAGTAAAAATCATCATTTTTTATTTTTCTGCTAGAAAATTGCTCAGAACCCCCAAACATTAAAATATTTATATATACCCTAGGGCAGGGGTCTCCAAACTGCGGCCCGAGGGCCAGATGTGGCCCTTTGCTAGCCTTTATGTGGCCCTTGGGGCACTATTCCTCCAACTGATATGAGGCAATATTCCTTCCACTGACACCAACAAGGGGGCACTATTTCTTCTACTGATATCAATGATGGGATACTATTCCTCCTACTGATAGTAGCCCTACTCCTACTGACCACCAACCCTAAGGACACATTTATTGTCACCGGTGCTGAGCCCGGGACATTTTCTGGCCACAATCCGGCCCTCCTAAAGTCTGAAGGACAATAAAGTGGCCCTTTGTTTGAAAAGTTTGGAGACCCCTGCCCTAGGGCAGGGTTTGACAAATTTGCTTGGAATCTACGAGCCAGCTAAAAAAGTTAGGAGCCAGAAAACGCGCCCCGTCCCGACGAGCTTGCGCGCAGAAGCGAACACATACGCGAGCAGCGACCGCGTATGTAAATGGTGTTCAAACCACACATGTGAGGTATCGCCGCGATCGTTCGAGCGAGCGCAATAATTCTAGCCCTAGACCTCCTCTAACTCAAAACATGCAACCTGTAGATTTTTTTTTTAAACGTCGCCTATGAAGATTTTAAAGGGTAAAAGTTTGTCGGCATTCCACGAGCGGACGCAATTTTGAAGCGTGACATGTTGGGTGTGAATTTACTCGGTGTAACATTATCTTTCATAATATTAAAAAAAATGGGGATAACTTTACTGTTGTCTTATTTTTTTAATTAAAAAAAGTGTCATTTTTTCCCAAAAAAAGTGCACTTGTAAGACCGATGCGCAAATACGGCGTGACAAAGTATTGCAACGATCGCCATTTTATTCTCTAGGGTGTTAGGATAAAAAATATATATAATGTTTGGGGGTTCTAATTAGAGGGAAGAAGATGGCAGTGAAAATAGTGAAAAATTACATTAGAATTGCTGTTTAACTTGTAATGCTTAACTTGTAATACCAACGGCTCACCACCAGATGGCGCCAGCTCACACATCTGGTGGTAATAACTTGTAATACCAACGACTCACCACCAGATGGCGCCATGGCGACCTGGGATTTGTCGAGCCCTGTATCTGAATGATGGGTGCAGCTACAGGCATCATTCAGATATCGCCGTCTTCAGCCGCCGATTCTGTGCATGTTAAGAACGATCAAAGCGGTGGTTCCGCCGCTTGATCGTTCTTATAGGCAGCGGGAGGGGACGACCTCCCCCCGCCGCCATCGGGGGCCCGTAGAGCGAATCAGTCGGCGCTGCCTGGAAAGCATAGAGATGACTGGTGACCAGATGGTCACCAGTCATCTCTATGACCGTCAGAGGCCCGGGCGCGGCGTTATTACGTTGCACCCCGTACCCGGAAGTAAACAAAGCCGCAATCGCGGCTGTCGGCATGTGATCGGTGATTTTATTTTTATTTATTTTTTTATTTTATTTTTTCACCGATTTCATGCTTGTAAGCCTGGAGGAGAGATGCGGGGTCTTATTGACCCCACATCTCTCCATAAAGAGTACCTGTCACACTGATTCCTATTACAAGGGATGTTTACATTCCTTTGTAATAGGAATAAAAGTGATCAAAAAAAAAAATGTAAAAATAAGTAAAATAATTTTTAGTTTATTTTTTCAAAACGCCCCTGTCCCCGTTATCTCACGCGCAGAAGCGAACACGCATGCAAGTCCTGCCCACATATGTAAACGCTGTTCAAACGCCACATGTGAGGTATCGTCGCGTGCGTTAGAGCGTGTGCAACAATTCTAGCACTAGACCTCCTCTGTAACTCGAAAATAGTAACCTGTAAAAAATGTTAAAGCGTCACCTATGGAGATTTTTAAGCACCAAAGTTTGGCGCCATTCCATGACATGTTAGGTACCGTATTTATCGTCGTATAACACGCACCCTAACTTTAAGAGGGAAGTTTCAGGAGAAAAACCTTCCACAGCCCCCTGCATATAACACGCAGGCACAGTTTACCCTTTATTTTCAGGGTAAAAAAGTGAGTGTTATACGCCAATAAATACAGTATCTATTTACTCAGCGTAACATCAACTTTCACATTATACAAAAAAATTGGGCTAACGTTACTGTTTTGTTGTTTTTTTAATTCATGAAACCGTTTCCCCCCCCCCCCAAAAAAAGGCGTTTGAAAAAAATTTTGCGCAAATACCGTGCGAGGGGTAAAAAAGTTGCAATGACCGCCATTTTATTCCCTAGGGTGTCTGCTAAAAAAAATATATAATGTTTGGGGGTTCTGATTAATTTTCTAGCAAAAAAATTGTGATTTTTACATGAAGGAGAGAAGTGCCAAAATAGGCACTGGTTAAAAAAAAATACATATTTTTTTTAGTAGACACCTAGGGAATAAAATGGCAGTCGTTGCAACTTTTTATGTCATGGTATTTGTGCAGTAATTGTTTAAACGTGTTTTCTTTGGGGGGGGGGGGGGGGGGGAAATGAAGTAAGACTTTTTTTTTTGTATAATGTGAAAGATGAAGTTGCACTGAGTAAATAGATACCTAACATGTCAGGCTTTGAAATTGCGCACACTTGTGGAATGGCGCCAAACCTTGGTCCCTAAAAATCTCCATAGGCGACGCTTTAAACCTTTCTACAGGTCACCCGTTTAGAGTCACGGAGGAGGTCTTGAATTATTGCACTCGCTCAGTTTGCGGCGATACCACACATCTGTGATATGAATGCCGTCAACATAGGTGGGCGCAACGTACGTATGTATGCGTTCACTTCTGAGAGCGAGCATGCAGGGATGGGGGCACTTTAAACAAAAAAAAAAAAAGTTTCATCACTTTTATTCTTATTACAAGGACTGTAAACATCCCTTGTAATAGGAATGGTGCAGGACAGGTCCTCTTTGTGGAGAGAAGTGGGGTCTATAAGACTGGAAGGCTGGAAAGAAATACTATCTCAGCCTTTCCAGCTGAGAACACGGCAATGTTTACTTTGGCTGGGCGTGACGTCATAATGTTGCACCTGGGGCCTCCGAAGGTCATAGAGACTGCCGGGGACCATCTAGTCACCGGAAATTTCTGTGCTAAACTTCAGGTGCCAGTGACTTGTCCTCAATGATCCACTGTGGGGGGAAGTTCCTTCACTGACTGCGCAGGCGCAAACTTCCTGACGGAAATCTCCGAACCTCGCCCGGCATCCAGGCTCATTCTTTAACATCCCCGTGGATTGGAGGATGTTAAAAAAAGAGCCAGGAGGCCTAGCGAGCGAAGCGAGCCGCCCGAGCGCAGCGAGGACGTGAGGCCGACTGGCCACTTACCTCAAAATCCACGTCGCCCTGGATGCCAGCCGCCGTTCGGGGATTTCCGTCAGCAAGTTTGCACCTGCGCAGTGCTTGAAGGAACTTTCCCGATAGCTGGAACCATCTCAGCGCATCAGTTTGCGCATGCGCTGGAACTTCCAGGACACCTGGAACCAGCACGGCAGATCACCGGCAGATTCCTTCTCCGACTTGCTGATCGCATGGGCGAGCTGGTAGAAGAACCAGACTGCGGTGGGGGGGGTGTTTCAACCGCTTTTAAAATAATCAAGCGCCCAAACAGCCGCTTCGATGGTTTAGGGAATCGCCGGCTGAAAAGAATATCTGGATGATGCCTGCATCTGCTCCCATCATTCAGATATTACCAATCAAAGTCCAGGATGATGGCCTTGGAAGGGCTAAAAGAAAAATTACACTTTTTTGACACCTTTGGATCAGTGCTAATATATATACACTGGCTAGGAAGGGGTTATAATTGAGGGGCTATTAAGGAGTTAACTATGTGCTGCTTTTACTTTACCATCTGCTTGGTTTTTCCTCCCTGCTTTTCAGGGAGAAGAAACAGACAGATCGCTGTTCACGGCACTGTGTTTGTAAACATAACTCTGTGTGTGATTGGATACAGTCGATCAGCAGGTCTCAGCCAAAATCATTGGCTGAAATCAGCTGCCAAACTCCTGCTGTGTCCAATCAGGGCAGGGGGCGTGTGCAAGTGCACCCCAAACCCCGGAGGCAAACCGGCAACTTGCATGTACATTGCCATGCCTGCACCTGCTGCCCACTTGCTTGCAGTATGGTTTGCTATGGGGGGCACTGGAAGAAGAGGAGGCGGCACATAGAGTGCAGGCGGGGGACCCCAGAAGAGGTCACTGAACAGGTAAGTATAACATGTTTGTTATTCTAATTTAAAAACAGACGTTTACAATCAGTAACACCCCCCCCCCCCCCCAATATACTTGCTTCCACCTTCCGAGGATGTGGTGGCGATATTCCTCACTGGCCACTGTCATCTCTCCGTGAGCTGAGTTTTCTGCCTTTTGATTGGCCAGTGGGGGGGTGACATCATCACACGGTACTACCCTGTGACCTCACACTTATAGATTCTCCTTACTGAGACATCGGAGTTTTAGTGTTAAAAATGGCGCTATTAAAACGCTCTCCATGCATCTCAATGGACCCTTTCACACTGAGTCCTGCAAGCAGCATCTTTGGAGCAGCTTTTGGGCGCTGAAAAAACTTTCACTGGTCTCCCTCCAGATGGAGGGGGGGGGTCATTGTGCTTGCTAGGTGAAGGCAAATGTACTTGAGGTTACATGGAAGCCAACAATCGCCTTGTCAGACACAGGCTGGCCATAGATGATACCATTATCACAATCGGTGTTGATGGGGTGGGGAATGCCTCCTGCTGCGCTTTTCTATTCTGCCGGGGGGGGGGGGGGGGGGCGCGTAGGAAGCATTTCCGCCCTGCAGAATGCATTTATAATAATAATATTTATTATTATCATTCAAGATTTATATAGCGTTAACAGTTTGTGTGCAGTGTTTTACAACATGAGGGAAGACAGTACAGTTACAATACAATTTAATACAGGAGGAATCAGAGGGCCCTGGTCGTTGGAGCTTGCAATCTAAGAGAGAAGGTCAAATGATGCAGAAGGCAATAAGTGAGAGGGATGAGCTAATGGAGAAATTTGAAATACAGTTGTTAGGTGGAGGCAGGATAGGCTTCTCTGAAGAGTTGAGTTTTCAGGGATGGCCTAAAAGCCGACAATGTAGGAGATGGCTGTACAAATTGGGGTAGGGAGTTCCATAGGGAGAATTTTTTTTTCTTTTTTTTTACTAGTAATGGCGGCGCTCTGTGATTTTTTTTTTTTTTTTTTTTGTCATGACTGCGATATTTTACGGCAGACACATCGGACACTTTTGACACATTTTTGGGACCATTCACATTAATACAGCGATCAGTGCTATAAATATGCACTAATTACTGTATAAATGTGACTGGCAGAGAAGGGGTTAACACTAGGGGGCGAGGAAGGGGTTAAATGTGTACCCTGGGAGTGATTCTTACTGTGGGGGGAGGGGACTGACTGGGGAGGTGACTAATGGTTGTCCCTATGTACAAGGGACACAGCATCGGTCTCCTCTCTACCTGACAGGACGTGGATCTCTGTTCACACACAGAGCTCCACGTCTCTGGCTCTGTGACTGCCGATCGCAGGCGATTGGCAGACATCGCGGCTGCCAGGCACACGCTTCGGCACCTGTGTGATGCGGCGCGTGCACCCCCCCCCCCCCAGTGGCGCGCAGCCGGAGGCCATATATAGATGGCCTCCCGGCAGATTAGAGCCACCTTGCGGCCGTAAATAGTCAGTCACCGGATGGCTAGTGGTTAACTTGTTGGGTGAGTGGCAACCAGTGGTGGGATTGGCAGAGAGGGGTAGCCGACACTGAGCAATTGGTAAGGTGGATGAGTCTGGCAGCAGCATTCATGGACTAAAGGGGGGGGGTGGCCTATGTAAGGGTAATCCAGTGAGGAGGGAGTTGCAGTAGTCCATGTGAGAGATGACCAAGGAGTAAATTAGAAGCTTGGTGATGTATGTAGAAAAATCTGACAGGCTGGTTGTACCCAAGTCAATCAATCGGCCTGCCCATACGTGGTTCAAATCTCGGCCATTCCCTGCTGAACTGTCTACAGCCAGCTCTTCACACAATCCCAGCTGCTGTAGGCACACACACGTACAGGGGAGACATAGGAGGTGTAATGGATCTCTGATGTCTCAGTAAGGAGAACCTGTCACTATCAGTAGGAATTATGTGTAAGACCCCCTCCCCCCACTGTCACCAACATGTGACATACATCAGTGGCAGTAGAAAGGTTAAACATACATTATGTGGGTATTTTTCACTGTTGTCACCATCTTGAAACCCACCATGAGAAATGCCACACAGCCATTGCCGGAGTGCATGTGAATGAGAGAAAGTAGCTGTAAAGAAGCTGCAGGAGATTACAGCACAGAGATGCAGTAAAGGAATTTAACCCCGTCCTGACCACCTCCTAATGGCTCTTTAACCACTTCAGCCCCGGAATAATTGGCTGCTCAATGACTGTTCCATTTTGATTTGATTTGGCACTGTGTCGCTTTAATGTGTAATTGCGCAGTTGTGCGACACTGTAACCAACCAAAATTTGATGTCCTATTTTTTCCCACAAATAGAGCCTTTTTTTTGGTGGTATTTGATAATCTCTGCAATTTGTATTTTTTGTTCTATTTATTAAAAAAAAAAAAAAAGGCCACAATTTTGAACCATTATCACAATAGGTGGGGGGGGGGGGGTAATGCCTCCTGCTGCGCTATTCTAATCTGCCAGCGGGGGGCGCAGGGAGCATTTCTGGCCTGCAGAATGCAATTATAATATTAATAATAATAATAATAATAATTTTTATTATTGTACAAGATTTATATAGCGCCAACAGTTTGTGTGCAGTTTTTTACAACATGAGAGAAGACTAGAGGTTGACCGATATGGGTTTTTCTCTGGCCGATGCCGATATTTAGAAATCGGGGCGGCCGATGGCCGATATATGATGCCGATTTTTGCGGGCCGATATATATATTTTTTTTTTTGGTGGAAGTGGCTCATGGCACTAATTGGCACTGGAAGAAGGCACTGATTGACACTGGCAGGTGGCACTGATTGGCACGTGGCACTGGCAGGTGGCACTGGTTGGCACTGACTGGCAGGTGGCACCAATTGGCA
Organism: Rana temporaria; assembly: GCF_905171775.1. Lineage (NCBI taxonomy): Eukaryota > Metazoa > Chordata > Amphibia > Anura > Ranidae > Rana > Rana temporaria. The sequence goes on from NC_053498.1 coordinate 131,028,539, forward strand.
CTGGATGGCAATAGTTAGCACTGGTAGATGACACTGGTATTGGCACTGGCAGGTGGCACTGGACAGCAAGTGGCACTAATTGGCACTGACGCAAAAAAAATAGTTTCAGGCTCTTGACAATCGTCTTTTATAACCTAGGCCATCTTTATGTAGAGCAACAATTCATTTTTTCAGATCCTCAGTTCTTTGCCATGAGGTGCCATGTTAAACTTCCAGTGACAATTGTGAGAGGATGAGAGCGATAACACCAAATTTCACACACCTGCTCCCCATTCACAGTTGAGAGTTTGTAACACTAACAAGTCACATGACACCGGGGAGGGAAAATGGCAAATTGGGCCCAATTTGGAAATTTTTACTTAGGGGTGTACTTACTTTTGTTGCTGCGGTTTAGATATTAATGGCCGTGTGTTGAGTTATTTTGAGGGGACAGAAAATTGACACTGTTTTACAAGCTGTACACTCGCTACACAACATTGTAGCAAAGTGTAAATTCTTCAGTGTTGTCACATGAAAAGATAGAAGAAAATACCATATTTATCGGGGTATTGCACGCTCCGGCGTATAGCGCGCACCCCTAAAGTGGACCTGACATTCCTGGGGATTTTTTTTTTACTACTTACAGTTTTGGTGTCTTGCGCGGCGGCCTCGTCCGTCTGCGGCTTCGGGTGTCCTCTTCGTCGGGTCCGGCGTTTGTCTGTGACTTCGGGTGTCCTCTTCGTCGGGTCCGGCGTCCGTCTGCGGCTTCGGGTGTCCTCTTCGTCGGGTCCGTCGTCCGTCTGCGGCTTCGGGTGTCCTCTTCGTCGGGTCCGGCGTCTGTCTGCGACTTCGGGTGTCCTCTTCATCGGGTCCGGCGTCCGTCTGCGGCTTCGGGTGTCCTCTTCGTCGGGTCCGGCGTCCGTCTGCGGCTTCGGGTGTCCTCTTCGTCGGGTCCGGCGTCCGTCTGCGGCTTCGGGTGTCCTCTTCGTCGGGTCCGGCGTCTGTCTGCGACTTCGGGTGTCCTCTTCGTCGGGTCCGGCGTCCGTCTGCGACTTCGGGTGTCCTCTTCGTCGGGTCCGGCGTCCGTCTGCGACTTCGGGTGTCCTCTTCGTCGGGTCTGTCTGCGGCTTCGGGTGTCCTCTTCGTCGGGTCCGGCGTCCGTCTGCGGCTTCGGGTGTCCTCTTCGTCGGGTCTGTCTGCGGCTTCGGGTGTCCTCTTCGTCGGGTCCGGCGTCTGTCTGCGACTTCGGGTGTCCTCTTCGTCGGGTCTGTCTGCGGCTTCGGGTGTCCTCTTCGTCGGGTCCGGCGTCTGTCTGCGGCTTCGGGTGTCCTCTTCGTCGGGTCTGTCTGCGGCTTCGGGTGTCCTCTTCGTCGGGTCCGGCGTCCCGTCTGCGGCTTCGGGTGTCCTCTTCGTCGGGTCCGGCGTCCTTAGGCTGGGGTGTCCTCCCCGCTGTCGCTCAATCCCCGCTTTCCCGCGCCGAGTTTGAACACTGCGCCAGCATATACCGTGCGCAGTACACTCGGGCAGGCTCGGCCCCTCTCGCGCTCACGACCTGGACGTCCAGGTCGTGGAGAGGGGCCGAGCCTGCCCGACTATTCACGAGTGTACTGCGCTCGGTAGATGCCGGCGCAGTGTTCAAACTCGGCGCGGGTATCGGCGTATATCGCGCACCCACGATTTTGCCCTGATTTTCAGGGCAAAAAAGTGCGCGGTATACGCTGATAAATACGGTATTTACAGAAATGTGAGGGGTGTACTCACTTTTGTGAGATACTGTGTGTGTGTCCAACTATCTTCGGGTGTTTTTGGAGTGCAAGAAGAAACCGGAAGGATAATCGCACAAGCGGAGGAGAATATGGAGCGCATGCAGATAGTATCCTGATCAGGATATGAGTTGGGGACCCCAGATCTGTAAGGTAGAAGTGCTAACCACTAAGCCACCGCTGATTCCAAATTGATGTAGTTCTGTCCTTACTAGAGAGTAAGGATGAGCTCTGGCGTGTTCGCGTAGCACACGTGCAGAGCCCGCCAGGAAGTCTGCGCTGCGCTAATCGCAGTCAGGGAGACAATGTCCCGATGCTCGGCTGCAGAGATGGGGAAATGTCTCCCTGGTTGTGATTAGCGCAGCGCCGTGCACACTTCCTGCACGTGTACTACGCGAGCACGTGCACTACGCGAACACGCTGGAGCTCATCCTTACTAGAGAGTAGGGAAAGCTTGCATTGTTGGTGGGCATTTAAGCCCTCCAGGCCCAGCCTCATTGATTTTATTACTCGTGGTGATTAAACAATTAATGTGGGTAATGACCGTTAAGTGACGCTGTTTAATTCATTGGAGATAATGAAGTGGATGCAAACAGCTGTCAGTGGGTTGGGTTTTCCTTTACGGTAATTGGTTAATCCCGGTATTTCGCACTTAAATACTAAACCATTCTTCGTGCCTTCCCACTTGTACACAGTAATTATTGCGAACGCGGTTTCTACTTAGTCATTTGTAATGAAAACTCTCCTGCTGCGTTTTGATGACATCCTTGTGGTCGTGTTTCAGTTTGGTTTTATGTAATTGCAGCGTTTCCACTGACATTGGTGGTCACGGGGGCCTACTTGGGATCTTTTTGACTTTTTTTTGTTTGTATAAAAAGTGTTTTTAAAGGAAACCCAGTTATAAAAAAAAAAAAAAATGGAGGCGGGGATTTTATTTTGAAGTCTCTTTCTGGATAATGCTAGTTGCCTGGCTCTGTCATGCTCCATGCCCTCTTGTTTTAAATACTTTAAAGGGTATGTAAAGGAAACCTTTATTTTTATTTTTTTAAATAACAAACATGTTATACTTGCACTGTGCAGCTCGTTTGGCACAGAGTGGCCCCGAACCTCGTCTTCTGGGGTCCCTCGGCGGCTGTCTCGGCTCCCCCTTGCAAGAACTCATCACCTTTATGCGAGCTTGCATGGTGACGAGTTCTTGCAGGCGCGCTACTGTGATACAGCCGGCGGCCATAGCCACTCATTGTATCACTCGGCCCCGCCCCCTGTCATTGGATGTGATTGACAGCAGTGCCAGCCAATGGCTGCGCTGCTTTTTCAATCAACCAATGAATGAGCCGAGAAGCTTGCGCATTCACGGGGTGGGACTTTTGAAGGGTCACGTAAGTAAATGCAGAGATGTTAATATAGACTGTATTAAGGTGAAAAAACATGTACCTTTACAGCCCCTTTAACCACTTAAGCCCCGGACCAAAATGCAGGTAAAGGACCAGGCCCCTTTTTGCGATTCGGCACTGCGTCGCTTTAACTGACAATTGCGCGGTCGTGCGACGTGGCTCCCAAACAAAATTGGCGTCCTTTTTTTCCCACAAATAGAGCTTTCTTTTGGTGGTATTTGATCACCCCTGCGGTTTTTATTTTTTGCGCTATAAACAAAAATAGCGACAATTTTGAAAAAAAAACTATTTTTTACTTTTTACCATAATAAATATCCCCCAAAAATATATTAAAAAAATATATATTTTCATATTACTGGGTTTAGTAACCATTTAAGGTAAAAAAACCTTCAGCCCTGGTTCACACCAGTGCAGCTTTGAAATTATGCCACTTTAGCGTGATTTTAAAGCTGCAGATCGTTGCGATTTGCACCTCCCCTGTTTTTTTTTTTTTTTTTTTTTTTTTTTTTTTAATTGTGGCTTGCAACTTTGTTTAACTATGCACATCATAATGAAATCCCAAAAAAGTAGTGCAGGAACTTTTTTTTTTCAAAAGTTGCAATAGTTTCAATGGTTCCATTGCTGGCAATAGGATGCGACATTTTGTGCGATTTTTAACTATCAATTTTCATGACAAATCATACCAGCGTGAACCAGGGTTCAGTGTGCTGCTTAGCCACAGACCCCAATACTAACCTGAGCATTATCAATATGCAGCGATGTGCAGCGGCTCTATCTTCTCATTGGACAGAGAAGCCGCAGCAGGAGGCTCTGGCTGCTGTCAATGAGGAAGGGGCGAGGCTGAGCAGCTTGCTATAGGGGCACTTGGCGGGGGTTGGGGGGAGGGGGTAAAGGAGCTGACAGCGCCATCCGTGGACCTTAGAAGAGGATTGGGGCTACCTTGTACAGTGGTTTTGCACAATTAATTATAACAGGTTTGGTATTTTAAAAACATGCAAAGCTTTTTACAATCCCTTTTAAGCATAGATTTTGTGCCTGCATGGGATTCATGGGTGTTCTGTCCATTCACGTGCAAGCATTCAGACGCAGCCACTGGTCCCAATTTGCCAGGCATGTGGGTGACCTGTCAGAGTCAGAAATTCAGCATTAGAGGCTCATGAGTTCATTTATAAACAGGTTTCCTTTAAGATCTTTTAAAGCTGTAGAGTGCCAGAACTCCACCACAATAATGAAAGCAGCTTCATTTGGCACCTAGCGCATAGCCGAAGGCTAGATTGGCTGCTTGTTGTTTTGGAAATGGCTTTTTGGCGCATTTTGATATGTTTGAATACATTTCGAGGGAGCTGTAATGGGACTGCTATCTGTGTTTTGCCGTTTACAGTATATAAATGTAACAATTGCCTTCTTATTTGGTACCTTTTTAGTTTGATAAAGTATGAAGGCAAACAAAAATATATTTTTAGTTTTGGACAGAGAGGAGCTGGATTAGACCCCACTGTCAGTTTGTATTGCTGTCTGTGCATAATAGAGGGTAAATCTTCCAATGGGGACGCTAGTTCTGCTGACCTGGGGGCCCTAAAATATTTTCTTTATTTGCAGAGATTTTCTCTCGCTTTATGGCATTTTTAGGGGATCGACCTGTTAAATTATTAGATTGGATTATTTATTTATTTTTCACTATGTCACTGGACCAATATTATATTTGTTGATTTACATTTTCACTTATTTTTCTGAGCGCTGTTTAATATCACATTTGGCACCTTATTTATAATAGGTATCACTGTATTTGCATATTAACTATTTTTAGGGGATCGATTTATGGCATTTTTATTTTCATTTTTTATAATGGTGGTGTGACTGCGACATTATGGCGGACACTTTTGACACCATTTTGGAACCATTGTCCTTTATACGGCGTTCAGAGCTATAAAAATGCACTGTATACTGTGTACATGACACTGGCAGAGAAGGGGGTTAACCACTAGGGGGCAATTCTAACTGTGGGGGGATGGGCTACCAGTGACACATTGATCACTGCTCCCAATGACAGGGAGCAGTAGATCAGTGTAGGTAGAACAGGGAAATGCCTTGTTTACATCTCCCCGTTCTGCCGCTCCGTGACACGATCGCGGGTCGCTGGCGAACATCAAGTCCGCGGGACCCATGGTCGCGGAGCACGCGGCAGGGCAAGCGCGCCCACAATTCTGCGATTTACAGGCGACGTACAGGTACGTTGCTTTGCGCAGCCGACGTATATCGTCATGCAGCCGTCGGCAAGCGGTTAAAGGGTCACTAAAGGAAAACATTTTTTTTGCTGAAATGACTGGTTTACAGGGTATAGAGACATAAAAGTTAACTGATTCGTTTTAAAAAATATTAAAAGTAGATAAAATTCAATCATATAATGTGCCTCTAGTTTCACTTTCACTTTTAAACTGGTTTCATGTTTCTGTGAAGTAAAGAGACACGCAGAACAAAATCAAACAAATCCAGGGCAGTGTTTTGTTTTTAAAATGAATCTGATTGGTTCTGGGAAGTTTTAGACACACAGTAATGACAGCTTAGACCACAGTGAGAAAGCTCCCAGTACTGTGGTTATAAGGAAACAGACAACCAGGAAGTGTGGAGATCACAGCAGAATTACAGCCACTTCAAAGCAAAAACTAACAATGAGGACATGAAACCAGTACTGCAGTAAGGTAAAGGAAGCTATTTAGATAAAAAAAAAAAAATCCTTTAGTGTCCCTTTAAGTCTCATAGATCAGAACAGGTGCCTTTTGAAATCAATGGGCTGCAATTTGTCATGCAACTTTGTGTCCAAAGTCGCACTAGTGGAGCCTAAAGCTCACGTAAAAAATATTGCTTTTACCAAAACGTTTTGTATGTTGCCTGGATCTGTGTGTGATCTGAGGTCCCAGTCTCCTGTAGATGTGTCATTTTTTCTGTAATGCTCAACCAGGAACCCAGCTTACTAAACCGTCATACGTTTTTTTACCAGGTGGTGTTAAAGTTTTAAAAGATTTAGTAGTGAGATCGATCCTACTCATCTCGGATCTTCAAAGATGAATCATAGCAAGAAGTGTGAGTTGCATGTGTCACGTTTACAGTAAATGTCAGTAGAAACCCTTTTCTAAAATGAGGACATTTGACTTTTTTTTTTTCCTCTCCATCTGAGTTTACACCTTTAAAATGACTTCTCTTTTAGTCACTTATACCCCTCAAACGTGCTTCCACAACACATGTATTTTGAAGCATGCTGAAATGTATTTTGAATGGCACATCAGTGCACAGTGATCACAATAGATCTGTGTTTATAGTGCAGAACAACAAATACATGTGAATTGCTAAATCCAGGACTCTGATTTCACTATATCTGGTCTCCCACAGTACACAGAACATGGAAATGTAATTATTTTACTAAATATATACTGCTAAATATCTTTTCTCATCAGCAGTATATAGCAGTCTTGTGACTTCTATCAGTGTCTGGTTAAAGCTTGTAGTAGGAGTTTTCATTCTCCCACGATTGTCCTGAGGCTGCATGACCCCTGACTTTCTGTCTGGACAGCGCTGATTGGCCCTGTGCTGATCACATGCACTCTCCCAAGAAATAAAAAAAAATACTCGGCAATACTCGCCAAACTGAGCAAGGCTCTGTACTATCAGGAGATGAATTTAATTTTTTTTTTTTTTTTTACGATTAATCACACGGCTCTACTCGTAGGTTACAAAGCTCCCTGTGAATGGCTATGCAGCGCTCAGCCCAACTGATTTTGTTCTGAGTGGGTCTGGAAGTTCTCATCCTGTTGCCAAAGCACAGCGCTGTATACTGTATCTACACATCGCGTATAGCAGGGACATCTAATACAGGGTTTGACAAATTTGCTTGGAATCTAGGAGCCAGAAACGCACGCCGAGCTCGCGCGCAGAAGCGAATGCATACGTGAGTAGCGCCTGCATATGAAAGTGGTGTTCAAATGGTTATCCCCTGACCGCGTCCCTCTAGTGACGAAACGTTGGGAGGAACGACTTTCTGACGTCACCTCGTTGTGCGCAGGACCCGGAAGATACGGGCTGCTGATTTGAAGAGCCGGCCGGCTCGATTTGTATTTTATATGCCTTATCTCACTTCTATATAAGTGTGCATTTTTTATGTTTATTAAATTTTTAAGGGTTTTACGCTATGCTAGTCCCTTCCTTTTTTTTTTTAATGTGGTGCATCCTGGATTTCTACGTTGTTTAAAACCTCTTCTATGCAATTTTGAACCACACTGAGGTATTTTTGCTACCAATAGAGACCCGAGACTGGGATATCAACCATATGCGCATATTGATCTCCTATAATTAGAGATCACGTCCATCTGGTAAGCGGCAGTGTTATTTTTTTGGTGGAGGCACTATCCAGTCAGCACTTTTTTTCCTGGACCATTGGATTTGTTGAACGCTGGGGATATTTAAGTTTATATGGACACTCTGCATACATTTTTATTATATTCACATTTTTTGCCTTTGACGCTTTGTTAATGGTATTCCTAAGTGTTGTTTTTTTTTTTTTTTTTTAGGAATTAACCCCTTCTTGTTATCCTATTGAGGTCTCACAGACCTATTTTACAGATATCATTTTTTTTTACTCAGTCGGTGTTTCATAATTTTAATTGATATTTATCTAGGACTTCATTATCACTAGTGTCACATTTTAGCCTACAACAGCGCAGCTCTTCCTTTGACCAACACTGATCATTGTATTCTGAAAGCAGAGAAGGTTCCTGATTTGTCAGAATACAATCCCACAGTGGGAGGGTTCCCCTATGCACATTGAATGTGTGGATGGGGGAATCGGGGGAATTTTTCTTTTTGTTAAACCTGCTGGTTGAATGAAGAAAAAAGCATTATTTATGGGACGCATTATATCATATGGGCCAGTGTGTGGCTGTTCTCTCTTCTGGTTGTTTCATAGATGGAGAAGGTCAGAGTCGGGGAATCTCCTGAGATTTGGATGGAGCTTCCCTTTCTGTGATGGTGTAGGGTTGGAAACCGGCCCAGATACTGCATAACCTGAAGATCAATACAAACAAATTTATCTGGGTGTCACTCTAGGAGATTAGCTAATTATCTAATTCATAAACTGTAGTAAAGGAAGGTGTGGTTCAAGTTAAATTACTTTATAACTCCCGTCTGTATGCCGCCCTAAAAGACTGGGGTTGGTTTTCCCAGATATAAAGTTTAGACCATTCATACAAACATTGATTACAATTACATGAATGGTGAAGAGAGGAGTATTAGAAATTGGGACTGGGGAAATTAAAGATTAATTCCTCGATTAATCTTTAATTTTTGTTGATCGATCAAAATTCTTGACGTCACCGGACAGCCTGGACAGTGATACTTGCCCTGCTGGATGCGAGCAAAACTGCACCCATTGGATTGAGGTACCTTTGCATATGTGGAGCAGGAGGATGCATCAGGCTCCATCAGGGGAAGGGGGCAAAAATAACCATCGTTTTCCTGTCCTAAGCAGTTTTGTGCAGACAGTTCTTTGTGTATCGGCAACATCTGTTCCGTGCGAAAGACTGTTCAGTTCTTCAGGGTATATTGTCAATAAAATGCGATCATGTCGGCTTCCAGAAAATGTAAACACTCTGGTATGTTTGCGTGACGGGCTAAAGTGATGCCTACTATAAAGTGAATGACAGTCAATATACTAGATGCGTTTTACAATTAAAGTTAAACTAACTTTCTACGTTTTTTCTTAAAGTGGAGGTTCACCCGGAAATAACATTTTTTTTACCCTTAGATTCCTGCTCATTTTGTGAAGGGGAATCGGCTAGTTGTTTTAAAATCGAAGCTGTACTTACCGTTGTAGAGAGCGATCTTCTCCGCCGCTTCCGGGTATGGGCTGCGGGACTGGGTGTTCCTATTTTGATTGACAGTCTTCCGACAGGCTTCCGACGGTCGCATCCATCGCGTCACGATTTTCCGAAAGTAGCCGAACGTCAGTGCGCAGGCGCCGTATAGAGCCGCAGCGACGTTTGGCTCCGTCTGAACCCTTTCGGAGGACTGTCAATCAAAATAGGAACGCCCAGTCCCGAAGACCATACCCGGAAGCGGCGGAGAACGGTAAGTACAGCTTCGTTTTTAAAACAACTAGCCGATTCCCCTAGACAAAAATGAGCATCAATCTAAGGGTAAAAAATTTTTTATGGGTGAACTCCCGCTTTAAAGTTTAAGAAAAAATTACTTACGTCAGTGCTACAGTTTGAATTTAAATTGTATTTGTGTGAAGTTAAGTTATGGATTGTGGAAACCAAGTAGTGTCGGGTGATTGTATATAGTGTATACCACATTTACCACTGACTAATGCAGAGTTGCAATGCAACAAAACGCCGGAAAAAAACGCTGAACGACCGACGCTCAGGTGTGAATGCAGCCTTAGAGATCGATGTTCTCCCGCCGCTTCCGGGTATGGGCTGCGGGACTGGGCGTTCCTACTTGATTGACAGCCTTCCGACGGTCGCATACAGTGTGTCACGAGTTCCCTAAAAGTAGCCGAACGTCGGTGCACAGGCGCCGTATAGAGCTGCACCGACGTACGGCTTCTTTCGGCAACTGGTGACGCGCTGTATGTGACCCGTCGGAAGGCTGTCAATCAAATAGGAACGCCCATTCCCGATGATCATACCCGGAAGCGGCGGGAGAACATCGATCTCTAAAACGGTAAGTACTGAATTTATTTTAAAATAAACACCCGATTCTGCTTCGCATAATTGGCCTAAATCTAATGTTAAAAATTTTTTTGGGGTGAACTCCCGCTTTAAAAGTGCGCGGTGTCGGTTGGGCAGTGCGCAGTGTCGGTATGTAGACCGAAAAAACAGTACATGTCGGCAGTATGATAATAGGTGAGTCGGCAGTATGCTGGATTGAATGGTATATACTTGTTTTTAGGGTGAACCTCCACTTTAGGGCTAGTGAAATCCCAAAATTCAGTATCTCCGAAAATTTTAATATTAAATAAGTCCAATTAAAGTTTTGATTGAAATGTTGGCTTATTGTAAAGTCTGTCCATGTATAGTATGCACTCAATACTTGGTCGGGGCTCCTTTTGCATGAATTACGGCACCAATACGGCGTGGCATGGAGGTGATCAGTCTGTGGCACTGGTGAGGTGTTATGGAAGTCCTGGTGTCTTTGATGGCGGCCTTCAGGTCTTCTGCGGCGGACAGACAAACACTCAGACAGGCTCTGGAACGAAGTGTTCCCAGTGCCACGCACCTCCGGCCACATGAGGTACTGAAGGGAATTCTTAAGGCGTCAGCATACCAAGACATTTTGGACAATTTTATGCTCCCAATTTTGTAGAAACAGTTTGGGGACGGCCCCTTCCTGTTCCAACATGACTGCGCACCAGTGCACACAGCAAGATCCATATAATCCAATGAGTTCAAAGGAGAAATGGACAAACGAGCGCCCAGAGGCGATTCAGTTCGCATGTGCAGCGCTATATAAGTTTTTCACTCGCGCACTCATTAGGCTGGCTCCTGTATTGTTAGGCCAACCTTGCTGTATTTGACAACAGTTGACTTGCGCGGTCTACTTGCTGTCCCTTGTGTTTAGTAGGATGTGTGTCTTGTGGGTGAAAGGTCTCCTTTGTAATCTGTGTACGTGACCGTCACACATTTTGGTGGAGATTCCTCCAAACATGAGGTGAGCTTGTTTGGATTTCTTGCGGACTCGTCATTCAGCAATGTAAAGTGGTGTGTGGCCTTCTGAAGTGAAGTCGTGTGACCTCGTAGGCCATGAAGACTGTTACACAGTGGTACCAGTCTGTTAGTCATACATGTCTAATGCCTGTCTGATATCCATGTACCACAAGGGTGCCAACATCTAGGGCAATTGCTGTCATTCTGCTATAGAGTTTTACTTTTTATTTCTGATCTGGCATAGTGAACTTTAAATTTATAAACCCAAAAAATAAAAGGAAATATTACCTGTAATTTCCTTTTTTTTTTTTTTTTAAATATAAATTATTGTGACTCCAGACCGTGTTTTTTTTTTTTTTTTTTTAACCAAAAATAGGTAGAATACGTATCGGCCTAAACTGAGGAGAATTTTATTTTCATATTTTTGGGGGATATTTATTATAGCAAAAAGTAAAAAATATTGCATTTTTTTTTTCAAAATTGTCGCTCTATTTTTGTTTATAGCGCAAAAAATAAAAACCGCAGAGGTGATCAAACACCACCAAAAGAAAGCACTATTTGTGGGAAAAAAAGGACGCCAATTTTCTTTTTTATATAAATAAATAAAATCTTTTCTCCATTCACATAGAGATAATCACGGGTAGGCTTCACAGTTTCTGATCACTGTGGTAGCCAATCAAAAGTTACCACCGTGATCAGGTGACCCGGAATCGGTCATTCCGGGTCCTGATCGTTGGTATAGAGCAGGGATATGCAATTAGTGGACCTCCCAGCTGTTGCAAAACTACAAGTCCCATCATGCCTCTGCCTCTGGGTGTCATGCTTGTGGCTGTTAGTCTTGCTATGCCTCATGGGACTTGTAGTCGTGCAATAGCTGGAGGTCCGCTAATTGCCTATCCCTGATATAGGGCCTGGGGTGTTCAGTGAAAGATTTTACATAAAAAAACGTTGACCATTGTAAGGAGCCCTGTCGGTGGTAAATGGTTTGTCTCATCCCAGTAACTGCAAGAGGGCTTCTGCCGTCTAAAAACAGACTTGCTGGCCATATCGCCAGATAATGGAAGAAAGCCAGTAACAAAGAAAAACGAATGCACGCATCACATCTCAATTGGCGAGCTGTAATATCAGGCGCCGTTTCCACTTGTCCTACGACTTGGGACTGCAAAGTTGCATGACAAGTCATACCCCATGATTTCCAATGAGTACCGTTCATATCTGTGCGACTTTAAAGTAGTCCCTTCACTATACTTTGGTCCGACTTTGATGCGACTCGGTCCATAGACCTCCAGAATACCCAGCCATTGCTTCAAGTTGCGGCAAATTTGTGTGACTTTTGGGTCGCAATAGAGGAAACCTAGGCTAATGTTTGCTTTTGGGTTTAATACGGCTCTAAAATCCTGTTTTATTTTATCCGTCGCTGAAATGAGGCTTGTAGTGGGAGTGTCTGTGGGGGGGGGGGGGACATATTTATTGTAGAACTCCATGTCTCTGGTGTTGGAGAATGCAGTGCAAGGAGCCAGAGTGCGGGGGGGGGGTCCTATACCTGGAGGATCGGCTGATCTCAGTGCTTTGGTATCTGATTTCTGTTGTAAATGTCTCCTATTTAGAAGAGGAAATTCACACATCAGATAAGAGATTAAGTCATGCTTTATGTACGTTTCCTTTCATTCATATTTTCTTAGAGATGCATTTTATTGTGCTAAGCACATTTTCTAAGGGCTCATGAGGGCTTTTGAGCTCCTTTTTCTCTGCCTGGAAACTCCCCTCCATGTTGGCCAATGTGTCCTGCACACTATGGCTTTTTCTGGAGTTTACAGGAATTTTCTCTTAAAGGGGTTATAAAGGTAAAGAAATGTTTTTCCTAAATAGCTTCCTTTACCTTAGTGCAGTCCTCCTTCACTTACCTTATTTATCGGCGTATACCGCGCACTTTTTTGCCTTGAAAATCAGGGCAAAATCGTGGGTGCGCGGTATACGCCGATACCCGCTTTCCCGCGCCG